>NC_087200.1:138707189-138757189 GCF_015104395.2 Macrobrachium nipponense | reverse complement strand
CTCTTTTTCTTCTTCCATCTTCCTTACCACGCAAAGTATTATGACAGGTTCTGTGTACATATACCATATAAATACATATATACATATATTTTATTTATAGTTGTTTTTTTATATATATATATATAATAATATATATATATATTATTATATCTATAGTATATATATATATATATATATACAGTGGTACCTTGAGATACGAAAGGCTCAACTTACGAAAAACTCGAGAAACGAAGCAAATACAAAGATTTTTGCGGCTCTACATATGAAAAAAAGTTCAAGATACGAAAGGTTGTTGCTTAAAGTCAGAGATTTGCCCGGACCACCGATAACAATTTTAAAACTCGAGCGCCGCCTACTGAGTAGACTTGTCACCATCCTCCTGCTCTCCCATTGGTTCCTGATGCTAGTCACCGCCATAAGATCCTTCTCTCCTATTGGTTGGCATCTCTCTCATGATCCCATGATGTATCTACGTAGCGGCGTGCTCTTTTGACCACTTTGCGGCATCATCAGTATCATAAGCACGCGGAATTCGTCTGTTCTATACGATTTCGTTTATTAACGTAAATTCGTTAGTGATTTCGTTGTAGTACACTTTATCGTGTTGTGCGAGTTTTTTACTACATACGTATACTACATATCATAATTATGTACAGTATATACGTAATCATGGGTCCCAAAAAAGTTGAAGTTCACGGAAAGAAGAGGATGCTTTCTTTGAAGACGAAGATGGAGATAATTAAAATGTATGAAGCTGGTATGCAATTGAGTGTGATCGCCAAGGAATACGGCCGAAATCCGTCGACAATAGGCACCATCTTTAAGCAGAAGGATGTCATCAAAGCAGCTACAACTTCCAAGGGCGTTACTATTTTGTCCAGCAAGAGGAGTCACGTGCACGATGAAATGGAAAGGCTGCTTCTTTTCTGGATAAAAGACAAAGAAATCGCTGGCGATACGATAACCGAGACGGCAATCTGCCACAAGGCCAGCGCTATTTTCGGCGATTGGATTGCCCAAGCCGAAGACGACGGAGGAGAGGGACATCGATGCCAACCCCAGAGTTCAAGGCATCTCATGTGTGGTTCAAAAAATTCTGTAAACGGACTGGCATCCATTCGGTGGTGTGGCATGGGGAGGCGGCCAGCTCGGACACGAAAGTGGCTGAAGACTTTCTTAAGACGTTTGACAAGAACTCTCAACGATGGCTACAGTTCTCAGCAAGTCTTACACTGTGATGAGACTGGCCTTTTTTGGAAAAAAATGCCTCATCGGACATACATCACACAGGAAGAGAAGAAGCTACCCGGGCATAAGCCTATGAAAGACAGGCTTACGCTCGCACTTTGTTCGAACGCCAGTGGGGATTGCAAGGTGAAGCCCCTACTTGTGTATCATTCAGAGACTCCTCAAGCCTTCAAGGCCCACAAAGTGCTTAAGGAGAAGCTTCCAGTGATGTGGAGGGCTAATGCGAAAGCCTGGGTAACGAGACTTTTGTTCACCGAGTGGGTAAATCTGTGTATCGGCCGATAGTGAAGAAATTCTTGGAAGAGAAGCGCCTCCCTCTGAAATGTCTGCTGGTGTTGGACAATGGCCCTGCTCACCCTCCTGGCCTCGAGGAAGATATCCTAGCAGAGTATTCGTTTATCAAGGTTCTTTATCTTCCGCCTAACACCACCCCTCTCTTCCAGCAAGTGATATAGAACTTCAAGAAGCTGTATACGATCTTTTCAAGAGATGTTTCGACATCACTGATACCACAAACCTCACCTTGCGTGACTTTTGGAAGGAGCATTTTGATGTTGTGATATGCATCCAAATCATCGAAGAAGCTTAGTAGGAGGTTTCGAGGCGAACCTTGGATTCCTCGTGGAGGAAACTCTGGCCTGATGCCGTATCTGCCCGAGACTTCGACGTGGGCGAAGCTGGTGCTGCAGATTCAGGAACAGTTGACGATCCTGAAACTGTTTCGCAACCAGATCTTGACAAGATCGTTGCACTCGGCAAGTCCATGGGGCTGGTCGTCGACAAGGACGACATCAATGACCTCGAGGAGCACCAAGAGGAGCTTACGACGGATGACCTGAAGGAGTTGGAGGCCATGCAACATAACGTCGTTCAAGAAGAGTTCTCTAGCAGCGGCGAGAAGGAGGACGACGACTCTATGACAACGGCAGAAATTAAGGATGCTCTAGCTGCTCTTCATAAGGTGCAATCATTCATAGAAAAGAGACACCCCAAAAATGCTTACACAGGTCGTATATATGTTTGCACAGTTCAATGACGTTTGCCTGAGTTGTTTCAGGAACATTGTCAAAAGCAGGCAGAAGCAAACTTCCTTGGATAGTTATTTTTTAAAGAGGCCTTTAGGAGGAGTAAGCAAAAAGGAAGAACCAAGTGATACTACGAAAAAACAGAAAGTTGAAAGTGGTGAAGAAGTTGAAATTTTGTATAAAAAAAAAACCTAAAATATAATAAAGTAAAAAAAATGTAAAATATGAAAAAAGAAAAAAAAATTAAATTTTAAGTTTTTTGTAAAGTTAAGTGTTACAGTTTTGTTAATGTGTTTCATAAAGTTTAGTTTATGCTTTCCTGACATTTTTTTTGTGTTTCGTAAAGTTAAGTGTACATTTCGGAGATAGCCTCACTCGAAGGGTAAGCTTCCACATTTTACTACATACGTACGTATGTACGTACAGTATTTCTTGTATACCATGTACGTACACTAATACACTTTATTTACAGGTACTATGTAGTACATATTAGCAGTACGTATTAAGTTAGGTATTGAATGGTCCATATTGTTGTAGTATTTCATTGTTTATAGGTCAATTTAGCTTTATTATGAAATTTACTGGGGTGTTTTTGGAGGGCTTGGAATGGATTAGCCATTTTACATGTAAAATGCGGTTCAAAATACGAAAAACTCATGATACGAAGGCTGCCTCGGAACGGATTAATTTCGTATCTCGAGGTACCACTGTGTGTATATATGTATGATATATATATACGTATATATAGATATATATATATATATATATATATATATATATATATATATATATATATATATATATATATATATATTTATGTGTGTGTGTGTGTGTGTGTATATATTTATATATATATATATATATTGACGGGACTTGAGTGAATCTTACCTGGTGGCTAGGTGTGGGGATGTTGCTGGTCTGTAATCACTCAATATCCCTCATAAATTTAAAATATCACCACCAACAAAAATTTTCTTTTTGTCTCCTTCACTTATTATTTATTTTCACCTCTATTTTAACCACTTAATTACCTCTCAATCCAGCAGGATCTTATTAAACACTAAAGACTATCGATAATTTAATACTTGAATAAAAAACTTAAATTCCAATATAATTACTTTCACACGTAATATACAAAAACACTAGTAATGATAAACAAAAGAAAAAGATGCTTTCAACACTGCACTGAATAGTTCTCTAAAGAAAAATACAAATTACAAGTGTAACGAAAACTAAGGAATGCAAATATCTGTATGACTAAGTTAATGAAAAGAAACCAAGGATAATGTAGAATAGTTAAACATAACTGATAACAGATGGCGTTGAACATTAAACACCCGATAATTTCATAGTTACAAATAATTATTACAAATAAGTGTGACGTTCCGTCATAATATATATATATATATATATATATATATTATATATATATATATATAATATATATATATATATTACCAGGTGTTTCGAAATTAGAGGCCCCCTCCACAGAACAAATGGAAAGTTAAAAAGCTTTCTGTTATGCCTATCTCTAAGTACATTATCTAGCCTATCTCTAAGTACATTATCTTAAGTTTCTGTTAAGTTATTTTTTTATTTTACATTTCTTGTATTTTCAGACAAAGTGACTGAGTTAGATACAGCCATGGCTAACGACTCGGAGTGAATAATTTCACGTTCCTGGATAGCTAAATACATTAAAAGAGATGAATTCTTTGTTAAAGGAAACTAGAACAAAAATCCATATGACTGTCATCGCGAAAAGAGTGAGAATCTTGGAAGGCCTGAAATCCTTTCTCAGGAGTCAAAAGATATCATAGCTGAGGCAGTGGGTAGACCAAGAAAGTCTTTACGCAAATTGGCAATTGAACTAGAAACAAAAAGGGAAGAGAAGTAATAGTGCTGATATCGTGAGTTGAAAAAAATCTGGTATCAAAGCCATTTCATGCAAGGCCAACATCACTCAGCAACAGAGAGAAGACCGTGCATGGTTTTGTGGTTCATTCTTAAAGATTGGGATGAAGCTGACTTTCTCCATGTTGCCGCATCAGATGAATTCTTCATTCACACAGTCAGCAAGCCAAATCATAAAAATGACATCATTTGGCCTGCAAAGTTGGATGATATCAGCAATGCCATGCGCTATCACCAAGTTGTGAAATTTCCTGAATGTTTGTGAATTTTTCTGTTTCACAGAAAAACGTTAATGTAGATCATCGAGATAAAGGACAGTCATGGAATGGCGAATACTTCAGAGAAACAGTGCTAACTAGTGGAGTATTTCCTTTCCTCAAAGATCCTGAAAATGTGTTATTTGTTTAAGAAGTCACATTTTTGCATGATAAGGCACCATGTTTCAAGGCTCTTCAGACACAGGAGCTGCTTCGAAACAGTGGTATCAATTTCTTTCTCGTCAAGTGAATTTCAAGGTAGCTCCCCTGACCTTAATGAGTGTGAAAACATTGGTAGTATCTTAAAGGATCGTGTTGAAGCATGCACAGTGAACTATGATGGTATACCAAGCTCGATGACCTGCGAAGAGAGGTGACTGAAGTGCTGGGGAAATGGAGTTTGAATCTCAGCTTTTTTGTGATTTGCTAAAATCATACCTCTCAAGAATGCAGGCTGTGGGGTACAGGCAGATGGAGGCGATACAAAAATATAAAATACTCAGAGAGTAAACTTAATAAATACCTGTCTGAATTACTTTTTTGTTTTTATACATATCAATTTTTAGTTTAGGGGGGGGGGGGGGGGGGGGGGGGGGGGGGGGGGGGGGGGGGGTGCTGAGAGGGGGGGGGGGGGGGGGGGGGCGGGGGGGGAGGGAACAATTCCGTAATTCCGTAACACCCTGTACAAGGGTCTGAATGAAACAGGCCACGACTAATATTAAAATTACAATGGAAAGTAAGTTGTATCATGGCAGATTTAAAAGATTTCATGATAAGACATCTTTTGATCTTGCAATTACTGAATTACCAATTCAATTTATCCGGGGGATATTTTCACTTAAATGAATTAATATTGCATTAGATGTTTGCCCAGTTTTGACAGAATATTTATGCTGTTTGATTCTTACTTCTAAGCTCTTGCTAGATTGCCCGACATAAAAGGAGGGGCAGTCCATACATGGAATTTTATATACGTATTATGTTGTTGCTTTCCCTGGGGCAATTTTTTATTAACAGTCCTTTTAGTGTGTTATTACAGGAAAAAAAAGAGGTTGACCTTAAAAATTTCTAACAATGATTTTATGGTTTCAAAACCATTAAAATAAGGCAAGCTGAGAATGTTCTAAGAAGATTCTTTCTCATGTTACTTATACCCTAAACTTTTTGTGGGTTTTATCATAGCAAATATTTAATTTATGTGAAGGATAACATAAATCTTTCCGCTTATTTTTCTTACGTAATCAATTTCTTGATCCAAATATTGGGAATGACAATGCGCAATGCTCATAAAAAAAATAGAAGAAAAAAATCACAATTTGTTGTAAAATGATATTGTTAAAATACAATAAAGTTTTGTACATACTTACCTGGCAGATATATACTTAGCTATAGACTCGGTCGTCCTGACAGAATTTCAAAAAACTCGCGGCACACGCGACAGGTAGGTCAGGTGATCCACCATTCCCGCCGCTGGGTGGCGGGATCTGGAACCATTCCCGTTTTCTAAGCCATAATTCTCTTCACCTGTCTCCTGAGGGGAGGATGGGTGGGCCATTAATCGTATATATCTGCCAGGTAAGTATGTACAAAACTTTATTGCATCTTAACAATATCATTTTTGTACATGAAAACTTACCCAGCAGATATATACTTAACTGATTGGCACCCTTGGTGGAGGGTAAGAGACAGCTAAAAACAAAATGATAATACTTATACTAAATACATTAAAAAACAGGGAAAAAAACAACATATGTTCTTGGATATAATAATCCATGGTTCCTACCCGATTGGGCTGAAGACTTCATGACTACTGTCTATGAGTCTGCCTGCCTCAAGAGTCCAGCGAGGTGATGGACCTATGGCTGAATAAACTCTTTGGATCGTGTCAATGGGGGCTAGCCCCACTTATGCGACAGAGCCTACTCTGGATCGTACCAATGGGGGCTGACCCACTTACATGGCAGAGCCTTGACCTTTGTCATAGCAATGGGGACTCGCCCTCTTACATGACAGAGTTAAAGGTTACTATAAGTAATACAAGGAGCACTGAAGCCAATCCCGATCACCTGACCATGTTAGTACTGTTATAATCTATGAATTGCAAGAGGGTTCCCTATTCCCTCTGACCAATCAACCAATAAAAACAACCACCAATAAAAGATAAATTAAACACTAAAGTAAGTTACGAAGGATTAGCCTCAGCCCCTTCTCCCAGCATTGAATTCGCCGAAACATACGCTCCAGAGCAAAGCACTTTTCGTAAGAAAGTTTTTACGTCTCTTAGGTAATTGGAGGCAAACACAGAATTACATCTCCAAAACGTAGACTCTATAAGTGCCTGAAGAGACCATGTTTTGTGAAATGCCATTGACGTAGCTATGGCTCTCACTTTCATTGCACTCTTACTCTGAGAAACCTTGAGGTGCTCTTCATTGCAAGTAAGGTGAGCTTCCTTTATTACATCCTTTTATGAAGAACGTAAGGGCATTCTTTGAAATCTATCTTTTTCGGATCTCTTACAGAGCACCAAAGACTTTCTTCTGTACCTCCTAGCAACGCTTTTCTTCTTCAGGTAGAACTTGAGTGGCCCTGACTGGACACAAAGTCCTCTCTAGTTCTCTTCCTGTTAGTGAAGAGAGTCCTTTTATCTTAAAGCTTCTTGGCCAAGGTTTTGAGGGATTTTCGTTCTTTGCTAGAAAAAAGTGGTTTTAAGGTGCAAATCGCTGAATCCTTCTTAAAACCCACTTTACCTTCCAAGCTTGCAACTCGCTAATTCTCTTAGCTGTCGCGAAAGCAAAGAGGAATAAGGACTTTCTAGTTAAGTCTTCTAAATGAAGCTGTGTGAGACGGTACGAATTTTTCCCCGACATTAGGAACTTGAGGACCACATCCAAGTTCCAGCTAGGTTTCTTGATTATACGGTCTTTCGTGGTTTCGAAAGACCTTATAAGGTCATGGAGATCTTTATTATTGGTCAGATCTAGTCCTCTATGTCGAAAGACTGAGGCCAGCATACTCCTGTAACCTTTTACTGTTGATACTGCCAGGTTACAGTCCTTTCTCAAATATAAAAGAAAATCTGCGATTTCAGTTACAGAGGTACTGGAAGAGGATATTTTCTTCCTCTTACACCATCTTCTAAACAACTCCCACTCGACTAATCACCTAGAGGTGGAGGACTCTTCTGGCTCTTGCAATAGCCTTCGCCACTTCGCGCGGAAAAGCCCCTGCTCTGACGAGTCCTTCGACAGTCTGAAGGCGGTCAGACTTAGAGCGGGGTGGTTTTTGTGGAAATCTGTCGAAGTGGGGTTGTTTGAGAAGATCGTTCCTTAGTGGAAGCGATCTTGGAAAAATCTACTAACCACTCCAGCACCTCTGTGAACCAATCGAGAGCTGGCCAGAAGGGAGCGATGAGGGTCATTCTTGTTCCTTCCGAGCAAGCGAATTTCCTCAATACTTCCCTACTATCTTGAAAGGCGGGAAGGCGTATGTGTCAAGCCTGTCCAATCTAGCAGAAAAAAGCTGTCTATGCTACCTGCTTGTGGATCCAAGATCGGGGAGCAATAGTCTCTAATCTGTGATTCCTGTTGGTCGCGAACAGGTCTATATTGGGCCTTCCCCACAGATGCCACAGTTGTTGGCAAATCTGAGGATTGAGAGTCCATTCCGTGGGTAGGACTTGGTCTTTCCTGCTCAACAGATCTGCCCGGACATTTCTCTCTCCCTGCACAAACCTTGGTGAGAAGAGAGATCTTCCTTTCCTGAGCCCAAATCAGCAGATCCTTTGCCGATTCGTACAGGGAAAAGGATGCGTCCCCCCGTTTCTTTATATATGCGAGGGCTGTTGTGTTGTCCGAGTGGAATTTGAATCCCCAGACCTGAGACTTGTTCCTCGAAATGAACTAGAGCTAGATGAATGGCTGTTAGTTCTTTCTTGTTTATGTGCCAGGACACTTGTTCTCCTTCCCAAGTGCCTGACACTTCTTCCGAACCTAGGGTCGCTCCCCACCCTGAATCTGAGGCGTCTGCAAATAACGCTAGGCGAGGGTTCTCTAAGTGAAGGGAGATCCCCTTGCTTAGTTTTTGTGGATCTAACCACCAGCGGATATTCTCCTTGATTCCTTTCGAGATCGGAAAGGTTTCTCCCAGATTTTTGGGACTTCCCAGATTTTTGGACTTCCAAGATTTTTTGGGGACTTCCAATCCCATCTCTCCTTCAGATAAAATTGAAGGGGTGTAAGTGTAGTCTTCCTAAGGAAACTAACTGTTCCATCGAGGAGAGGGTCCCCAGTAAGCTCATCCATTCCCTCCGCGGAAAACAATGTTCTTTCCTAAGAAGACTGCCACCTTTTCCAAGCAGCGTTCTCTCCTTTTCCTGCGAAGGATACGCTAGAAAATCCCGAGAATCCATCTGAATCCCCAGATAGACAATACTTGCTGGGGAGTCAGCATGGATTTCTCGCGATTGACTAAAAGTCCCAGGGACTTTTTAATTTTAGAGTAAGTAAAAGTTCCCTCCAGACATTTTTTCTTCCTCCAATTGGGCTCTTATTAGCCCATCGTCCAGATATAATGAGATCCTGATCCTTCCAGATGTAGCCAATAAGCTACATTCTTCATGATGTCCGTGAAGACTTGAGGGGCAGTCGAAAGTCCGAAACACATCGCTCGGAACTGGAATACTTTCCCTTGGAACATGAATCTTAGATATTTCCTTGATGCCGGATGAATTGGCACATGGAAATACGCATCTTGAAGGTCCAGGGACACCATCCAGTCCCCTGGACGAAGAGCAGACAGAACAGAGGAAGACGTCTCCATGGAGAATTTCTTCTTCATAACAAAGAAATTCAGGCCACTGACGTCTAGAACTGGTCTCCATCCCCCCGATGCTTTCGGTACCATGAACACCGATTGTAAAATCCTGGAGACTGGAGATCTTGAACCAGTTTCCACCGCTTCTTTGGAAATCATCTGTTCCACTGCCTGCAAAATAGCAAGTTTCGGACCGGATCCGAGTATCTTGCAGTCAACTCATTGGAGTTGTCGTCAAGGGAGGATTTTCCCTGAAGGGGATCAAGTATCCTTTTTTCAGGATCGAAAGGGACCAAGAATCCACTCCCTTCTGCGCCCAGACTTTTGCAAACTGGAGTAGTCTGGCGCCTACTTTTGTCTGGAGGACTCCCTGTTCATCTAGACTTCCCGAAGGACCTTCTAGATGGTCTACTCCTTCTTTCTGGTCTGCGACCTCTAAGAGGGGTCCTAAAAGAGGAGGCACCTCGAAAGGGCTGTAAAAAAGAGGGTCCTCTCTTTTTATGATAGGCACGGCCGGCCTAAACTTCTTGGCTGAGTGAGTGAGGAGATCCTGAGTTGCCTTCTCCATAAGAAGATTTTGCAACCCCCTTAACAGTCTCCTGTGGGAACAGATGAGGGGACAAAGGTTGCAAAGAAGAGATGCTCTTTGTAAGGGTGATACGGCTCTTGCTAGAAAAGAGCTAAAGACCGATCTCTTCTTTAAGACTCCTGTCCGAAAAGTGAGGCAACTTCTACGGAACCGTCCATAACCACTCTGTCCAAGCAAGCCAGGACGCTTGAAAGTTCTTCCATGGAGACAAAGTCAGTGTCCTGAGCTCTCTTAGCTAATGCCCTCCCAATACCCAGTCCATGAAATTGAACACTTCTAGGGTCTTAAAGAGACCCTTTAGAAGGTGGTCCAGCTCACACATGCCCCATGTTGCTTTAGCAGAAAGCAAAGACCTTCCTCCTGGAAGAGTCCACTAGAGAGGCAAAATCCGCGTCTGCGGATGAAGGGAGGCCTAACCCCATGGGTTCCTTGGTCTCGTACCACCTTCCAGGTTTCCCTGTTAACTTGGAAGGAGGGCAGGAAAAAACTGTTTTGCCCGCTTCCCTTCTTGAGGTTAACCACTCCGAAAAGGTCTTTAAAGCCTTTTTTCATACAGAGAGCAGGCCGCATCTTGACGAATGAAGAAGACTTGTGAGCTTTTGTACTCGACATTAATGATCCTGGTGAAGGAGGATCAGCAGGATGAAGGGAGTCTCCGAACTCCTGAGAAGCAGAAGAGAGAGCCTCTTGTAGTCTGAAACTGCTACATCTACGGGCTCCTCCTCGTCCGATACTTCTTCCAACGGATCCACTGAAAGAGACCGTTTGGGAGTGATCGGGCTCTTCCCGGGAGAAGTACTCCTTTCCCGAGAAGGGGAGGCTGATGGAAAGATAGAACTTCTATACGAAGAATGAGGCTCCTGTCGGTCCGAAACATTCTTGCGCCTACTAGACTCTTTGTTGCCTAGGCACTTGAGGTTCGCCAGACTCGCGGCGCTTGATAGGCTCCTGACGCCCTGATTCAGGGCGCTTGAAACTGATCCCTGCGCCCTGACTCCTGACCGCCTAACAGGCTCCTGGCGCCCTGACTCTTGACGCCTAACGTACTCCTGGCGCCCTGACTCCATGGTGCCCTGACTCCTGGGCGTCCTGACTCCTCCGCTTCTTCTAGCAGACTCCTGGCGCCCTGAATCCTGTGGCTTAATCCTGTGGCTTGAGAGGCTCTTGACGCCCTTTCTTGCGTCTCACTGCCTCTTTTGCCCTTGACTGGCTCCTGGTCCTGTAGTCCCAAAGGATCCTGATACCTGAATAGGTTTAGTTTCTCTTCAGGCTCCTTGAACCTAAACCGATTGAGACTTCTGCTCGATTCACGGCGTCTCGCAGGAGAGAGGCTACGTACTTCCTGTCTGCCAGGATTCAAAGCCTTGTCCACCAGAGGGCGCTTTGGAGAAGAAAGCCTATAGGGCGAAAGGACTCGCCTGTCAGGAGAAAAACTCCTGTCCGAAGAGTCTCTCGACGAAGGCGATAATCGCCTTGGAGAGTGTGGGGGGTTCTCTCCTATACGAAGAGGGGCGCTTAGAGGAACTCTTAACAGGGAGCGAAACATCTTTCCTCCTTGTTGAATCCTTAGCGAAGGAGCCTACTAAAGAGGACAACTGCTCTTGCAGATTAATCAGGAACTTCTTCGTTGGATCCTGAAGAGAGGGCTCCTCCTGTCTCGTCTTCTTAGGTTCCGAGGGCCAATTCTCGGGAAAACGCTCTGGGCTGGAATCAGCCGCGTCTCCTTTTGGCGCCTTCCAGGCTCTCTTCAAAGGGCGCGATTGAGAGGCCGAACTCCATCCTCGTTTAGGAGAGGAAGAGTCAGACGAAAAACACTCCCTTAGGATGCCTTTTCTGCGGCTATCCAAGGCAGCCTGGGACTTTACAAACAGGATCTGCCGAAGGGACGCCTGACCGTTGGGGATGTTCTGCATCCTCCCTGCAGCTTTCGACATTCCTCCTCCCCTGGACCTGGGAGTTTGGAAGAGGTCTAGGCCTAGGAGCAATGAGGAACCGGTCAGACGCCCCCTCCACTGCACTGGGGACACTGCGCAAATCACTATCACCACTCTTACCTTCATTTAGAGCTCGTAACTGAGCTTGTAGTTTCTTGATAGAAGCTTTCACATTTTCCCTTTCTGAAGAAGAATCTTTGGATTCACAGTACAGGAGATGCAGCTGTGGCTAAGGGAAAATCGTTTAGTAATAGGAGAGTTAACAACTTCTTGTTCTAGAGAACAAGATCTACTAGATGATCTAGCTGAAGCTTTCCTTACTCTATCTCTCTCAAGCTTCCTAACATATGAAGATAACTCCTTCCATTCAAGCTCTGTTAGGTTTTCGCACTCAATACAGGTGTTATAAAGAACATTCATTCTCTCTCCATTTAGCGCAAACATTATGAGGTATCATACCCGCCGATTTCGGTAGCCTAACCTTGCAACCTTCCCTACTACAAACTCTAAACATAGGTGAAGCTTCAGCGTCAGACATCGTGAAAGAGTAGCCAATACCAAAGTCGAAAAACAGTCCACAATAAGCGTATGCCAAGCCAGAGAAAAAACAGAATACGTCACCAAAAACCAATCCAAATTCTCGGCAAACGAGTTGAAATCCAAGATGGAGGAACAAACAATAGGTGTTGTCCGTTCAACCGACAGAGAAATTATGCCTTAGAAAACGGGAATGGTTCCAGATCCCGCCACCCAGCGGCGGGAATGGTGGATCACCTGACCTACCTGTCGCGTGTGCCGCGAGTTTTGAAATTCTGTCGGGATGACCGAGTCTATAGCTAAGTATATATCTGCTGGGTAAGTTTTCATGTACAAAATTGTATTTTTCCTTACTATACAAACCCTTGGTCCTTTACATATGGAATATACTTACAGCGCAGCTGGACCGGTCGTAAGCTTTCGAACAAGGTGGTTTGGTAGTTAACTGCTTGTCCGATAGTCGGGAGTCCCGCCCAACTTTGCTTTAGGCCCAGGAACAGAGTGAGGGGTGGCATGAGGTAGGACTATGTGTAAAGGACCTCAGGTTTGTATAGTTAGGAAAAATACAATTTACATGTAATACAAACTCTCGGTCCTTCACATATGGAGGACTCACTTATTTGTGGGTGAAATCTGAGTCTTATGAACAGACTGGTGTTCGTCCGACCTTGGTTTCCTCCCTGGTCATAAGAGCAGAGGGAGGGATCCTAGCCTCTGTCCAACTGATCGGAGTGTGCACGCAGGATCAGTGGTCAGACCTCTGGACCAAATTCATAAGAGGGAGGCAAGTGTGCCTCTTATGAATAGCAAGCACAAGAGCCAAATATAAGGTCTTGGGTTTGTCTCTTGTTGGCGTCCACTTGGCCCCTTGTTAGGGGAGTGGGGGATAACCACTCCTATCCTTAATGAAAGGGATAGGACGGGGCTCACTCCCGTAGCTTACCTGCATCGGCATCCTGTCCAGCGTAGTGATGACCGCCACCTTCTGCCCACAGGTAGAGGTAAGAAAAGAGGAGGAAGAGAAGCCAGTCACACTCTCATTCACTCTTCCATTCACGCATTCTCACAAGGATGAAATGCTATCTTGTCCGGATAAGGAGCTGGGTAAGCTACACAACTATCCCGAAGGTAGGAGGAGGTACAAGTGGTCTGGTTGGCCCAAACCCCTGCCTTCAGCACCTGTGCCATGGAGAAGTTCTTGCGGAACGCAAGGGTTGGACCGATACCTCTGACTTCGTGGGCTCTCTCTCTGAAGCGTACGCCTACCTGATCACCTCACGAAGCCAGAAAGAAAGTGTGTTCTTGGACACTTCCTTGGTAACCATGGTGCTAACGAAGAGGCGACAACACTCAGGCCTGAGGTGATGAGTTCTCTTCAGATAGCGCCGTAGCCAACCCTCACAGAACAAAGCAGCATCTCAATCCGCATCATTGTCAGTGAAGTCCTTCAGGGAGGGGCGATCGTTGAATGACTCGAACCCAGTCGTTCAGGACCGAAAGGGTTCTGCGTCTTCGCTACGAAAGTCCGTGGACGAAATAGAGAGTCACCGATCCCCATCCCTAGAGTGCTTGACATCAAAAGAAAGACCATGCAGTTCCCCTACTCTCTTTGCCGATGCCAGGGCCAGCAGAAAGATGGTCTCGAGGGTCAGATCCCTGTCTGACGATTCTCCGAGTGGCTCAAAGGGTCTGCGAGTCAAACTCCCAAGGGCGAGAGTCATGTCCCACCCCAGGGGCCTGAGTTAACTGGGTGGGCAAGACCTCTCGAAGCTCTTCATCAAGGGGGAGATTTCCATGGAGGTGGAAATGTCCACTCCCCGCAGTTTAAGGACTAGGGCCACGGCGGCTCTGTAGCCTTTACTGCGGAGACGGAGAGGAGCTTCTCTCGGCGAAGGAAGACGAGGAAATCCGCTACCTTGCTGAAGAGTGGGTCTGAGTGGAGATAGACCCCGTCCACGACACCAACCACAGAAGACGGACCACTTCCCTGGTACACCGCTGCAGAGGATCTGTCTGAGGTACCCAGCCCTACCCAGCCATCTCTGTTGCTGCTCGGCGAGAGAAGCCTATCGCTCACAAGAGATGGTGGATAACAGCTAGCCGTGAAGACACAGGGACCGAATCGTTTGGTGGTACCGTTCCATGTGTGGTTGGCAGAGGAGGTTGTGCCAGAGGGGAATCTCTCTCAGTGCCTTGGCGAGAAGAACCATCAGGTCCGGATACCAAACGGCCTGAGGCCATTTAGGTGCCACCAGAATCATCCGAAGATTCGCAGTGACCAGCACCCTGCTGATCACGAGGTTGTCCCATGGGTGTTGGAGTGTGTCCTCTGCAGCTGCCCATGGGTCCAGCATAAATGAGAAAAAAGCCTCGAGTTTCCTCTTGTGCCGGGTGGCAAAAAGATCCACGACTGAATGCCCCCACAGGCCGAAAAGTCTTTCCGCCACATCTGGGTGAAGAGACCATTCGGTCCCGATCACCTGATTCCGATGACCGAGCTTGTCTGCCACTACATTCCTCTTGCCTGGATTGTATCTGGCTGACAGCTCTTCCGCATGAGCTACAGACCACTCGTGCACCTGCATTATCAACTGGTGCAACGGGAGGGAAACTAGGCCCGTTTGTTGACGCATGCCACTACCGTGGTGTTGTCGCTCATCAACACCACTGAGCGTCCCATCACCCGTGTTACGGCCTCTGAGAGAGGTCCGCTTCAGGTTCGATATGAAATAAATAAAAATAAAATATTTCAACACCAACGGTTTGAAACTGGGGATACAAATATAGAAAGAAACACTAACACAACAAAGGTTATTTACAAGCTTACTAACAAAGGTAAATGCAGAATGGTATTCCCTATTTACATAAAAAGGCAAAAATCTTACACTGCATGAACTGGGGGAGCAGCGATGGTAATTCAAATACTTGCTAGCCGGTTTAGTGACTCGAAGCGATGGCTTTACAGAAGGAGATCGGCGATTGCAGACGTCCTCTTGACTCCGTATTGCAGAAAATATAGTCTACACTTGATACTTGAAAGGCAGGAACTCTCCAAAACCTCTAGCAGGACATTTTCTTCTTTGAAGTCTGCTCAACATTGGGATAACTCGGTCGTCCACTCCTGAAGATGACTAGACCAAAATCCAACCAACTCTCGAGCAACTTTTCTTGATCCTTCGTTGGCCCCTTTCTCTCTTATCTCTCACGGATGATCTCTGCTGCTGCTGATCTCTCACTGATAATCTGATGTGAGGCTCTTACTGAGGATATCTCTCTGTGACTAACTGGTGATCTCTCTTTTTTGATCTCTGCGGCTCCTGCTACGACCGTCGTATTTTTACGGCACTCTGGGGGCGGAGCCTACAGCGAACGTCACATGCTCCCGAAATTACTAGAACTTCTTAGATGAATCTAGACGAGGTATTGCATCAGACATTGCGGCGTTTCTCACGTCACAACGGTGCCTGACGAGTTCCACAACACTCCTGCCGATTCTAGAACCATCATGATAATAGGCACCTCCAACACAATGCGGCTAACGCCTCCTTGCTGCCGAACTTCTCGAAAATGTGTTCCCCTTTCTTTTATCTCTCTTTGCTAGGAAGCAATTACCATCATAACCCATTCCTGGAACTCTTGGAGACCGAGGAACACTGCCTTGAGCTCCAGGACATTGATGTGGAGGTGCTTGTCGTGACGGTCCCACACACCTGCAGCCAGCAACTCCTCCAGGTTTGCGCCCCATCCCTCGGTCGATGCATCCGAGAACAGCAGCATCTCCGGAGGGGTGCGGAGTGGCACTCCTCTTACGAGGTTCCAGTCGTCCAGCCACCAGGCTAGGTCCTGCCTCACCTCCTCCGTGAGAGGGACGAGGAGGTATGGCGGGTCTGTTGCCTGTGACCAACACTCCTTTAGCCTCCATTGAAGAGACCGCAGGTGGAAGACGCCTGTGAGGGACTAACTTCTCGAGAACGACAGGTGACTGATCACGACCTGCCACTGCTGAGCTGCTGCTCCTATCGAGACAGGAACTAATCCGGCTGCCTCCCTGAACCTGCTGATCCACGAGTCTGCAGGGAAGACTCGTCCTCTGCTTGGGCTCGAGATCTGACTTTTCTAAGTTCGCCACGATCCCGAGATCCCGCAGAATTCGAGGAGTCGATTCTCTGTCCTGTAGCAACTGCGAGCGGGAGCTCGACCAGATAATCGTCGAGATACCTCAGAAGACGTATCCCTACCGAATGGGCCCAAGCCGACACCAGCAGTGAACACCTGTGGAGCAGTTGAGAGACCAAAACAAAGTGCCCTGAATTGGTACACTGTCCCGTCGAGGATGAAGAGGAGGTACTTCCTGGAGGACTGGTGGATGGGTATCTGAAATACGCATCCTTCAGGTCCACAGAAAGCATGAAGTCGTTCTTCCTGACGGAATCGAGCACGGAGCATGCTGTTTCCATCGTGAACTGAGTCTGGTGAA
The DNA here is from genome assembly GCF_015104395.2 of Macrobrachium nipponense. Classification (NCBI taxonomy): domain Eukaryota; kingdom Metazoa; phylum Arthropoda; class Malacostraca; order Decapoda; family Palaemonidae; genus Macrobrachium; species Macrobrachium nipponense. The sequence goes on along the minus strand of NC_087200.1, from coordinate 138,740,393 downwards.
CAAATCGGTCCAAAGGAGAGAGATCTATCACCGGGCGCCAGGCCCCCACTGATTTCTCCACCAGGAAAAGTAGGCTGTAGAAGCCCAGCCACTGATCCCGTACAATCTCCACAGCTCGTTTGCTCAGCATGACATCTACCTCTTGCTGAAGCGCTATATCCCTGGCTGAACCGGGAACGTACATCTGCAGATGGACCGGGTTGGAGGTGAGGGGTTGGCCACGACTTGAAGGGTAGTAGATAGCCCTCCTGAAGGACATCCACTATCCAGGTCTCTGCTCCGTAGCGCTGCCAAGTTGCCCAATGGCTCGCAGGCACCCCCCAATTCGGCAGCAGGTTGAAGGGGAACGCCGTCCCTAGCGTTTCCCTTTCTTCGACTTCTTCCCGGATCCTCCTCGGGAAAAGGAGGACTAGGAGGAGGGCAGACAATTACTCCTTACAGCAGAAGTCAAAGGCTGGGTCTTTCCTCTCAGCCTCCACGAGGAAGTCGTCTTGGCCGTAGAGGAAGCGCTAGCCAAGCTCTGAGGCTTGGCCGCAGTGGCTCGAGGCTGCCCACCGCTCAAGACTGCCTGGTGACTAAGCGGTCACTGTCCTCAGTGTGCCGCTGTTCCACCGCAGCGTCCACCATCTCTCTAGGGAAGAGGGGAGGAGGAACCATCACCGGTTCTGTTCTTCAGACCCTAAGCTGGCCTCACGCCCTGCCGACCTGGTCACTCGAGCGAGGACTGCATCCCGACGTCTCAGAACCAGGTTGGCCCACAGGTTGGGCGTCCGGTGGGCCAGGTAGGAAATAGCCCTACCTCCAGACTGACACATCTCCTGAAAGCTGGGTCTCCTTTGGGAGTGATGTTTCCTGAGGAGGCCGCGACCCGGACCCTGGACACCATGAGGGACCACAGGTCCAGCCAGGAGCTCGCCCAGCCAGGTGCTGAAGAGACACCCCCCGAAGTTAGCCCTAGCTAAAGCTCCGGGTTAACCTGTTTAGGCAGCAGCGGGTCCACCAATGGTTTGGGGCACATAGACCCACCCTGTCGTGGTAGAGGAGGGGAAGCAGCTGGTCGACCTGCCAGACCTAAGCGATTCCCTCCTGTCCGGAGACAAGAGTTCATCTGGCCCAACACAACGTTGGCCAAGGCTGATTGGAGCAGACCACCGTCATCCTGGGTTCCTTTTTAGGCCCCCAGAAACGACTCCAGCCTCAATGGAGGCCCGGAGGGAGGGAGCCATGATCCTTCCCACGAGGTCGATGTGCTGACAATCAGTGCAATGACCTCCGCAAACGACCTCTGGATCTCGGGAGTGATCGCGTCCTGAGGAGATGGACCAATCCAGTCCATCCAGGGAGAACACTTCCCAAGATCCTCCTTCCACAGGAGGAACCACGGCAGACCCCTCTTGGTCTCTTCCAACCACTTGGGCGTACGATCTGGTCGGTCCCAAGACCATGCCAGGTTCGTAGGCCCTCACAGTGGGACCGTGAGAAGCGCAATCCTCACAGTCGCTCCTGATCACCTCACTCCTCCCGGTGTAGCCCAAGGAGGTTGAAGGGATAAGAGAGGCCAGACCTGACGCTACCCCCACTGCCTACCAGCAGCCGCCAGTGTGTTGGGGGGGGGCTGCAGGCGATCGCCAACCCGCGGTGACTATTGAGATGCAGGTCTAGTCCCGCGGTCTCCCTGGGGAGAGCCGCTGGACTGAGAACGGTAGCGACAGTCCCGAGCGTCAGGAGACCTGCTACCTGTCAACCTATTCGTCCAGTCCCAGTGGCGCGGTGGAAGAGCTCACCGTCCTCACAACGCGTCACGGTACCTGGCCCAGCTGAGACTGGGCCTGGTGACCGGGGGAACCTCTTCCTTGCCTCAGCATCGCGTCAACCCTGGGGACTGGGGAATCGCTACGAGAGCCATCAGAGGTCTGGCGGGAGTCGCCTGAGCGGCTGCCACCAGTCTTCCGATCTGTGCCTGGGTCCTGCCGGTGAGCAGGCTCAGCGGTCTGGACCCTGGCTGCACGCACCTGCAGGTGACCGTACACTCAGTACGACTCGCGAACAAGTGGCCGAGATGGTTCCCGATGCCGAGGCAGAGCCTCTGGCACCAGGAGAAGAGGTTCCAGTGGAAGCTGGTACTCCTCCAGTCCCCGTCTTCTTCTTCCTTGCGGAAAGAGAGACAGGCCCCATTCCTGGGGGAACAGGAGGACCAGCGGAAGCCCCAACTGTCCCACCAGAATGGAACAGACCCTTAAAGGTCCTCTGAGTGAGACTTCTCGGGGGAGGAGGCCACCTTCTTCTTCTTGGCTGTGGGGCCTTGGAAGTCGAAGGGGAAGAGGTGGCTGCAGACGACGACACCTTCCTCTTCTTCTTTGTCAGCTTCCTCAGGACCACCGTCAGGTCCTCCATCCAGGATGGAGCTGGGGCAGTTGCTGAAGCAACACGGCCCAACTGCACCTGTCCGGAGGGACCTACGGTGGGGAGCAGCAACATCCAAGGGTTGGAGCAAAAACGGCTGGAACTGGAACTGGGGTAGCGACAACTGGAACTGGCGGCAGGTCAAAGCGGGGAACTCTTGTTGCACAGAAAGTCAGGGGCTGGGCGAAGGCAGCAAAACCAGGTGGTGGGGTCGTCTCCTTCCTCGGCACGCACGGCAGCAGGGCCTGGACCGCAGCTGTAGGGGTCACCATCGCCACGTGCTGGGTGTAAAACTAGGTGAGGAGGAGTGGCATACCCAGGCGTTGACACCGTTGTCGTCACTGGACCTGCACCCTGTGCAGCCGGGTGATACAACAGCCCCTGAACACTCAGTGTGCCCGGGAGTCCCAGCGAGTACCAGACCTGCTCGAGATCGCCACCCGCAGCAGTAGACATACCTGAGGAGGCAAGGGTCGGGTTAGTGGGGGAGGGGGGGTTTCCCACTTGCCCGGGGAGGAAATTTCCCACACCCCAAAGTGAACGGAAGACCCTGAGTACAACTGCACGTTGGGGTGCCGCCGCCCCCCTCTTTTGCACTCGAAGGGAAAGGAGCCATAGGCGGGAGCTGACACGGAGGAAGGAAAGAAGAAAACGTGTCCGTAACCAATGGTGTCGCTGGAGAGCCTTCTGACAACACCTTGGCCGCACCTACAGCCCTCCACGCCAGGCCACAATCACAAAGTCAATGAAAAAAGGAATAGCAAGTACTTACAGTCACACCTCCAAGTACTACCAAAGAAACAATCATACACAAAAGATTTTCGTCAAGCGAAGGCGAAAGCAAACAACAATGGCAGGTAGAGCGGTGAACACACATCTGTCTCCGTCGGCAGCCGAAAGCAAAGTGAATGTTTACCATCTAGTCGGGCGGGACTCCGACTATCTGACAAGCAGTTAACTACTTAACCACCTTGTTCAAAAGCTTACGACCAGTCCAGCTGCACTGTAAGTATATTCCATGTGTAAAGGACCGAGGGTTTCTATTACGTCAGAACAGATTGGTATTTTGATATTAAGAAGGTGGCCTGAATAGAAATGAACATAAGTTAAGTTGTTGGTTTCCTATAATGGTAAAACTTCAGAAGCATGCCACACTGGATATTAAAAAATAATCATCTACATGGAAAGAGCATGTGAAAAGCTATATAAAAAGTATAGTCATTATATAAGAGACTGAACGAGGTGGAATTAAATGAGCTTGATACGTGTTTTGCCTCAAATTTTTCCTAAGTCGGAAGAGATGTTTCTTGTACCGTAATGTTTACTTTTAATGAGCAGTGTAACTACTAAAATCTAAAGAGAAACAAGTACACTATGACTTCTTACAAGTTTGGCCAATCACAGTTTCATTTTTGACACCTCAGAAACTTTGGCCAATGGCGGTGGGTGTTCGAAAATTTTCTCGGCGCAAGAATACATTATCCTACCAACAATATTTCAGCTCCTTCTTAGACATGGAGCTGGTAGCCAGCACTTCTCCTGAGCAGCATTTACGGGATAATAGGAAGTTTTTAGGTTAGGTAGCGGCTTCAATCACTTTTCTCCTGCTTCCCAACCCAAAAAACCCTGGTTCCCACTTGGGGGTGGCTCCATAAGTGTAGTAGTAGGTTAGGTTAGATTATGTGTAAGAGTAAGTGATAGTTTGTTGTTTTGTTTTTTTAAAGAGGCTTTCTCATGTTTCTACGCATTCTGCAACACCATCTGGTGGGAGGATTCTTGCAGTTTTCGTCGTTAAATCTTAAAAAATACTGAATTTAGATTGAAATGGTTTTCTATTAGTCAAGAGCCAACGTCCATGAAGCAACACCTCAAGACCTCTACTTTCCTCTCAATGTAAGTTTTTTTCTCCCAAGTCTCAAATTAAGGGCATCATTTCCAAATTTCAGGGAAGGTGGTCACACTGTGTAGAGGTCAGCCATTCAGTATTTTACCCTAGCAGCCACCTCTCGCAGAACTTGCCCACTTCCCAAAAATTGCTTGAATTAGGCCATTATTTCGTAAAATAGGAGAAAACACTTTACTTCGAGAGGAATTTAGAGGTCTCGATGTGCTGCCTGGTTGGGCCACAACTCTGGCTGATGGTCATGGCAGTGATTCAAGTACTCTTTCGGGAGGGCGGCTGCATTCCGGATCGGGGGGGCTGCTAGGGGGAAAACACCGCCTTGGATCTATCATCATCAAGGAGGACAGGGCCCTTATTCACTCGATATTTAATTGGTGAAACAAGAATACCAATTACATCTCTAAGCTACCATTCAAAAGATTGAAGTTTTGTCAACATAATGTGATATATGAAAGTGCCATACGAACTAAATAAGCATGTGAAGTCTTTGTAAAATAGTTTTTCAAGGCAGTTTTTAAATCCAATATGGTGTCAACCAACTGAGGTGCCATTCGTAACCGGCATGGATTTCGCATCCTTTCCAGCACTCATTTGAACAATATTAGCGTATATATGTAACGTTTATTAGTCTTACTCAAGACTGCAGTTGTAATCAGCACAATAAAACAACATTTTGTTGCATATATTAGTGAAAGTATGAAACTTCTTATTCCCGGGGTCATGGCTTGAACTGAAATTCATTTTTACCTTGTAATCTGTGGTTTTATCCTTACTGCCATCACAACTGAAACTCCAAAGTGCTTATTTGATTGTAATTATACACATTTTGGTCTTAATTCACTCCAAATTGCATATGAACTACGTTGCGGTACCTGGTTCCATAAGCGCTCACTCCACACACAGTTTGCGGGCAGCACACGATTACACTGTTTATAAGGTGCAAAGCTTTATTCCCTTAATTGTTTACCTTTCTCATTATTTAGCTTAACTTTACTTTGTTACTTCAAAATGTTTATTTTAATTCATGGCTATTATCCCTTTTTTGCAACCAAACAAATTAACCCCAAAAAATTACAGATACTATTTCTAAAGTAGATATGAGCAGACAACGGCAAAATGACATCATCATTGCCAATTTAGTGGAGCTTCAAAATACGCCAATGCATTTACAAACTGTTCCCAAGAATTCTAGTTGTCATAGTAATGCAAATAATGATAAAATTGCTATAATATGTATGTACTATACTACAAACAGATACGCTAATTTCACTTATTTCCCTGGTTTTGTGTAAGTCTTATAACCAGTTTGGAGGGTAAACACACCAATTGGTAACACTGATAAACAATAGAAGAGCGCAAACAACATCATAGCTACTGTTCACGGCAAAAATTTTGATATTTGAGTCAGGAATCTTGTTACTTTTTTCAACAACAAATATTTTTCAAATTAATAATCATGAATATGTAAAAAATTTAGCAATTCAAGACCTATACTGCTATTTAACTGCAATTCATGACCTTATACTACTGTTTAACTGCAATTCATGACCTTATACTGCTGTTTAACTATTTATTTAAATGACATTTTTATTATAAAGATAGATTTTTAAATATACTTACCTGTCAGTTATATACATAGCTATATTCTCTGACGTCATGACATCACGACAGATTTTCAAAACTCGCGGCCATCGCCGATAGTCGGTCAGGTGATCGTTACCTGTACGCCCTCCAGATAGTTACCTGGAAACCTCAGATTTTCTCGCCCTCTAGTCTCCGAGGGGGAGGTGGGTGGGTTTTCTGATTGTATATAACTGCCAGGTAAGTATATTTAAAAATTTACCTTATAATAAAAATGTAATTTTTAAATATGTAACTGACCTGGCAGTTATATACATAGCTGATTGACACCTTTGGAGGAGGGTCAGAGGCAGCAACATCGTTGTTAAAAACAACTACATACATGTAAGGTAACTAATGACTCTTACCTGCTAAGGGAGCTGACTTCAAAGTACTGCCTCTTCGTTTTCTGCTCTCCTCAGGAGCTCCATCTTAGGAATGTGACCTGTGTTAGCTGAGAGCTCAAAGGGGGTTTGTCGACAGGACGTGAACTCTATGCGACAAAACCACATAATGCCCTTGATATGGGGCTTAAACAGGCAATAGACCACCTAACCATTCAATACTCACATACAAGAAATTTAAAAAAACACATATCGTACACTAGACTGTTGAAGGTCTCCCCTAGCCTTCAACAGACAACCATAAAAACATCAAGGGCCTAGCATGTAGGATTAGAGGCATCAACTCCTTCACCTATCACTGAGCCAGTGGCTACGAACGGTCCAAGGGTTCTGCAATCTTCATAGACTGTTTCTATCTGTTTAAGATAGAATGAAGAAAAGACTGACTTGCTTCTCCAGTACGTTGCTTCTATTTTGGCTTTTAGGGACTGGTTCTTCCTAAAGGCCATTGATGTCGAGGACTGCTCGAACTTCATGAGCTTTTTACCTTTAGTGCCTTGAACAAACCTTCGTTGCACTCAATGTGAGCTTCCTGTATCACGCTTCTAATAAGAAGGCCATAGTGTTCTTAGACATGGGGACCTTCGGGGTCTTTGACGGAGCACCATAAATTGTCAAAAGTCCCCCTGACCTCTTTGCATCTTTGCAAATAAACTTGCAGGGCTCTCACCGGACAGAGAGTCCTTTCTTGTTCCTGGCCTGCAAAGTCTCGGAGGCTAGGTGTAGTAAAAGATCTAGGCCAAGGGTTGGCGGGCGTCTCGTTCTTGGCTAAGAATCCTAAGGTTGGTAGAACAAACTGCTTTGGATTTACTAATTCCCACCTTTTTGTCCATCGCGTGAATCTCGCTTACCCTCCTTACAGTAGCGAGAGCAACCAGAAAAAGCATCTTCCTGGTTAAGTCCCTGAAAGAGCTTTCCTGGATGGGTTCAAACTTCCTCGACATCAAAAACTTTAACGCAACATCCAGGTTCCATCCTGGCACCTGCTCTCTCTTTTGCTTCGAAGTGTCAAAAGATCTAATTAAGTCATGAAGGTCCTGATCTCTAGACAAGTCCAGTCCCCTATGTCTAAAGACTGAAGCCAGCATGCTTCTATACCCCTTAATAGTTAGTCGTGGCTTTAAGCTTCAGATGGAAGAAGGAAGTCTGAGATCTGGCTCACAGAGGTGTTGACGAGGACACCTTCTTCTCTTGCACCAGTTTCTAAACACCTCCCACTTCGACTGGTAGACGTTGATGGTCGACGTCCTCCTCACTCTGGCGATAGCTTTGCTGCCTCTCGCGAAAAAGCCTCTAGCTCTGAGGAATTTTTTGACAGTCGAAAGGCAATTAGATGTAGAGCGAGGGTATTCCTGTGATACCGTTCGAAATGTGGCTGTTTGAGCATATCTGATGTAACGGAAGGGTTTCTTGGAACGCCAGCTAGCCAATCTATCACCTCTGTGAACCAGTCTCGCAGCGTCAGCCAGTACAGGGCTATCAGGGTCATTCTGGCTCCTTCGGACTGTGGAGAATTTCTTCACCACCTTGTGCAGAATCTTGAAGGTGGAAGGCGTACAGATCCAGCCCTTCCCAGTCCATGAGGAGTGCATCCACTGCTACGGCTTGGGGGTCTGGAACCGGAGAGCAGAACGTCTGCATTCTTTTTGTCTGCTTGTCGCAAACAAGTCTATGGAGGGCTGACCCCCATAACCCCCATAGACTTTACATACCTCCATCTTGGGAGTCCACTCCGTCGGAAGGACTTAGTTCTTTCGACTTAACAGGTCCGCTCTCACATTCAGCTCTCCATGCACAAATCTTGTTCGTAGAACATTTCTGTCTTTTGCCCATAAAACAAGAGATTCCTGGCTGTTTCGTTCAGGGAAAAGGAGTGGGTGGCCTTCTTGACTTTTTGACATATGCTAAGAGGCAGTCACGTTGTCCATGCTCAACTCCACTACCTTGTCCGACACCCACTCTTCGAATGCTGCAGAACTAGAGAGGCTGCCATCAGCTCTTTTTTGTTGATGTGCCACGATTTCTCGGCCTCGTTCCATCGCCCCGAAATCTCTCTGTTCCCTAGTGTTGCTCCCCAGCCTAGTCGGATACGTCTGAGAATAATACTAGCTGTGGGTTCACGTGTTGAAGTGAGACTCCCTCTCCCAGCCTTGCTGGATTCAGCCACCACTTCAAGTCGTTTTTCACCTCTGCTGAAATCGGGAAGGTGTCTGAAAGTTGTTGTTCCTTCCTCTTCCAATTCCTGTTGAGGTAAAATTGCAGAGGTCTGAGGTGCAGTCTTCCCAGGGATGACGAACTGCTCGATCAGGAAATGGTCCCCAGCAGACTCATCCATTCCCTCGCCGAACATTGGTTGCTCTCCCCAGGAATTCCTGCACCCGAGAGAGGCATCGGTCTTGTCTCTCCTGGAGGGAGAAGCCCGAAAATCCCGAGAGTTCATCAGAACTCCCAAATAGATGATTGATTGAGAAGGTTCCAGATGAGACTCATGTTTACCACTAATCCTAGCTCCTCCACTAGGTTTAGGGTTATTTCCAGGTCCTCCAGACACTGTTTTCCATGATTTCTGGCTCTGAGAAGCCAATTGTCTAAATAAAGCGAGATTCGGATTCCCCCTTCGTGCAGCCATTTGGCTACATTCGCCATAATTGCTGTAAAGATTTGAGGTGCTGTGCTGAGCCCGAAGCACAGCCCCCTGAATTGGAATATTTTTCCTTCGAACATGAACCTGAGGTATTTCCGAGAGCTCGGGTGGATGGGACATGAAAGTAAGCATCCTGTAGGTCTAATGAGACCATCCAATCTCCTGGTCTTATTAACGCCGACAGCACTGATTGCGTTGTCTCCATCGTGAATTTCGTCTTTACGACGAAGGCGTTCAGGGCACTGACGTCCAGGACGGGTCTCCATCCTCCCGAGCTCTTGGGTACTAAGAACAGCCGATTGTAGAAACCCCAGGTTCTCTTGCAGTGATACAGATTCTATAGTCTTTTTTAAGAGCATAAGCTCTACTTGCTCCTTCAACGCAAGCTTCTTGCTGACGTCTTTGTAACTCGCCGTCAAATTGAGGGGATCCAATACTGTGGGAGGTTTGGTGGAAAACGGGATCTTGTAGGCCTCCCTCAGGATTTGGAGGGTCCAGTTGTCTGCCCCCCTCTCTCTCCAAGCTTCCCAAAACATGGACAGCCTGGCTCCTATCTCTGTCTGGAGGACTTTCACTTCATGGTCTCCTCTTGGAAGGAGGCTTGCTGCCTCTTCTGGAAGACTTTTCTAGCAGTTCCTGACGTCCCTCGGGACTGTTTACCACGAAATAACTGTTGAGGCTGTTTCTCCTCTTTTGCTCTCTTGGCCGCAAACAAGGAAGGCAAAACCCCGCTGGCTGCCTTAAAGATCAGACCTTGTGTGGTCTTCTGTGTAAGAGAGTGGCAATATCCCTTATAACATCTTGAGGAATAGAAATTTAGAAAAAGGGGCAAACAAAAGTTCTGCTCTATTCACTTGTGTGACCCCTTCTGCCGTAAAGGAGCAGAGGAGGGACCTTTTCTTCACATACCCGCCGTGAAAATAGCTGCTACTTCATTTGTCCCTCTCGTAACACAACCTTATCCATACAAGACATCACGCTTAAGAGACCTGCCACGTCCGGGGAGTCCTTCGCTTCCACTTTCTTGGCGAGGGCACTCAAAGACCAGTCAAGAAAGTTCAGACCTCAAAACCCTGAACTTCCCTTCAGCAAATGATCTGACTCTTGCATTGTCCACTGAATCTTCGCCGAAGACATGGCATGTCTACGATTGGCATCGACGATACTGGAGAAATCTGCCTGAGAGGAGGCAGGTACTCCCAGGCCCAGGACTTCTCCTGTCCTCATACCAAAACACTAGTACGTGGACGCCAATCTTGCAGGGGGGAAAACTGAATGCAGTTTTTTACCTCGTTCCTTTTTATCCTTCATCCACTCGTCATCTTCGCGAGAGCTTTCTTGGCGGAAATGGAAAGGACCATCTTCATAAAAGAAGACTTATTCTGAGTTCTCCCACAAAGGAACTGGGACAGGGGAGAACGAGGGGCTGCGGGCTAAAAGTCTTTTTCAAAAAGTTCTTGAAAAAGAAGCATAAGGTTCTTATAGTCTGAAGGGGGAGCTTGTTCTTTTGTCTCCTCCTCAGAAACTACTTCTAACATCTCCGATGGTTTATCCTTTATCTTGCTCCATGTCGGATGATGTAGCAGTCACAATAGTGGGGGTGTTGTTCTGTACCGATGCGTTCCTTAGAACTATCATCAATTGGAACATCACGCTTTATGAGCGTCGGCGTCACGTTCATTTCTTGAACTATCATCAACTGGACGTCGCGCTTACGAGCGTCTGCACACACTGGCATCTGTTCGAGAGCGTGGCACGCGTGTATGTCAAGTTTGTGCGCTTTGCGAGCGTCACGCTTGTCCGCACGCTTCTTGCTGCTGACGTTCAGCGAAGTCTCCATATGTCCCGGAGCGTCATGCTGACGCTTCGGTTCTTGCAGCCTTCCCATCAGTGCTACAGCTGCCACTGGCATTCCTTGCAGCATATCCTTGGTAGAGGACGAAGATGCGCGTCCAATTCGTCCGCACGATCTCTAACCTGCGGAGCAAAATCAGCTAAGGATTCCTGTGGACACTTTGCAGGAAAGTCGTTTGGTGAATCCTCCCAAGCAGAAGGCGGATGAGGAGCGTGCAGCGATGGAGCTGCTAAGCTGTAATCTAAGCTATCAACCTTGGGAGCGTGAGCAGCAGGAGAGTTGGGAGTCCTTACTACCTTGCTCTGTTTAGCTGGGGAAGCTTCTGATGATGAAAACCTCTCTGGAGAACTCCAGTGACTGCAGCCCAGCCGTTGCTCATCAGACGCGACCGCATCCCCTCGAGGTAACTTCCTCTTAAGAGGACGAGAAGACGTGGAGCTCCGCCAACCTCGACGAGGGAGACGTCGTCGGATAACGAACCAAAAACACTCGACACGCCTTTTCTATGGCTGTCTGAAGCAACCTGGGAGGCGTCAACAGGTTTGCTCGAGGGCACGCCCGACCGGATACCAGAGCCTCTCGCCTCCCTTCGACTTTCGACTTTACGTCTGCCATGGGTCCGGGAGCTTGTAAGAGGTCTATGTCTAGGAGCGCGACAGGACCGATCGGACGCACCCTCCACTTCACTGACACTAACACTTATTTTATCACTGACATTGATTTTTGTATCCGCACTCAAAGCACTTACAATTGTCCAGGTACGATTGCCTTGCTCAGTCAGAGAGGCAATTTGCTGCCCCACCCATTTTCTCAGTACAGCTTGAATACCCGCCATACCCGAGTCTTTCACCCCCGACTCGATGACAGGTTCGGGAGCTGCTACCTCTACTAAGTGATATTTCAGAAGGAACAGGATAAGGAACTATGGGGTTGTCTACTAACTTCCTGACTAATAGATGAACGGGAAAGGGAACTCCTTAGTTCTTCTAACCCTATCTCTTTCAAGTTTTACGACATACTTGTCCAACTCCTTCCATTCTTTATCATTCAAAATCAATGCACTCCTCACGTCTATCCCTCAATCGTGCAAATACGACCTCTACAATTTCACACAAAGTGTGTGGGGATTCAAGAGAAGCTTTTGGAAGTCTTAAGGCGCTGTCACACTAGCAAAATTTTCGCGTTGACTTTTGATTTTGACGACGACTTTTCATGTTTTGACGATGACTTTTCTGGTGTCGTTGTCACGAATTTTGAAAAACGGTACCGATCGAACTCAATCCATCGCTACCGTCGACTTATTGTTTGTTTATATCTCGGAGAGCGCGCATTTCAAGTCATCAGGTGCAAGATGGAGTTCTTGTTACGTGGACAAGATTGCCAGAACAGTTTTTTGGTCGAAGATATGGGGGTGGGATAGATTATGCTTATGGGACCATAAGCATCTTAGTTTTATGAAAAGGGTCTTAAAGGAAAAATTACCAAGAGATCACCATGTGACTCAGGGAAAACTTTCCTGAACTTGGTGATCTTTATACGATGAGCATGCTATATCGTGAATATCAGATTGTTATAATAGCCTAGGTTCTGCTCTCTTTTTTTTTTTTGTTATAATAGCCTAGGTCTGCTCTCATTTTTTTTTTTTTTGTTATAATAGCCTAGGTCTGCTCTCATTTTTTTTTTTGTTATAATAGCCTAGGTCGTTCATTTTTTTTGTTTTTTTTTTTTTTTTGCCATTAGCAAATAATAATAAACAAAAATCTTTAAAACTTTTGCAGTGTTTCTCTAGCTTAATTTATAATATGTCTGACCTGTGTGGTTGTGTAAAAAGGTTACGAATAGCCTATCTAGGCTAGGCCTAGCTTATTTTTTTAAACAAAACTTTCACATCTTTTTAACCAGGACCAAACCCCAAAGACCTTTATTGTTTAAATTCTATGCAGCTCATTAACACATGCAAGCACGACCCACTAATTGCTTTGTGTTATAAAGCATAGTGTTTTATCATTCCGGGAAGTCACAGCTCAGATGGTTAGTTTACGTTTTGACGACGACAACCACGGTATGAAGAAGAACGTGTGTGACAACCAGAGTACGGAATGACATCGACTTCTTTGGAAAGTCGACGACCAAACTCAGAAAAAGTTGACGGAAATTTCGCTAGGTGTGACAGCGCCTTAACTCTGCACCCCCTTACTGCAGACTCGATAAACAACTATGAGTCCGACATCGTTAATTGAGTAATCCAAAACAAAATCCTAATTCAATCCAAGTCAATAACAGCGAAAGCCAAAACAATACTTCACCAAAAGATGAAATACTCTAGCGAGCAGCGAAAATCCTATCGAGGAGCCAACAACGGTAATGTTGCCGGCCCGGGCGACAGAGAAAATCTGAGGTTTCCAGGTTACTATCTAGAGGGCGTACAGGTAACGATCACCTGACCGACTATCGGCGATGGCTGCGAGTTTTTGAAAATCTGTCGTGACGTCATGACGTCAGAGAATATGCTATGTATATAACTGCCAGGTCAGTTACATATTTAAAAATGATTATCTAGTGCACGCTTCTCCTCTTTCCAGTGCCAGTTTGGTTGGTGTCATTGTTGACAATTGTAGTAAAGAGAGTGCCCCAGCATCTATGGGGTACAAGAGGTGTGCGGATTTAGGCGCATGGAATGCAAAGTTTATTGACACAAGTGACTCCACAAAACATTAACCTCTTATGCCGATTGGACGTATTAAACGTCGAGTCAAAATGTCTCCCGTTATGCCGATTGGACGTATCATACGTCGGCTCAAAAAAGTTTTTTTAAAAATTCGCGGAAAAATACTTATAGGCCTACCAGCCGAAAACTTTTGTATCACGCTCCTTGGGGGATGCTGGGAGTTCACGGATCAAGGCGTTGTTTTGTATCAGTGACACATCTCGGAAATTATTTCGTCACTTTGACATAATTTTTGCACCACTTTAAATTATCCTTTACATGAAGTATTATATATGAAAATGTGCACAATTTCATGTACAATACAACAAAAAAATACTCATGATTGTAGCTTTTTATCAGTTTTGAGATATTTTTCATATAAATAACGATAAGTGCAAAAATTTCAACCTTCAGTCAACTTTGACTCTACAGAAATGGTCGAGAAACGCAATTGTAAGCTAAAATTCTTATATTATAGTAATATTCAATCATTTGCCTTCATTTTGCAACAAATTTGACGTCTCTAGCACAATATTTCGATTTATGGTGATTTATGAAAAAACTTTTTAAAAAAACCTTCCACGTTCGTGCGATTGTCCTAATGTTTGCACCCTTTTAAATTTGCCGTTACATAAAGTTTTATATATGGAAAATGTGTGCAATTTCATGCACAATACAACAAAAAACAACCCATGGTTGTAGCTTTTATCAGTTTCGAAATATTTTCATATAAATAACGTTAAGTGCAAAAATTTCAACTTTCGGTCAACTTTGACTCTACCGAAATGGTCGAAAAACGCAATTGTAAGCTAAAAACTCTTATATTCTAGTAATATTCAATCATTTACCTTCATTTTGCAACGACTTGGAAGTCTCTAGCACAATATTTCGATTTATGGTGAATTTATGAAAAAAAAAAAAAAATTTTCCTTACGTTTGCGCGGTAACTCTTCCGAAAAAATCAGAAGTTTTTGTGCGATTGTTGAAATGTTTGCACCATTTAAAATTAGCTGCATAAAGTATATATGAAAATGTGAACAATTTCATGTAGAATACAACTAAAATGATTGAAGGTTGTAGCTTTTCTCTTTTTTTTTCGAAATATTTGCATAATAAAATTCATGATAAATAGAAAAAAACCACGTTCGGATCGGTCAAATTGACTACCGAAATAGTTGAAAAAACGCAATTGTAAGCTAAACTCTTACGGCCTAGTAATATTCCGTCATTTTTCTTAATTTTGAAACAAATTAGAAGTCTCTAAACAATATTGTGATTTATTGTGAATTTTTGAAAAAATATATTTACCTTCACTACGCGCGCCGATTCGCGGCCGCAAGTCTCCGAAATACGTACATTGCATTATCCTAATATTTGCTCCTTTTCATATTAGCCTTTTTTATAGTTTCATATATCATAATGTGCGCAAATTCATGAAAATACAATAAAAAAAATAATTGAAGGTTTTGTAGCTTTTTCCATCTTCGAAATATGTGCATATAAAAAAATATATATAGTATAAAAAATTTCGACATTCGGTCAAATTTAACTCGTCCGAAATGGTCGAAATCTGCAATTCTAATCTAAAACTCTTACAGTATCGTAATATTCAATCATTTGTCTTAATTTGAAACAAATTGGAAGTCTCTAGAACAATATTTAGAATTACGGTGAATTTTTGAAAATAAAATTTTTTTTACGTCCACAGCGTTACGAATTCGTACATCATTTTGTGATAATATTTTTTTGTTTTCCGGTGTTGATTTTATTGTTTTACTATGTATTATATATCAAAAGGATTGCAATTTAGTGTACAATACAACGAAAAAAAAAAGTAACTCGTTAGCTTTGACCGTTTTTTGCACAGCGTGATTTGAATACAATTATATATGAATTTTTTTTTTTCGCTACCATATATCGCATTATTTACATATGATAATGATATTATTTTTCATTTCTGATGATTGCATACTAAACTTCAGGCAATGGAAAAAAAAAATAGCCAAAAATGAACTCTTAATCTTCAAAACTAAGCGCGCTGTGATTTTTTGAAAAAATTATTTTTCCGCTTCCACGCTCACTATAAACCGGCGCCGGCATACAGGAGAGATTTTGATTTTTAGGGCTTCGGCGTAAGAGGGTTAATAAGGCTTCAATCTCCACATTTTTGGTTTTAATAAAATTTCGAAAGTGTCAAGGAGGTATGTTTGCACTGAGCATGGCTATACATTCATTAACCTCTGTATCATCTTACAATATGATCTTACTTTCTAACTTTGGAGAAGATACTTTAGGGTAAAAAACCATGGGGTCCAGAGTGGACCATGTTCGACCAGCTTGGACAATCCCCAAAAAAGTACATTATAAACGCGTCTGACATCGGAGATGGGCATCAGTCGCGACTTCTTGTTGGTGAGAACTGAGCTAAAGACCTCTCCTCTCCTTTTGAAGTAAGTATTTTGTTTCTCCAAAGTTAGAAATTAAGGCTAAATTTTAAGATTTAAACAGAGGGTACTGAAAACGGTCTCAAACGTAGTGCAAATCTCACCAAAACGCGTTCAACATTTTTTACTACAACTCGAGGTATTTAGATTGACGCCATCTCGATGTTTACGGAGTCGCTTGTGTCAATAAACTAACCATTTCCTGTGATAAATCCGCACACCACTTGTACCCACAGACGCTGGGGCACTTTCATCACAACAATCGGAAAACTTTTCCTCACCGAGTAAACAACTGTTTTGTAGAAAATGACGACGAAGAGTGCACTTCAATAATTTTTTAATAAATAGTAAAACCTCAATATTTTACATATTTATGATGATTAATTTGCAAAAATATTCGTTAATGAAAAAGTAACTCGATTCTGACTCAAATTTAAGTAATTATTTTTTGGAATTAGAACGTTCTTTTAAGTCCTGTATTATGACGTCACGACATCTTGACTTTCGTACCTATTGTAAATAATTGCTTTACTCAACTTTCTTGCAGAACAGTTTACCAGTTATTCATGCAGATTATCAGCTCTTCATGTAATTGGTATAATCGTAATGCGCATGTATATTTTTATTATTTTACTTTTTTGGATATGTATGAAGATGTTTTACTGCCGGATTATCACCGTAGTGTGACGCAATCATTTTCGGTCCCTGCGCCTCTGTTTTCGCACCATAAGAAATTATGGGGCCGAATTTGCAATGACCAGATGTCGTTAAAAGAGGAAAGTTACCATTGAGGGGCATATGTTTTGATTGAGAAAAAATACAAATTTATTCAATAGCTAGCTTGTAAAAATACTTAATTACGAAAAACTTGATTGACAACTAAGCAGCATACCTACTATGGATTTCAGACACAGTGCAAGCACGTTTTTGGGCAATACCTATTTCTGTAACGAACACTCGCATCAGAACGAGATTTTGCATAGTGCATTACACCCAGTGCCGTAATTTATAAGGGTATCGTCAATCAACTAATCGTAAAAGAATAACGACACTTGTCCTTGTACCAAGAGACCAAAAACTCCGTTATGCAGAAATGGATACGAACACGTGTATAAAGCTCCGTAGTCGTTCCTCTATGCACTTATTCGTAGTCGTTCCTCTATGGTTTTCGGCAGCCAGATGTACGAAAACGTTAGAAACATTTGATTGTATCTACTTTAGTAATATCTGTAATTTTTTGGGGGTAAGTTGGTTGCAAAAAAGGGATAATATACAGGAATTAAATTAAAATTTTTAAATAAAGTAAATTTAAACTCAATAACGAGTAAAGTAAAACAATTTAGGGAATAAACTTTGCAGTTTTGTCGTCTGCTGTTCGTAACTGTGTTTGTGGCGCGCTCGCTTAGGAACCAGGAACAGTAACGGGTTTAAAGTGGATGGAACTGAGACCAAAATGTGTATAATAACAATCAAATAAGCACGTGGAGTTTCAGTTGTGATGGCAGTAAGGAAAAAAAACCACCGATTACAAGGTAAGAATGAATTCAGTTCAAACCATGACCCCAGGAATAAAAAAGTTTCATACTTTCAGTAACATAGGTAACAAAATGTTGTTTTATTGTGCTGATTACACTGCAATCTTGAGTTACATACATACGCTAGGCATTGTTCAAATGATTGCTGGGAAGGCTGGGAAAGATGATTTTCGTCACTGATAAAAAAACTGTACATCCCACCACGGTAGCCGCCATATTGGATTTCAAAACTGCCTTGAAAAAATATTTTACGAAGAGCGTCACATGCTTAGGGTAGAATATCACAGCAGGCCAACCAGGCCACCTACATTCAACGCTTGCCACCCTCCGAAAAATGACAATTTTTGTCGAAAATTGCATTTTTCCTAACTATACAAACCTGAGGTCCTTTAACTTTAACAATAGGAAGTAGCTAGCGGCAGCTGGAACGGTCGTAAGCTTCGAACAAGGGGAGAACGGTAGTTAACTGCTTGTCCGACAGTCGCGCGCCGCGCGACTGGGAGGTATAAACAAATCACTTTTGCTTTTGGCCCATGCAAAATACTGCAGAGTGAGGGGTGGCATGAGGAGGGACTATATGTAAAGGACCTCAGGTTTTGTATAGTTAGGAAAAATGCAATTTTCGACAAATTGTCATTTGTTCCGATACGTAATACAAACCATCGGTCCTTTACAATAGGAAGACTCACTTCTTGGTGGGAGGAATCTGAGTCTTTTGATGAACAGACTGGTGTTCGTCCATCCCTGGAATGCCTCCCTGGTCGTAAGAGCGAGGGAGGGATCCAAGCCTCTGTCCGATTGATCGGGTGGTGCACCACAGGATCAATGGTCAGACCTCTGGCCGAGTACTAAGAGAGAGGCAAGCGTATCTCTTCGTACCAGCAAGCAAGAACTTGTTCCTGTTTGCAAGATTGCAACATAAAGTATGGGTTGTCTCAAGCTGGCATCCACTTCCTCCCCCTTGTTGGAGGGAAGTGGTGGATATACGCTCCTATCCCTAGTGAAAGGGATAGGATGGGGCCTGTTGAGTAGCTCACCTGCATCTTGTCCTTATCCAGCAGGGTGACGACCGTGTCCCTCTAACCACAGGTAGAGGGAAGAAAAAGATGGGAAGAGGAGCCAGTCACACTCTCATTCACTCATCATTCTTACGGTCACACAGGAGGGCTCGATGCTGTTCAGCCTGCGAGGGTCTGGGGTTCGCTACACAACGTGTTGAGCAGCCACCACGGGTCCCAAGGAAAAAGATCCAAGGACCTGTGGGGCAATATCCCGAAGGTAGAAGGAAGGGCATGTGGTCTGGTTGGACCAGACCCCTGCCTTCAGTACCTGCGCCAAGGAGAAGTTCTGCGGACAAGGCAGCATCTCCTTCGCATCGAAGGCGGTGAAGTCCATTAGGGAGGGGATTGTGAACGACTCGAACCAATCGTCCAGGGACCGAATAAGGGTTCCGAGTCTTCGCTAACGAAGTTCGGTACGAAATCGAGCGTCACGATCCCATCCCCACCCTGGATTTGCTTGACTTCGCAGGAGAAGTCATGCAGTTCCTCAGAGGAAAAGAAAGGAAATAGTCGCATGACCTATCCCTCTTCTCTACTTCGGTGATGTCCAGTACCCATACTGGTCTGTCCGTTAGCAACGAAGTCTCTCGCATCCTCCTATCCCCATGCAGCGAAGTTCTCGGTAGTGGATAGGACACCGACACTCCATGGTGGGCGTCAATGGTATGGGTACTGTGACAAGCTATTAAAACGAAGTAATGGTTGCTTTGTAACAACCGAACTAAGTCAACAGCGTAGTTCGTTAACTGACTCGGCCGCTCTGACAGCTGCCGACTGACTGCGTTCGGTAGGAAGGCAAGTTGTCAAAAGCATCCGAGAAAGTCACGTGACCTTCGCCTTTAAAGGGTTATGCCGAAGACCAACAAAAGACCAAACAAATAATGTATTTGTTTTGTCACCAATGCCGGACAGCGAGGTGATGATTCTCTTAAGGCATGTGCCCAACAGGCTCAAGTCAATTGCCTTCTAGAGACCGAGGTCCCTGAAGGTAAAACATCTCATGGTTGTTGAATCTCAGCTAAGGGAAAAGAAACAACACTATGTATCGTTGAAGACGAAGGTAGATATTGAATGCAACCTACGTCTTCACAGATGAATCGAGAGAAGGATCTCAAGATTCATAAACCTGTGCTTACAAATGACTGAAAACGCTAACGCTATTTCATTGCTGTCCGGTGAGAAGTCGTAGTTGCAATGAAAGCGGGGCGTTCTTCAGTAATGAAAACACAGGGGAAAGCCGCCTGAAGAACTGCTTCTCATGGGCTGAACATTTGGAAGTAGAGCTGTCAGGTCGGAGAGTAGGCGATGTCTTCTGACACATCTTGTAATTCGGGTTGAACAATGAACAATTGTACACCTACGAATACGAGATATTTTGAAGACAACTTTAGATGTCTGCAAAATCATTCGCATTATCGCAGTGCGATGCAGACGGGAGACTTGTACAGACTTCTGTTACCGTGCGGTAAACAGAAAGATGAAAGAGTCCAAGAGATATCTCTGTTGAAAATTCTCGCAATGTCGAAGGCGATGGAATCTAGCGTCACAGCAGTAGATGGTCCTTCATTATTGCGAGAATCCCCGTTAATCAGAGACCTAAGTCCATGATTGTTGGGCAGAGATACGGTTCGGTAGTCAATCAAAGCAGGGGAGAGAGAGACATACATAAACGTGAATCTCGGAGGCCCAGCTGATACTGAGCTGCTATCAGGCAGTTCAATACGCAGTAGTTGAGCCTGAGCTCTCGCTGACTTGTCCATCCTGAGTTGCCAGGTAATCCATTATTCCACGAAGGAATGCGTTCGGCTAGAACTACGAGCATAAAAGATATGCTCGGGAAATTATATTTTAGGCGAAACTAATTTCGGTATAAATATAAAAGTTGAAATGGTGTTGTCGTGACAAAACCATAAGTATATAAAATTGAAAGTTGAAAACTCCTGGGAGGTTGCAGGCAACCCCCGAGTTGCAGTTTAATTAGAATACTTCTCTTATAAGTCGCAATCCGTAGATTAACTAGGATAGCGCCTACCCCTCGGATAATTCACTGCTTAGTAGAATCATGTCGCGAGGTTAATATACGTAGTATATTTGTAGGATTCTGAACAACGATCTCCATCCTAAATTCTTTCCTTCAAGAAAACAAAATAAGGATTGGAGATCGACCACCTTCGTTCTTATCAAAGAGAGTGAAGGAGAAGTTCTTCTCGAAGGAAAGCTTCAATGGTGAACAGAATACTAAGACGATAGTTCAAGCCAAACTGGATATTCCCGTCCGATCTCCTCTATTCCAGGTTGGTCGCCTACTGTGAGATAGTTTCTTTCAGCAGCAGTCTTCTTCCCCCAATGCTAGAAATTCCAGGAATTCGAGCATAGGCGAGGTTCCCCGATTATCGTGTCACATATCGGGGATTCTCGTCTCGCTCACTTTGGACCGTGGTCTCGCGTAAGTGTTTGAAGATCGTAAAAAACTCGAACACTCTGAATGCGCTAGAAATTCCGTAGAATTCTAAGCAGTCTGCGAAACCCCCACCGAATTCGTCAAACGATATCGGCTGGTGGTCCTCTCGATTCCCGTAGAAATCGAGAATGGGGCAGGATTCCTCCTCAACGACCGGGGCTTACGTCAGGTAGGACCCGAAGGTCCCCCCGGTAGCGCAGTCCCGAACGTGGGATCCTACAAAGAAATCTCTGTAGGATCCCTCCCCTTTCCCTCGTAGCCGTAAGGAGAGAGGGAATGGGGGAGGAATTGGATACTCGCTCGCCTTCCCAGTGGAACTAGCAGTTGGAGAAGAGTAGGAGCAGCCATCGCCGCAAAGAGTCTGGGAAAACGTATCGTCAGGAGAAAACGTTTTCCCGCGGAGGGTTACGAACTCTCACTGTAGGTAAGGGTCTGCCGCCACTGTAACGTCGTCTGGGTGGGGCTGATCGACACCTGACAGGAGAGAGCCGATACCAAGTCCTCCGACTCATTCCAGTCCTCGTCGAGGTCGAAACCTCTCAGGAGGACCGAAGGAGTATTTAAATACGGTGGGTCCGAAGACACGTAGAACGCCGCTGTCCCGCAGTAGAGGAGGTGGAAGTAGCTTGATCGACGGCCAGAACTGAGATAGCCTTCTTGTCCGGAGACGAGAGACTCTGGTTCGAGACAGAATCGGCAAGCTCCGATCACGGCAGACCCACCGTCGGTTTGGGTTCCCTCTCGGGCCCCAAAACGACTCGAGCAGAGACGTGGGCTCTGCTGGTGGAGCGGCAATCCTTCCGCAGGGTCATTATGCTGACGAATCAGCTTAATGACTTCTGCAAATTCCTCTGTATCTCGGGAGTAACCGCGTTTCTTGCGGAGTAGGACCCCCGTCCAGTCCTCCAACAAGAACAGATCCCGAGATACTCCTCCTCAGGAGGAGGAACAGCGGCAGGACCCCTGAACGGTCGCCTCCAGCTACTTGCGCGTAATGTCCTGGTCGGTCCTAGAAACCGTGCCTGGTCCATACGGCGTCATAGCGGGATCGCGAGCGGGCGCACCTCTCGCGATCACTCATAGGTACCTCGCTCCTCCCGGTGTAGCCCGAGGAGGTTGAAGGTACAGGAGAGGCAGACCTGACGCTCCCCCCTAGCTCGCTGGCAGGACCAGCGTGCTTGGAGGGCTGCTGCTGATCGTCAACCCGCGGTGGCGATCGAGCAGCAGGCCTAGCCTTGCCGCTCGCTGGGGCGAGAGGCTCGGCTGAGAACGTTCGACGCTGATCTCTAGCGTCAGGCGAGCTGTTGCTGGTTACCGTCTCCGCCCTGGTCCCCGATGGGAGCTGCGTCAGGTGACCTGCTAGGCTTGCTGTCGCGGTGAGACCGGCGAGCGTCCTCTCGGCGCGTCGAGCCGCTGGTACCAGCTGTGGCTGGTACCGACGGCGCGGGATTCCCCTCCTCGCCTCAACCCGTGGCTGGTCAGCGACCGTCCACGTCAACCCGAGCAGCCAGCTGGTCGCTGCGAGAGCGTCCACTGGCCTGGCGAGAGTTGTCTGCACGACACTCGCCAGTCTTCTGCTCCGCGCTTCGGTCTTGGCGGCGAGCGAGCTCGGGTGTCAAGACTTTGGCTGGACGGTCTCCCGCGGGAGAGACCGTCCACTCGGTACTTCTCGCTAACGAGAAGCCGAGGCGGATCCTGGTTTAGCGGCAGAACCCGCTAGAACCAGGCGAGGAAGTGTCAGCCGAAGCTGGTACTCCTCTGGTCCCCGTCTTCTTCTCCTTGGTAGAAGAAAAGACGGGCCCTGTTCCCGAGGGAGCAGGAGGACCAGCAGAAGAGCTCCCCGAATCGCCGGAGCAAGACGGGCCCTTAGAAGGTCCCGAAGGAGCCTTCTTAGGGGGGAAAACCCGGGTTACCAGCTGGTCGCTGCAAGAGCGGCCGCTGGCCTGGCAAGAGTCACCTGAGCGTCTCTCACCAGCCTTCTGTCTCCGTGCCGCGTCTTGGTGCCGAGCGAACTCTGGCGCCGAAACTTGGCTGCACGGTCTCGAGGGAGAACGTACACGGGATCTCTCAGCGAACGAGAGACCGAGCCGGAACCTGGCGTAGCGGCATTGCCGCTAGCACCAGGCGAGGAAGTACCAGAGCTAACCGATACTCCTCTGGTCCCCGTCTATCTCTTCCTTACGGAAGGGGAGACGGGCCCCGCTCCCGAAGGAGCAGGAGGACCAGCAGAAGGACCCCCCGTCCCACCTGGGTGGGACGGGCCCCATTAGAAGTTACCGAAGGAGACTTCTTAGGGGGGAAGGCAGCCTTCTTCTTCTTCGGCTTATGGGCCTTAGAAGTCGAAAGGGGAAGAGGCAGCAGCAGACGATGAAGACGAAGATGACAGCTTCCTCTCCTCTTCCTCGTCAGCTCACGCAGGACAGTCGTCAGGTCCTCCATCCAGGCCGGAGCCGGGGGCTATTGCCGAAGCAACACGGCCCGACTGCACCTGTCCGGAAGGACCTGGGACTGGGGAAGACACACCGTGGGCAGGACCAGCATGGACATGGCTCAGGAACCAGGAGCGACAGGAACAGCAACCAGCTCAGGACGGCGGCTCCCAGGAACAGCGGCAGCCCGGTAGACCCAGAAGGGACAGCCAAGCCAACAGCGGGAATCACATCAGCGGCAGGTACGGCAGGCCCCCAGCGATCGCCCTCGTAGATCATCGGCAGCCAGCGGAACCTGGGTGTACTGCGGCCGGTCCAGGGCGAGCTGCTGGAACAGCGGAAGTCTTGGGCAGGGGCAACACGAAGAAAACAGTCGGCGGCGGCAAACACCCCCTCGGTGGCGGCGGCGGCCCTAGTAGCGGCAGACGGCGTCACCGACACAGCATGGAGTGTAGACCAGGAGGGGGGGTAGCAGCATAAGCGGCCGTGGTAGTAGTGGAGACCGCCCCAGACCTCGCTAGACGCTGCAGCAGCCCGTGGATGCTAGGCACGCTCTGCCGCCGCGGTGTCCATACCTGTCCAAGGTCGTCTCCCACGGATGTAGCACCTGCGGTAACATAGATAGATTAGTAAGAGGGGTTCCCTCACGCACGGGGGGAAGGCATGCCCCACCCCGAAACGCAAGGAAGACCTCAAATACAAAATACAACGAAGAAGCTGAGCGGGGGCAGGAAGGAAGACGAAGAATCGGGAATTACCAAGGGAGTCGCTGGAGAGCTTTCCGACGACTTCCTGGCAGACCTTTGCTTCCCCTACCCCCGCACAGCAGTGAAAAGTAATATGAAAATGAAACAGAATACTGCCCTTGCGATTCACTTCATAGAACTTAAAGGGGAAAAGATCAATTCCCGCCCGTAAGAACGGAAACTTGATCCAATAATATGATGCTATCATAAAAAATATATATGAAAATGAAACAGATACTGCAAACTTGCGATTTCCACTTTCACATAAAATAATCGTAAGGATCAATTCCCGGGTAAGAACGAAAATTGATCAAATTAAATTTCATGCAAATAAATAAATGAAAATGAAAAGAATATTGCAATTGCGAATCCACTTTCACTGCATTCTATTATACAAATAAAAGGCTCGTGTCGAGCGCAATCACACTCTCGGTAACGAAACACACAGGGCAAAAATATAATGAAAAGAGTACTTACATTTTCAATTACACACTTTCGCCCAAAATATATGACTCGGCGCGAGCGCGCCCGCCCTCGGCACCGAGACATAATTCAAGGGTTCAATTCATGAAAACGAGAGGAAATCGCCGCATCTACAGCGATAGCTCCATGTTGGTTCATAATTAAGTAATGAAAATGAAAAACAGTGTACTTACAGTTTCATTTTCAAGTCAAACAAATCATTAGTAGAAAACACAATATAAACAAAGCACTACGACGATGAAGCGGGGCAGAGAGCGATGACGAAACACGTCCTTCACCAACCCTCGCTGGCCGAAAGCAAAGTGATTTGTTTACCTCCCAGTCGCGCGGCACGCGACTGTCGGACAAGCAGTTAACTACCGTTCTCCCCTTGTTCGAAGCTTACGACCGTTCCAGCTGCCGCTAGCTACTTCCTATTGTTAAAGGACCGATGGTTTGTATTACGTATCGGAACAAAAGTACATTATAACGCGTCCTGACACCCGAGATGGGCATCAGTCGCGACTTGTTGTTGGTGAGAAACGGAGCTAAAAGACTCACTCTCCTTTCGAAGTAAGTATTTTCTCCAAAGTTAGAAATTAAGGCCAAATTTTAAGATTTAAACAGAGGTTACTGAAAATGGCGCCCACGGCAGTGGAAATCTCACCAAAACGCTTTAGAAATTTTTACTTACAACTAAAATGTTTCGAAGATTGACGCCATCTCAATGTTTACGGAGTCGCTTGTGTCAACAAACTTTCCATTTCCTGTGATAAATCCGCACACCACTTGTACCCACAGACGCTGGAGCACTTTTATCACAACAATCGAAACACGATTTCTCACCAACAACAAGCCAGGAGTAAACAGCTGTTTTGGTAGAAGATGACGAGAAGCGTGGCTCTTATCTAATTTTTTAAAAATAAGTAGTAAAACATCAATATTTTACATATTTATGATAATTAATTTGAAAATATTCGTTATTGAAAAGTAACTCGACTCTAACTCAAATTTAAGTAATTATTTTTCTGAATTAGAACGTTCTTTTAAGTCTGTATTATGACGTCACGACATCTTGACTTTCGTACCTATTGTAAATAGTTGCTATACTCAACTGTCATTGCATGAACCAGTTTACCAGTTATTCATGCAGATTGTTATCAGCTATACATGTAATTGTTATAATCTTAATGCGCATATATATCTTTATTATTTACTTTTTGGATATATGAAGATGTTTTTACTGCTGGATTATCGCGTAGTGTGACGCAATCGTTTTCGGTCCATGGGCCTCTGTCTGTTTTCGCACCATAAGAAATTATGGGCCGAATTTGCAATGACCAGAAAGTCGTTAAAAGAGGAAAAGTTAGCATTGGGGGAGGGGCATATGTTTTGAACTGAGAAAAACATACAAATTTATTCATAGCTAGCTTGTAAAAAATACTTGTTATAAAAACTTGATTGACAACTAAGCAGCATATCTACTATGGGTTTCAGATACAGTGCAAGCACGTTTTTGGGCAATACCTATTTCTGTAATGAACACTCGTGAACAGAACGAGATTTTGCTATAGTGCATTACACCCAGTGCCGTAATTTATAAGGTATCGTGAATCACTAATCGTAAAGAATAACGACACTTGTCCTTGTACCAAGAGACAAAAAACTCCATTATGCAGAAATGGATACGAACACGTGTGTAAAGCTCCACCTACCCTCTCCCCCCCCCCCCCCCCTCCACCGCCTCCACCCTTTTCTTCTTCGTCTCCGCCTCTCTCTCTCTCTCTCTCTCTCTCTCTCTCTCTCTCTCTCTCTCTCTCTCTCTCTGTTGCCATTCGGTATGTGTTGACCCTCCAAACTGGGTATAAGACTACACGTTGAAACTTGGAAATTGAAATTAGGCTATGTATTGGAAGTATATATACATAAATATTAAAGCAATTTTATCATTATTGCATTACTATGACAACTAGGAATTCATGGAAACAGTTTATAAATAATGGAACGGCGTATGTGTGAAGCCTCCACTAATGTGGCAACGATGATTTTGCCATTCTTAGCATGCAAACATTAATCATGCAAACATTAAAGGTTACATTTATTTCTGGCATACGATTATTAAAGAAATTCAAAATACTAATAAAGACTGAAATCAATGAAAAGTGCTAGCAAAAACAAAAAAGCAAAAAAAAAAAAAAAAAAAACAAAAAAAAACGTAGTCGTTCCTCTGCACTTTTCCGTATTCGTCTCCTATGGTTTTCGGCAGCCAGTGTACAAAACGTTAGAAACATTTGATTTTATCTACTTTAGAAATATCTGTAATTTTTCGGGTAATTTGGTTGCAAAAAGGGATAATATACATGAATTAAATCAAAATTTTTAAATAAAGTAAATTTAAACTAAATAGAGTAAAGTAAACAGTTTAGGGATAAAACTTTGCAGTTTCATCGTCTGTCGTCGTCTGCTGTTCGTAATTGTGTATAGGCGCGCGCGCTTAGAAACCAGAACAGCAACGGGTTTAAAGTGCAATGTGGAGTGAACTGAGACCAAAATGTGTATAATAACAATCAAATATGCACTGTGGAGTTTCAGTTGTGATGCAGTAAGGATAAAAACTGCCGATTACAAGGTAAGAATGAATTCAGTTCAAACCATAACCCGGGGAATAACAAGTTTCATACTTTCACTAATATAGGCAACAAAATGTTGTTTTATTGTGCTGATTACGACTGCAATCTTGAGTAAGATCAATAAACGTTACATACATACGCTAACATTGTTCAAATGAGTGCTGGGAAGGCTGGGGAAAGATGGTGGCCGTCACTGATGAGAACCGTCCATGCAAAACGTAGCCGCCATATTGGATTTCAAAACTGCCTTGAAAAACGTATTTTACGAAGAGCTCACATGCTTTATTTTAGTTCGTATGGGGCTTTCATATATCACAATTTGTTGACGAAACTTCAGTCTTTTAAATGGTATGCTTAGAGTTACAATTGTATTCATGTTTCACCAATTAAATATCGAGTGAATAAGACCCGTCCACCGTGATGAGGGTTGGCCTGTCGTGATATTCTACCCTATTTTAGTTCGTATGGGGCGTTCATATATCACATTATGTTGACGAAACTTCAATCTTTTGAATGGTAGTATACTTGGAGTTGTAATTGTATTCTTGTTTCACCATTTAAATATCGAGTGAATAAGACCTGAAAACCGTGATAAGGGTTGGTAGTCGCTGGTTTTTTCCCCTACTTCAAAAGGATAGTAGAGGTCTCAAGCTGTTGCTCTCACCACTGATAACTCGTGACTGGTGCCCATCTCCGGTGTCAGGACGTGTTAAAGTACCTTTTTGGAGGATGAATCCACATGCGGTGAAAACTGAATCAGCTAGTCCAGTCTGTTGTTTCCCCTATAGTAGGTATGTCACCACTTGGTCATTTACCCTAATAGCTAGGTACTTAGAAATACCCAAATGCTGTACCTTCAGGAGCATGTTAGGTAAGAAAGGTAGGACCAAGTATTCATATCTAAGGCTAGGCAAGGAAGTTTAGGTTAGGTCTACACTAATGTAAGCAATAGTATACTTAATTTAAACAAAAGCTAGGCTACTAGGCTTACCCCCGCCCCAATTTTGGCCATTAGCCTATCATCAACGTCTTAGATTAACCTTTTAAATGAATGGTTTACCTTCATAATGATTAGTACCTAGGTACCACCACATCTTCCAACACTGAAATTACCGCACCGCATGACCAGACCTAGGTAGGTACGACCTACCTATTACCTATTAGCTACTTCCCTTAAAAGACCTTAAAAAAACGGGACTAAGTAGCCTAGTAGGGGGGAAACATCAGTACAGGCCAACCCTCATCACGGTAGACGGTCTTATTCACTCGATATTTAATTGGTGAAACATGAATACAATTGCAACTCTAAGCATACCATTTAAAAGACTGAAAGTTTCGTCAACATATTGTGATATATGAAGCCCCATACGAACTAAATAAAGCATGTGAGCTCTTCGTAAAATATGTTTTCAAGGCAGTTTTGAAATCCAATATGGCGGCTACGTTTTTCATGGACGGTTCTCATCAGTGACGGACACCATCTTTTCCCACCAGCCTTCCCAGGCACTCATTTTGAACAATGTTAGCGTATGTATGTAACGTTTATTGATCTTACTCAAGATTGCAGTTGTAATCAGCACAATAAAACAACATTTTGTTGCCTATATTAGTGAAAGTATGAAACTTGTTATTCCCGGGGTTATGGTTGGAACTGAATTCATTCTTACCTTGTAATCGGCGGTTTTTATCCTTACTGCCATCACAACTGAAACTCCACAGTGCTTATTTGATTGTTATTATACACATTTTGGTCTCAGTTCACTCCACATTGCACTTTAAACCCGTTGCTGTTCCTGGTTTCTAAGCGCGCGCGCCATAAACACCAAATTAAAAAACAGCAGACGACGACAGACGACGACAGACGACGAAACTGCAAAGTTTTATTCCCTAAACTGTTTACTTTACTCGTTATTTAGTTTAAATTTACATTGTTAATTTAAAAATGTTTTGATTTAATTCATGTATATTATCCCTTTTTTGCAACCAAATTACCCCGAAAAATTACAGATATTTCTAACGTAAGATAAAATCAAATGTTTCTAACGTTTTCGTACATCTGGCTGCCGAAAACCATAGAGGAACGAATACGGAAAAGTGCATAGAGGAACGACTACGTTTTTTTTGGTTTTTTTTTTTTTTTTTGCTTTTTTGTTTTTGCTAGCACTTTTCATTGATTTCAGTCTTTATTAGTATTTTGTGAATTTCTTAAATAATCGTATGCCAGAAATAAATGTAACCTTTAATGTTTGCATGCTTTAATGTTTGCATGCTAAGAATGGCAAAATCATCGTTTGCCACATTAGTGGAGGCTTCACACATACGCCGTTCCATTATCCTGTTAAGCGTCCGCCCCTGATGAGCTCGCTGCTAACGTACCGTCACGCTTTTTTTTTGTAATCAGGGATCATAGCACTGATGATAGTTTTTTCAAAGTTAATATTGATTTTTATGCTTGTTATTCATACTGTAATTAACTGTTGGAAATTCTCTCTCTCTCTCTCTCTCTCTCTCTCTCTCTCTCTCTCGGAGTCCAGTCACTCGGCAAAGAAAAGTCATCTTCACTCCCGCAATTGGAAGAAAAGTTTGTATCATCACTGGAGGATTCAGAACTAGAGCTCTCATCATCAAATAGTTATCATATCACACTCCTCATCTAGTATTTGATTGATCTCACCTAAAGAAATATGCCTCCTCTTTGGGACATTCATTGTGAAAGACGCGAAATCCAATTTGTCCTCGATAAACGCCCGAAGCGTATTGAAAGAAAACCAACAGGGACAGGCAGTTTTCTAGCATAAGCGACCACCAGGAAAGAGTTGCCAGGCTGGAAATAAGTTTCCCATGTGCTGAGAGTGTTACCAAATGATGTTCCTACACTTTCTATGCGAGTAAACGTATTATTACGGGGCTGACGACTTGACAAGCACAGTTAAAAGTCTTGAACGTAATATCCCGTTGAAGGCGCTACCGAGTAGATCGCGGTAACGTATTATTACGTGGGTGAACGCTTAACAAGGTTATAAACTGTTTCCATGAATTCTAGTTGTCATAGTAATGCAATAATGATAAAATTGCTTTAATATTTATGTATATATACTTCCAATACATAGCCTAATTTTTCACCAATTTCAACGTTTTGTGTGTAGTCTTATACCCATTTGGAGGGTCACACATACCGAATGGCAACAGAGAGAGAGAGAGAGAAAGGAAGGCGGAGGAACGAAGAAAAGGGATGGGGGGGGGGGGGGGGTTGGGGTTTTGAGAGGGTAGGTGGAGCTTTATACGCGTGTTCGTATCCATTTCTGCATAATGGAGTTTTGTCTCTTGGTACAAGGACAAGTGTCGTTATTCTTTACGATTAGTGATTCACGATACCCTTATAAATTACGGCACTGGGGTGTAATGCACTATAGCAAAATCTCGTTCTGTTAAGAGCGTTCGTTACAGAAATAGGTATTGCCCAAAAACCTGCTTGCACTGTCTCTGAAACCCATAGTAGACATGCTGCCTAGTTGTCAATCAAGTTTTTATAACCAAGTATTTTTTACAAGCTAGCTATTGAATAAATTTTTATTTTTCTCAGTCAAACATATGCCCCTCAATGCTAACTTTCCTCTTTTAAACGACTTTCTGGTCATTGCAAATTCGGCCCCATAATTTCTTATGGTTGAGAAAACATACCAGAGGCCCATGGACCGAAAAGACGATTGGCGTCCACCCACTATGAAACGGCGATAATCCAGCAGTAAAAACATCTTCATATATCCAAAAAGTAAATAATAATAAATATATATGCGCATTACGATTTATAACAATTACATGTATAGCTGATAACAATCTGCATGAATAACTGGTAAACTGTTCTGCAATGACAGTTGAGTATAGCAATTATTTACAATAGGTACGAAAGTCAAGATGTCGTGACGTCATAATACAGAACTTGAAAGAACGTTCTAATTCAGAAAAATAATTACTTAAATTTGAGTCAGAGTCGAGTTACTTTTTCAATAACGAATATTTTCAAATTAATCATCATATGTAAAATATTGATGTTTTACTACTTATTAAAAAAAATTAGCCAGAGCACGCTTTCTCGTCATCTTCTACGCCAACAGCTGTTTACGCCTGGCTTGTTGTTGATGAGAAATCGTGTTTTCGATTGTTGTGATAAAAGTGCTCCAGCGTCTGTGGTACAAGTGGTGTGCGGATTTATCACAGGAAATGGTTAGTTTATTGACACAAGCTACTCCGTAAACATCGAGATGGCGTCAATCTTCTAAATACCTCGAGTTGTAAGTAAAAATGTTGAACGCGTTTTGGTGAGATTTGCACTACGTTTGAGACCGTTTTCAGTACCCTCTGTTTAAATCTGGTTTTAAATCTTAAAATTTGGCCTTAATTTCTAACTTTGGGGAAAATACTTACTTCGAAAGGAGAGTAGAGGTCTTTAGCTCCGTTTCTCACCAACAACAAGTCGCGACTGATGCCCATCTCGGGTGTCAGGACGCGTTATAATGTACTTTTTCGGAGGGTGGCTTGCACTGATGGTAGCTGGCCTGCGTGGCCTGCTTTGATGTTTTACCCTAGCTATAAACCATCCAGAGGGCCTACTTAGACATAGGCTAACCTAACATCTACTGCGTACTTAACCTGACCGTGACCCATACTCGGCATGCTACCCAACTAGTATGGGTAATTTAGGCGCAATATATTTTAGGCCTAGCTATTGGTACTACCTATACCTATTAGGAAGGTAGCTAGCTAGGTCTAGTAGATCCGTTACCTAAAATTACCTTGTAGTAGCTTAAGAATTTTGTCTGGCCGAGCATATAATTCATTATGCATTAAATATATGTTAAAATAATAATGCTAAACATTTATTATTTGTTACCTTTGCCTTGCTATGAAAGTTTAGGCCTTGCTGACCTACTGCTACTACCATACCTAGGCTATACTACTACCCAGGTAATGATCTTGGTTAGGAAACACATTGGTCAACTTCTCTATGTTCTTTACAGACATTCAGATTCAGACTACGTTTATATGTTTATCACCATGTTCACGAATCAAAGCGGCAGCAACTCCTTTTATACGACACTGAACAAAGGTAGGCGATAGATAAACACAATAAGAAGGAAACAGGAAGCACAGCCAACACCACACACGGTATGAACTTGTAAAACGAAAAGCAGATTAGCAAGCTACGGAGTACGGACTACGGACTCACGAGTACGGACGCTACGATGGGCCTTAAGACCTTAAGATACAACTGAGAAACTATCGTCGTAGGCTTTGTAGCTATACGTCTCTATGACGTAATAAAATGGCAATAATAATTCATAAATTATTACGTACTTATTACTTTATATATATATATATATATATATATATATATATATATATGCATAGATATAAAAGTCTTTTATATCTATGTATATGTGTGTGTGTGTGTGTGTGTGTGTGTGTGTTGTGTTGGGCTTCAATAAGACTGATGTTTGAGATTTTAGTTGCCATGTCCATTATCCATAGTACCTCTTAGGCACTGATGCCAAAAAAACACTGAGGAAGAAGGCACCCACGAACATCTCAAGTATGCATGGCAACATACATACTAGCATGTTGCTATGGACAACCTGCAAAAAAATTTTTCTGCCTGCGCAGGCGACCTGAGTAATGGTAAATCTCAGTCGCTGTGCCTGTGTCAAAAAGACCTTCGCATGTGCTCTTGAACGTTAGAGTCGGAAAACAACTTTTTTCTCAGGTCTCTTTGTGTCCCAACTCCCAGGGAAGAGAGGGTACTTTCTAATAAAAAACAGAAAGCATTAGTTTTATTTCTCAATAATGCCACACCTGGCAACTCTGGAAAGGGGGCGGAACTTCAAAAATCATAGCATGTTGCT
>NC_087200.1:138649309-138706689 GCF_015104395.2 Macrobrachium nipponense | reverse complement strand
CTTATATGACAATACACCTTATGAAGGAGCATACAACCAATCCCGACCACCTGATCCTAACACATGTTAGTAATAAAGATTGTTCCGAGTTATCCCCAAACTCTTCACAACAACCATAACTCAAAAAACACAATACGCACACATACATAAATTTAAAAAAAAAAATTATACTCATCTAATAAGATATCACAAGTTTCTTACTGAACAACAGTGACTGGCCGCCAGTGCGACACCAAGCCCTTTTTGTTAGAAGAGACTCTAGAACATATCTAAAAAGAAGGTATGTATATACTTAAGGATTGGTGTTGGCTCCCATACCCAGGATCGTATCCGCAGACACGAAAGGACCTAGAGAAAAACATTTCTCATAGGTCACACGAACGTCTCTCAAGTAATGAGATGCAAATACTGAGTTGCATCTCCAAAATGTCGTATCCAAGATGTTTTAAGTGACATATTCTTTTGAAACGAGAGAGACGTCGCTACAGCTCTCACTTCATGAGCTTTCACTCTCAGCAGTCGAAACTCTTCGTCAGGACAGATCTTATGCGCCTCTGTAATGACGTTTCTCACAAAGAATGCAAGAGCATTCTTGGACATCGTTCTAAGTGGGGTTCTTTTTACCGCGCACCAAAGACCTTGTCTAGAGCCCCCCATCTGGTGTTTTCTCTGAAGGTAGAACTTTAGAGCTCTTACAGGACATAGACACCTCTCTGCTTCTCTACCTACGAGACTCGATAAGCCTTTAACCTCGGTCTTAGGCCAGGGATTCGCGGGATTCTCGTTTTTAGCTAAAAATAAGGCTTTAAACGAGCAAATGGCTGAGTCCCCCTTGAATCCTACTCTATCCTCCAGAGCATGTAGTTCACTAATTCTCTTTGCTGTAGCTAAAGATAATAGGAATAAGCATTTCCTAGTGATGTCTCGAAACGACGCCAGATGAGGTGGTTCGAACCTTTCGGTTAACAGGAATTTGAGTACTACATCTAGGTTCCAGTTAGGAGGAACCGGTTCCTTAGACTTCGTAGTCTCAAAGGATCTTATGAGATCGTGGAGATCCTTGTTATCTGCCAGATCTAATCCTTTATTCCTGAAGAATGCCGAAAGCATGCTTCTGTATCCCTTTATTGTGGATACAGATAAATGAGATTCTTCCCTCAGGAACAGCAGGAAATCAGCAATTTCCGCTACAGAGGTAGTGGAGGACAACTTCTTAGATTTGCACCAACTTCTAAAAACCTCCCACTTGGACTGATATACTTGTCTAGTGGAGGCTCTGCGGGCTCTCGCGATCGCGCTTGCAACTTTACAAGAAATCCCTCTCGCTCTGACGAGTCTTTCGATAGTCGAAAGGCAGTCAGAGCGAGAGCGGGGAGGTTTTGATGATACCTCTGGAAGTGTGGTTGTTTGAGAAGATCCATCCTTCTTGGGAGGGATCTGGGAAAATCTACCATCCACTCCACCACATCCGTGAACCAATCTTGTGCCGGCCAAAAGGGGGCTATCAGGGTCATCCTTGTCCCCTTTGAAGCCACAAAGTTTTTCAGAACTAGTCCCAGGATTTTGAAAGGAGGAAAAGCGTAGACGTCTACGTGAGACCAGTCTAGTAGGAAGGCGTCGACTATCAGAGCTCTGGGGTCTTCCACGACCGAGCAAAAGACTTCCAGCCTTTTGGAGAAGAACGTGGCGAAGAGATCCACATGAGGGGTCCCCCAAAGAGACCAGAGATCTTGACACACATCTTTGTGTAGGGTTCACTCTGTGTGAAGAACCTGGTTCCTCCTGCTGAGTCTGTCCGCCCTTACGTTCCTTTCTCCCTGAATGAATCTCGTAAGCAGGGAGATGTTCCTCTGGGACGTCCAAAGAAGAAGGTCTCTTGCAAGTTCGTAGAGGCACAAGGAGTGAGTCCCTCCTTGTTTCCGAATGTAGGCAAGTGCTGAGGTGTTGTCCACATTTACTTGAACTACTTTGTTCAACACAAGAGGTTCTAGACTCTTCAGAGCCAGGTGTACAGCAAAGAGCTCTTTGCAGTTTATGTGCCAGGACACCTGCGCTGCTTCCCAGGTGCCTGACACCTCCTTCGAGCCTAATGTTGCTCCCCAACCTTTCTCCGACGCTTCGGAGTACAATACTAGGTTTGGGTTCTGGATCTTCAGGGAGATTCCCTTGTTCTCCTTCAGAGGGGGCAACCACCATTCTAAGTGAGGTCTCATCTCCACTGGAATGGGAAAGGCGTCTGAAAGATGTCCGGTCTTCCAACTCCAAGACCTCTTGAGGAAGAATTGGAGTGGACGTAAATGAAGTCTTCCTAGCGGGAAGAAACTGTCGAGCGAGGAAAGGGTCCCTAGAAGGCTCAGCCATTTCCCTCGCCGAAGTCTGTTCCTTCCCTAAGAAGAGAGAGACTTTCTCCAAGCCTTTTGCAAGTCTCTCTTGCGAAGGAAATACTCGAAAACCCCGAGAATCCATCTGAATCCCCAGATAGACTAAGTTCTGTCTGGGGGTCAGCTGTGACTTCTCGAGGTTCACGAGTAATCCCAACGATCTGATCAGCTTTAGGGTCAACGTAAGGTCCTCCAAACACTGTCTCTCTGATTTGGCCCTGATGAGCCAGTCGTCCAGATACAGAGAGATATTTACACCTTTGAGGTGAAGAAACCTCGCCACATTCTTCATCAAGCTTGTGAAGACCTGAGGAGCTGTGGAAAGGCCGAAACACAAGGCCCTGAACTGAAAGATCCTTCCCCCAGTCATGAAACGGAGGTACTTCTTTGATGAAGGGTGAATCGGGACGTGAAAATAGGCATCCTGGAGATCCAGAGACACCATCCAATCTCCTTGGCGCATAGCCGCAAGGACTGAGGCCGAAGTCTCCATAGAGAACTTCTCCTTCTGAACAAATTTGTTCAGAGCACTGACGTCTAGTACTGGCCTCCAGCTCCCCGAGGCCTTCGCAACCAGAAAAAGGCGATTGTAAAACCCCGGGGAGTTTTGATCCAGTACTAGTTCTATCGCTCTCTTGTCCCACATCTGATCCACCATCAATCGAAGAGTATCCCTCAGCACAGGATCCTTGTACTTGGCTGACAGTTCCCGCGGAGTTGAAGTCAGGGGAGGACTGTCCAGGAAAGGGATATCCCTTCCTTATCACAGACATTTCAGGTCAAGAGGTAGTAACAACAATGTTGATACCACCGGCGACAGAGAAAATATGATAGAAAACGGGAATGGTTCCTAGTCCTGCCGCCCAGGGCAGGCCGGTAGATCACCTGACCTACCTGTAGCGAGTGGCGCGAAATTTGAATTTCTGTCGGGGACGACGGAGTCTTAGCTAAGTATATTATCTGACAGGTAAGTTGATTGTATGAAAATATATGTATATATATTATGTATATGTATATATATATATATATATATATATATATATATATATATATATATATATATATATATATATATATATATATATATATATATGCAGAAGCCAGGTACTATGTCGTACCTCTAAGTAAATGGGGATACAATCCACAATGAAGTAAATTCCTCTTGTAGTTTAAAAATATATAACTTGCATAGGATTAAAGCTTTCGGCCATCAACTGTGGTCTTGTTCACTAAAGTGTGATATGTCACCTCAAGGAACTGACAAGAAAGAGCACAACCATTTGAAAAAACAACGGTTAGGAAACAAGCTAGTTCAAATTATGAATGATCAGGCGGTTGAGCCCCTCGTTCTTTCCAGAATTCGTCTTGATCTTCGTGGGGGAATGTTTCTATTGTCAACTGCTTGTTCTATGGTGGTTGGGTGGTTAGTTGGAGAAATGACCTGAGTGGAGTAAACAGGAGAGGAAGCAGCATCGTTATTGGCACATATATTTCTAAAGTTTGAAATTTTCCCTTTCCTACATATCTCCTCACAAATAGCTGTATTTTTGTAATGCCAGTATTTCCTGCAAAGGTCTCGTTTAATGAAATTAACGCCCCTTCTACTACTCGTCTCAAAGTCCGGTCGTTACATGCAAAAACAACCTTTGTACCTTTAAAATTTATTGCGTGGTTTTTCTCCCATGTATGTTGCGCAATTGCACTGTATGAACTTCCCCTTCTGCAAGCAGCAACGTGTTCCCTTCTCTTATCAATGGAACGTCCGCTTTCTCCCACGTAACATTCATTGCAATCACTACAAGGTATTATTACATATACTCCTACATTCTCTCTATTACCCGGGTTATTTTTAATGAGTTTCTTCTTGATTGTACTGTTGTACTGAAAAGACTACGTTGAAGCCGTTCTTTTTTCTTTAAGCTGCCTAGAAAATTTATTAAGTTTCTCTATTATAAGGAAGACAAGAGATGCCTTAAATTCTGCCTTTTTCAGTATATCATGAGGGGCGTAAAACATCGATCTAGCTTTAGATAGAGACTGTAGTATAAAAAAACTTTGGGTAACACAGTTTAGTAAAACTATCTACCAAGAAATTTATTTAGGCGTCAATGAACTGGGGATCGCATATTCGGTATGCTCGAAAAACAAATTGGTTAAAAACGTTGTGCTTTACTTTCGGTTCATGATATGAAAAGTAATGGATATAGGTGTTTGTGTGGGTGTTCTTTCTATACACGCTGAATTTAAAGTCACTACTCACTGTGTCTCTATGAACTACCATATCTAGAAAGGGAAGCCTATTTTCCATTTCCTTTTCCACTGTAAATTTAATAGAGGGCAAAAAACCTGAGTTCCCAAAGTAAGCTAGCGAGAAAACTGCCGTCTTTTAGTTATTTTTACGGAACTCCCAAGATTCACAAGGAGGGGTGTCCTTTAAGGCCCATTGTCGCTAGCTGCAACAATCCTCAGTCGGATCTGTCATCATGGTTAGCGGATGTTTGGGGAAATTAATAGGGACAATTTCGAAATCTCACATTAAGCACAGTATGGATTTTATGGATCAAATTAAGGAAAAGAATTATATAGGTACTATGTACATCTAGATATAGTTTCTTTATTCACAAATGTACCACTGAGTTTCGTGCTCGACAACTTAAGAAGAAATTAGCCTCAGATAATATTTTCAAGCCACCTATGCACACATAGAATAAATTTTGTCATTTGATTAACATTTGCGTTGAATCTACAATTTTTGAGTTTAATGGTTCGTTCTATCAACAAAAATCCGGGGTCTCGATGGGCTCACCTCTCTCCCCTATATTGGCTAACTTATGTATGGAATTTTTCGAAAAGGTATACGTTGACACACTACCAGAAGACATTAAGCCTGAAATTTGGGTTAGGTATGTAGATGATGTTTTTATTGTTTATAGACACGGCGAGGAAGCCTTTCATAGGTTTTTAGAGTTGCTAAATGGTTTTTTGCCCTCTATTAAATTTACAGTGGAAAAGGAAATGGAAAATAGGCTTCCCTTTCTAGATATGGTAGTTCATAGAGACACAGTGAGTAGTGACTTTAAAATTCAGCGATGTATAGAAAGAACACCACACAAACACCTATATCCATTACTTTTCATATCATGAACCGAAAGTAAAGCACAACGTTTTAACCAATTTGTTTTTTCGAGCATACCGAATATGCGATCCCCAGTTCATTGACGCCAAAATAAATTTCTTGGTAGATAGTTTTACTAAACTGTGTTACCCAAAGTTTTTTATACTACAGTCTCTATCTAAAGCTGATCGATGTTTTACGCCCCTCATGATATAACTGAAAAGGCAGAATTTAAGGCATCTCTTGCTCTTCCTTATAATAGAGAACTTAATAAATTTTCTAGGCAGCTTAAAGGAAAAAAGACAGCTTCAACGTAGTCTTTCAGTACAACAGTACAATCAAGAAGAAACTCATTAAAAATAACCCGGGTAATAGAGAGAATGTAGGAGTATATGTAATACCTTGTAGTGATTGCAATGAATGTTACGTGGGAGAAAGCGGACGTTCCATTGATAAGAGAAGGGAAGAACACGTTGCTGCTTGCAGAAGGGGAAGTTCATACAGTGCAATTGCGCAACATACATGGGAGAAAAACCACGCAATAAATTTTAAAGGTACAAAGGTTGTTTTTTGCATGTAACGACCGGACTTTGAGACGAGTAGTAGAAGGGGCGTTAATTTCATTAAACGAGACCTTTGCAGGAAATACTGGCATTACAGAAAATACAGCTATTTGTGAGGAGATATGTAGGAAAGGGAAAATTTCAAACTTTAGAAATATATGCGCCAATAACGATGCTGCTTCCTCTCCTGTTTACTCCACTCAGGTCATTCTCCAACTAACCACCCAACCACCATAGAACAAGCAGTTGACAATAGAAACATTCCCCCACGAAGATCAAGACGAATTCTGGAAAGAACGAGGGCTCAACCGCCTGATCATTCATAATTTGAACTAGCTTGTTTCCTAACCGTTGTTTTTTCAAATGGTTGTGCTCTTTCTTGTCAGTTCCTTGAGGTGACATATCACACTTTAGTGAACAAGACCACAGTTGATGGCCGAAAGCTTTAATCCTATACAAGTAATATATATTTTAACTACAAGAGGAATTTACTTCATTGTGGATTGTATCCCCATATATATTATATATATATTATATTATATATATATATTATGTATATTCATATATATATATATATATATATATAGATATATATATATATATATTATTATATATATATATACCAGGTGTTTCGAAATTAGAGGCCCCCTCCACAGAACAAATGGAAAGTTAAAAAGCTTTCTGCTATAGCCTATCTCTAAGTACATTATCTTACGTTTCTGTTAAGTTATTTTTTTATTTTACATTTCTTGTATTTTCAGACAAAGTGACTGAGTTAGATACAGCCATGGCTAACGACTCGGAGTGAATAATTTCACGTTCCTGGATAGCTAAGTACATTAAAAGAGATGAATTCTTTGTTAAAGGAAACTGGAACAAAAATCCATATGACTGTCATCGCGAAAAGAGTGAGAATCTTGGAAGGCCTGAAATCCTTTCTCAGGAGTCAAAAGACATCATAGCTGAGGCAGTGGGTAGACCAAGAAAGTCTTTACGCAAATTGGCAATTGAACTAGAAACAAAAAGGGAAGAGAAGTTATAGTGCTGTATATCGTGAGTTGAAAAAAATCTGGTATCAAGCCATTTCATGCAAGGCCAACATCACTCAGCAACAGCAACAGAGAGAAGACCGTGCATGGTTTTGTGGTTCATTTCTTAAAGATTGGGATGAAGCTGACTTTCTCCATGTTGCCGCATCAGATGAATTCTTCATTCACACAGTCAGCAAGCCAAATCATAAAAATGACATCATTTGGCCTGCAAAGTTGGATGATATCAGAGATGACATGCGCTATCGCCAAGTTGTGAAATTTCCTGAATGTTTGTGAATTTTTCTGTTTCACAGCCAAACGTTAATGTAGATCATCGAGATAAATGACAGTCATGGAATGGCGAATACTTCAGAGAAACAGTGCTAACTGGTGGAGTATTTCCTTTCCTCAAAGATCCTGAAAATGTGTTATTTGTTGAAGAAGTCACATTTTTGCATGATAAGGCACCATGTTTCAAGGCTCTTCAGACACAGGAGCTGCTTCGAAACAGTGGTATCAATTTCTTCTCGTCAAGTGAACTTCAAGGTAGCTCCCCTGACCTTAATGAGTGTGAAAACATTGGTAGTATCTTAAAGGATCGTGTTGAAGCATGCACAGTGCACTATGATGGTATACCAAGCTCGATGACCTGCGAAGAGAGGTGACCGAAGTACTGGGGGAAATGGAGTTTGAATCTCAGCTTTTTTGTGATTTGCTAAAATCATACCTCTCAAGAATGCAGGCTGTGGTACAGGCAGATGGAGGCGATACAAAATATAAAATACTCAGAGAGTAACTTAATAAATACTACCTGTTCTGAATTACTTTTGTTTTTGTACATATCAATTTTAGTTTATGCTGTAGAGGGGGGGGGACTCTAATTCCGAAACACCCTGTACAAGGGTCTGAATGAAACAGGCCACGACTAATATTAAAATTACAATGGAAAGTAAGTTGTATAATGGCAGATTTTAAAAGATTTCATGATAAGACATCTTTTGATCTTGCAATTACTGAACTACCAATCCAATTTATCCGGGGGTTATTTTCACTTAAATGAATTAATATTGCATTAGATGTTTGCCCAGTTTTGACAGAATATTTATGCTGTTTGATTCTTACTTCTAAGCTCTTGCTAGATTGCCCGACATAAAAGGAGGGGCAGTCCATACATGGAATTTTATATACGTATTTTGTTGTTGCTTTCCCTGAGGCAATTTTTTATTAACCCTTAAACGCCAAAGCGGTAAAAATCAAAAACTCCCCCGAATTCCGGAGCCGGTTTTGAGTGAGCGCGGAAGCGGAAAAAATAATTTTTTCAAAAAATCACAGCGTGCTTAGTTTTGAAGATTAAGAGTTCATTTTTGGCTCCTTGTTTTGTCATTGCCTGAAGTTTAGTATGCAATCATCAGAAATGAAAAATAATATCATTATCATATGTAAATAATGCGATATATGGTAGCAAAAAAAAAAAATTAATACATAATTGTATTAAAATCACGCTGTGCAAAAAACGGTAAAAGCTAACGAGTTTATTTTTTTTCTTTGTATTGTACACTAAATTGCAATCATTTTGATATATAATACATTGTAAAACAATAAAAGCAACACCGGAAAAATATTATCACAAAATGATGTAAGAATTCGTAACGTGCAGACGTAAATATTTTTTTTTAAAATTCACCATAAATCTCAATATTGTTCTAGAGACTTCCAATGTGTTTCAAAATGAATACAAATGATTGAATATTACGATACTGTAAGAGTTTTAGCTTACAATTGGGTTTTTCGACCATTTCGGTAGAGTCAAAGTTGACCGAACGTGGTTTTTTTCTATTTATCGTGATTTATATGCAAATATTTCAAAAATGAGAAAAGCTACAACCTTCAAATATTTTTCCTTTTAATTTACATGAAATTGCGCACATTTTCATATATAAAACTCTATGAAATGCCTAATATGAAACGGAGCAAATTTTCCGAGAATTCGATGTACGCAATTCGGAGATTTATGGCGGAGAATCCGCGCGCGGAGGGAAGGAAAGTTTTTTTCATAAATTCACCATAAATCGAAATATTGTGCTAGAGACTTCCAATTTGTTGCAAAATGAAGTTAAATGATTGAATATTACTAAAATATAAGTGTTTTAGCTTACAATTGCGTTTTTCGACCATTTAGGTAGAGTCAAAGTTGACCGAACGTGGTTTTTTTTCTATTTATCGTGATTTAAATGCAAATATTTCAAAAATGAGAAAAGCTACAAACTTCAATTATTTTTCGTTGTATTCTACATGAATTTGCGCACATTTTCATATATAAAACTTTTATGTCACGGACTAATTTAAAATGGTGCAAACATTACCACAATCGCACGTATGATTTTTTCGGAAGAGTTACCGCGCGGACGTAAGGAAAATGTTATTTTTTTCATAAATTCACCATAAATCGAAATATTGTGCTAGAGACTTCCAATTTGTTACAAAATGAAGGTAAATGATTGAATATTACTAAAATATAAGATTTTTAGCTTACAATTGCGTTTTTCGACCATTTCGGTAGAGTCAAAATTGACCAAAAGTTGAAAATTTGTCACATCATTTTTTATATGAAAATATTTCAAAACTGATAAAAGCTACAACCATGTGTTGTTTTTAGTTGTATTGTGCATGAAATTGCGCACATTTCCATATATAAAACTTTATGTAACGGCTAATTTTAAAATGGTGCAAACATTACCACAATCGCATGTATGATTTATTTCGGAAGAGTTACCGCGCGGACGTAAGGAAAATGTTTTTTCATAAATTCACCATAAATCAAAATATTGTGCTAGAGACTTCCAATTTGTTGCAAAATTAAGGTAAATAATTGAATATTACTACAATATAAGCGTTATAGCTTACAATTGCGTTTTTCGACCATTTCGGTAGAGTCAAAGTTGACCGAAGGTTGAAATTTTGGCAGTTATCGTTATTTATATGGAAATATTTCAAAACTGATAAAAGTTACAATCATGACTATTTTTTTGTTGTATTTTAAATGAAATAGCGCACATTTTCATATATAATACTTCATGTAACGGATAATTTAAAACGGTGCAAAAATTATGTCAAAGTGACGAAATAATTTTTGAGATGTGTCACTGATACTTTTTAGTGCGATAAGAAAGAAATTTGCGCTTGTGCGCCTGCGTAACGATTGTAAACAAAACAACGCCTTGATCCGTGAACTCCCATCCCCCAAGGCGCGTGATTCAAAAGTTTTCGGCTGGTAGGCCTATAAGTATTTTTCCGCGAATTTTTAAAAAAACTTTGAGCCGACGTATGGTACGTCCCATATTCGGAAATCGGGGGAGATTTTGACTCGACGTTTAATACGTCCATTCGGCGTTTAAGGGTTAACAGTCCTTTTAGTGTGTTATTACAGGAAAAAACGAGGTTGACCTTAAAAGTTTCTAACAATGATTTTATGGTTTCAAAACCATTAAAATAAGGCAAGCTGAGAATGTTCTTAGAAGATTCTTTCTCTGTGTTACTTATACCCTAAAACTTTTTGTGGGTTTTATCATAGCAAATATTTAATATATGTGAAGGATAACAAATCTTTCGCTATTTTTCTTACGTAAGCAATTTCTTGATCCAAATATTGGGGAATGACAATGTGCAATCTCATAAAAAAATAGAAGAAAAAAAATCACAATTTGTCGTAAATTGTATTTTTCCTTACTATACAAACCCTTGGTCCTTTACATATGGAATATACTTACAGCACAGCTGGACCGGTCGTAAGCTTTCGAACAAGGTGGTTTGGTAGTTAACTGCTTGTCCGATAGTCGGGAGTCCTGCCCAACTGGAAGGTAAACATTCACTTTGCTTTAGGCCCAGGAACAGAGTGAGGGGTGGCATGAGGTGGGACTAT
Organism: Macrobrachium nipponense; assembly: GCF_015104395.2. Classification (NCBI taxonomy): domain Eukaryota; kingdom Metazoa; phylum Arthropoda; class Malacostraca; order Decapoda; family Palaemonidae; genus Macrobrachium; species Macrobrachium nipponense. The sequence goes on along the minus strand of NC_087200.1, from coordinate 138,695,680 downwards.
GTGTAAAGGACCTCAGGTTTGTATAGTTACGAAAAATACAATTTACACGTAATACAAACTCTCGGTCCTTCACATATGGAGGACTCACTTATTTGTGGGTGAAATCCGAGTCTTATGAACAGACTGGTGTTCGTCCGACCTTGGTTTCCTCCCTGGTCATAAGAGCAGAGGGAGGGATCCTAGCCTCTGTCCAACTGATCGGAGTGTGCACCGCAGGATCAGTGGTCAGACCTCTGGACCAAATTCATAAGAGGGAGGCAAGCATGCCTCTTATGAATAGCAAGCAAGAACTAGTTCCTACGCAAGAGCCAAATATAAGGTCTTGGGTTTGTCTCTTGTTGGCGGCCACTCACCCCCTTGTTAGGGGAGTGGGGGATAACCGCTCCTATCCTTAATGAAAGGGATAGGACGGGGCTCAGTCCCGTAGCTTACCTGCATCGGCATCCTGTCCAGTGTAGTGATGACCGCCACCTTCTGCCCACAGGTAAAGGTAAGAAAAGAGGAGGAAGAGAAGCCAGTCACACTCTCATTCACTCTTCCATTCACGCATTCTCACAAGGATGAAATGCTATCTTGTCCGGCGAGGGAGCTGGGTAAGCTACACAACTATCCCGAAGGTAGGAGGAGGTACAAGTGGTCTGGTTGGCCCAAACCCCTGCCTTCAGCACCTGTGCCATGGAGAAGTTCTTGCGGAACGCAAGGGTTGGACCAGGGATGTCCAACCTGCCGCCCACGGGCCGCATTGCGGCCCACTCAGTGTTTGGATGCGGCCCACTATCGACTCTCATTAAAAAATAAAAAGTTTTTAGCAAATTTATCATGTAGTGAGTACCAACTAGAACTGATCGAGCTGCAAAGTCGGGAGGGTTTAAAAACTTTCCATAGAGAGCACACACTTCCTTTATTTTATAAGAAATTGCATTCTCTCAATGAATTCAATCAAATTATAAAATTATCTAGAAAATTATTATGTATGTGGGGAAGTTCATAATAGGGTGACTGACAGACATTTAGCAAACATTTTTAGAATTAAGAATACATCCTTCGATGCAAATATTGAAAACATTATGGCTGGAAGACAAAGTCAAAAGTCTCATTGAATTAATATTGGTTAATTAAATTTAATGGGTTATTTTATATGTATAGCTACATATAAAAATTACAATATTTACAATGTTGTAATAAAGTGTGTTCACATGGTTTTGTTTTATATTGTAATTTTTCATTAAATTCTGGAAGACAAAGTCAAAAGTCTCATTGAATTAATATTGATTAATTAAATTTAATGGGTTATTTTCTATGTATAGCTACATATAAAAATTACTATATTTACAATGTTGTAATAAAGTGTATTCACATGGTTTTGTTTTATATTGTCCTTTTTCATTAAATTCTAGAAGACAAAGTCAAAAGTCTCATTGAATTAATATTGATTAATTAAATTTAACGGGTTATTTTCTATGTATAGCTACATATAAACATTTCAATATTTACAATGTTGTAATAAAGTGTATTCACATGGTTTTGTTTTATATTGTCATTTTTCATTAAATTCTAGAAGACAAAGTCAAAAGTCTCATTGAATTAATATTGGTTAATTAAATTTAATGTTTTTTGTTCTATGTATAGCTACATGTAAACATTACAATATTTACAATGTTGTAATAAAGTGTATGCACATGGTTTTGTTTTATATTGTCATTTTTCATTAAAATGTATTCAGATATTCTGGGGTTTTGCGGCCCAATTAAATATTTAAGTTTGCAATGCGGCCCATTAAATTAAAAGGTTGGACATCCCTGGGTTGGACCAATACCTCGACTTCGTGGGCTCTCTATCTGAAGCGTACGCCTGCCTGATCACCTCACGAAGCCAGAAAGAAAGTGTGTTCTTGGACACTTCCTTCTTGGTAACCACGGTGCTAACGAAGAGGCGACGACACTCAGGCCTGAGGTGACGAGTTCTCTTCAGATAGCGCTGTAGCACCCTCACAGGACAAAGCAGCATCTCATCCGCATCGTTGTCGGTGAAGTCCTTCAGGGAGGGGATCGTGAATGACTCAAACCAGTCGTCAGGGACCGAAGGGTTCTGAGTCTTCGCTACGAAGTCCGGGACGAAATCGAGAGTCACCGATCCCCATCCCCTAGAGTGCTTGACATCAAAAGAAAGACCATGCAGTTCCCCTACTCTCTTTGCCGATGCCAGGGCCAGCAGAAAGATGGTCTCGAGGGTCAGATCCCTGTCTGACGATTCTCCGAGTGGCTCGAAGGGTCTGCGAGTCAAACTCCCAAGGGCGAGAGTCATGTCCCACCCCAGGGGCCTGAGTTCCCTGGGTGGGCAAGACCTCTCGAAGCTCTTCATCAAGGGGGAGATTTCTAAGGAGGTGGAAATGTCCACTCCCCGCAGTTTAAGGACTAGGGCCAGGGCGGCTCTGTAGCCTTCAACTGCGGAGACGGAGAGGAGCTTCTCTCGGCGAAGGAAGACAAGGAAATCCGCTACCTGCTGAAGAGTGGCTCTGAGTGGAGATAGACCCCGTCCACGACACCAACCACAGAAGACGGACCACTTCCCCTGGTACACCGCTGCAGAGGACTGTCTGAGGTACCCAGCCCTACCCAGCCATCTCTGTTGCTGCTCGGCGAGAAAAGCCTCTCGCTCGCAAGAGATGGTGGATAACAGCTAGCCGTGAAGACACAGGGACCGAATCGTTTGGTGGTACCGTTCCATGTGTGGTTGGCAGAGGAGGTTGTGCCAGGGGGGAATCTCTCTCAGTGCCTTGGCGAGAAGAACCAGCAGGTCCGGATACCAAACGGCCTGAGGCCATTTAGGTGCCACCAGAATCATCCGAAGATTCGCAGTGACCAGCACCCTGCTGATCACGAGGTTGTCCCATGGGTGCTGGAGTGTGTCCTCTGCAGCTGCCCATGGGTCCAGCATAACTGAGAAGAAAGCCTCGAGTTTCCTGTTGTGCCGGGTGGCAAAAAGATCCACGACTGAACGCCCCCACGGGCGGAAAAGTCTTTCCGCCACGTCTGGGTGAAGAGACCATTTGGTCCCGATCACCTGATTCCGATGGCTGAGCTTGTCTGCCACTACATTCCTCTTGCCTGGATTGTATCTGGCTGACAGCTCTTCCGCATGAGCTACAGCCCACTCGTGCACCTCCCGTTGCACCAGTCGTCAACTGGTGCAACGGGAGGGAAACTAGGCCCGTTTGTTGACGCATGCCACTACCGTGGTGTTGTCGCTCATCAACACCACTGAGCGTCCCATCACCCGTGTTACGGCCTCTGAGAGAGGTCCGCTTCAGGTTAGATATGAAATAAATAAAAAAAAATATTTCAACACCAACGGTTGAAACTGGGGATACGAATATAGAAAGAAACACTAACACAACAAAGGTTTATTTACAAGCTTACTAACAAAGGTAAATGCAGAATGGTATCTCCTATTTACATAAAAAGGCAAAATCTTACACTGCATGAACTGGGGGAACAGCGAGGTAATTCAAATACTTGCTAGCTGGTTTAGTGACTCGAAGTGATGGCTTTACAGAAGGAGATCGGCGATTGCAGACATCCTCTTGACTCCGTATTGCAGAAAATAAAGTCTACACTTGATACTTGAAAGGCAGGAACTCTCCAAAACCTCTAGAAGGACATTTTCTTCTTTGAAGTCTGCTCAACGTCGGGATAACTCGGTCGTTCACTCCTGAAGATGACTAGACCAAAATCCAACCAACTCTCGAGCAACTTTTCTTGATCCTTCATTGGTCCCTTTCTCTCTTATCTCTCACGGATGATCTCTGCTGCTGCTGATCTCTCACTGATAATCTGATCTGTGGCTCTTACTGAGGATATCTCTCTGTGACTAACTGGTGATCTCTCTTTTACGATCTCTGCGGCTCCTGCTACGACCGTCGTATTTATACGGCACTCTGGGGGCGGAGCCTACAGAGAACGTAACAGGCTCCCGAAATTACTAGAACTTCTTAGACGAATCTAGAAGAGGTATTGCATCAGAAATCGCGGTGTTTCTCATGTCACGACGGCGCCTGACGAGTTCCACAACACTCCTGCCGATTCTAGAACCATCATGATAACAGGCACCTCCAACACAATGCGCTAACGCCTCCTTGCTGCCGAACTTCTCGAAAATGCATTCCCCTTTCCTTTATCTTTCTTTGCTAGGAAGCAATTACCATCATAACCCGTTCCTGGAACTCTTGGAGACCGAGGAACACTGCCTTGAGCTCCAGGACGTTGATGTGGAGGTGCTTGTCGTGACGGTCCCACACACCTGCAGCCAGCAACTCCTCCAGGTTTGCGCCCCATCCCTCGGTCGATGCATCCGAGAACAGCAGCATCTCTGGAGGGGTGCGGAGTGGCACTCCTCTTACGAGGTTCCAGTCGTCCAGCCACCAGGCTAGGTCCTGCCTCACCTCCTCCGTGAGAGGGACGAGGAGGTATGGTGGGTCTCTTGCCTGTGACCAACACTCCTTTAGCCTCCATTGAAGAGACCACAGGTGAAGACGCCTGTGAGGGACTAACTTCTCGAGAGACGACAGGTGACTGATCACGACCTGCCACTGCTGAGCTGGCTGCTCCTGTCGAGACAGGAACCATCCGGCTGCCTCCCTGAACCTGCTGATCCACGAGTCTGAGGGGAAGACTCGTCCTCTGCTTGGGCTCGAGATCTGACTTTTCTAAGTTCACCACGATCCCGAGATCCCGGCAGAATTCGAGGAGTCGATCTCTGTCCTGTAGCAACTGCGAGCGGGAGCTCGACCAGCTAATCGTCAAGATACCTCAGAAGACGTATCCCTACCGAATGGGCCCAAGCCGACACCAGCGTGAACACCTGTGGGGTGGTTGAGAGACCAAAACAAAGTGCCATGAATTGGTACACCGTCCCATCGAGGATGAAGCGGAGGTACTTCCTGGAGGACTGGTGGATGGATTGGTACACCGTCCCATCGAGGATGAAGCGGAGGTACTTCCTGGAGGACTGGTGGATGGGTATCTGGAAATACGCATCCTTCAGATCCACAGAAAGCATGAAGTCATCCTCCCTGACGGAATCGAGCACGGAGCGTGCCATTTCCATCGTGAACTGAGTCTGGTGAATGAATCGGTCCAAGGGAGAGAGATCTATCACCGGGCGCCAGCCCCCCACTGACTTCTCCACCAGGAAAAGTAGGCTGTAGAAGCCCAGCGACTGACCCCGTACGATCTCCACAGCTCATTTACTCAGCATGACATCTACCTCTTGCCGAAGCGCTATATCCCTGGCTGAACAGGGAACGTACGTCTGCAGATGGACCGGGTTGGAGGTGAGAGGTGGCCGCGACTTGAAGGGTAGTAGATAGCCCTCCTGAAGGACATCCACTATCCAGGTCTCTGCTCCGTAGTGCTGCCAAGTTGCCCAATGGCTCGCCAGGCACCCCCCCAATTCCGGCAGCAGGCGAGGGGGAACGCCGTCCCTAGCGTTTCCCTTTCTTCGACTTCTTCCCGGATCCTCCTCGGGAAAAGGAGGACTGGGAGGAGGGCAGACGATTACTCCTTACAGCAGAAGTCAAAGGCTGGGTCTTTCCTCTCTGCCTCCACGAGGAAGTCGTCTTGGCCGTAGAGGAAGCGCTAGCCAAGCTCCGCGGCTTGGCCGCAGTGGCTCGAGGCTGCCCAACCGCCTTCGAGACTGCCTGGTGGACTAGGCGGTCACTGTCCTCAGTGTGCCGCTGTTCCACCGCAGCGTCCACCATCTCTCTAGGGAAGAGGGAGGAGGAACCCATCACCGGTCTGTTCCTCAGACCCAAAGCTGCCTCACGCCCTGCCGACCTGGTCACTCGAGCGAGGACTGCATCCCGACGTCTCAGAACCAGGTTGGCCCACAGGTTGGGCGTCTGGTGGGCCAGGTAGGAAATAGCCCTACCTCCAGACTGACACAATCTCCTGAAAGCCGGGTCTCCTTTGGGAGTGATGTTTCCTGAGGAGGCCGCGACCCTGGACACCATGAGGGACCACAGGTCCAGCCAGGAGCTCGCCCAGCAGGTGTTGAAGAGAGACCCCCGAAGTTAGCCTAGCTAGCTCCGGGTTAACCTGTTTGGGCGGCAGCGGGTTCTCCAATGGCACGTAGAACCACCTCTGTCGTGGTAGAGGAGGGGGAAGCAGCTTGGTCAACCTGCCAGACCTAAGCGATCCCTCCTGTCCGGAGACAAGAGTTCATCTGGCCCAACACAACGTCGGCCAAGGCTGATTGGAGCAGACCCACCGTCATCCTGGGTTCCTTCTTAGGCCCCCAGAACGACTCCAGCCTCAATGGAGGCCCGGAGGGAGGGAGCACTGATCCTTCCCCGAGGTCGATGTGCTGACGAATCAGTGCAATGACCTCCGCAAACGACCTCTGGATCTCGGGAGTGATCGTGTCCTGAGGAGATGGACCATCCAGTCCATCCAGGGAGAACACTTCTTCCTTGGCTGTGGGGCCTTGGAAGTCGAAGGGGAAGAGGTGGCTGCAGACGACGACGAAGACGACGACACCTTCCTCTTCTTCTTTGTCAGCTTCCTCAGGACCACCGTCAGGTCCTCCATCCATGATGGAGCTGGGGCAGTTGCTGAAGCAACACGGCCCAACTGCACCTGTCCGGAGGGACCTGCGGTGGGAGCAGCAATAGCACGGGCTGGAGCAAAAACGGCTGGAACTGGAACTGGGGTAGCGACAACTGGAACTGGCGGCAGGTCAAGCGGGGAACTCTTGGGGCACGGAAAGTCAGGGGCTGGGGCGAGGGCAGCAAAACCAGGTGGTGGGGTTGTCTCCTTCCTCGGCACGCACGGCAGCAGGGCCTGGACCGCAGCTGTAGGGGTCACCATCGCCACGTGCTGGGTGTAAACTAGGTGGGGAGGAGTGGCATACCCAGGCGTTGACACCGTTGTCGTCACTGGACCTGCACCCTGTGCAGCCGGGTGATACAACAGCCCCTGAACACTCAGTGTGCCCGGGAGTCCCAGCGAGTACCAGACCTGCTCGAGATCACCACACGCAGCGGTAGACATACCTGAGGAGGCAAGGGTCGGGTTAGTGGGGGGAGGGGGGGTTTCCCGCTTGCCCGGGGAGGAAATTTCCCACCCCAAGTAAACGGAAGACCCTGAGTACAACTGAACGTCGGGGTGCCGTGCCCCCTCTTTTGCACTCGAAGGGAAAGGAGCCATAGGCGGGAGCTGACACGGAGGAAGGAAAGAAGAAAACATGTCCGTAACCAATGGTGTCGCTGGAGAGCCTTCTGACAACACCTTGGCCGTTTTACGCGCTTTCTTCCTCCCCTCGTAGCGCTCCCACTGCTCCTCCGACCAAGATACACAAATAACGCAAGTGTCAGCGCGAGAGCACTCTCGCCCTCGGCACAAAGTACACACTTCATGAGGGTCAACATCCTCAAGGGATCTAAAGGCCCCACACCTACAGCCCTCCACACCAGGCCACAATCACAAAGTCAATGAAAAAAGGAATAGCAAGTACTTACAGTCACACCTCCAAGTACTACCAAAGAAAAAATCATACACAAAAGATTTCGTCAAGCAAAGGCGAAAGCAAACGACAATGGCGGGTAGAGCGGCGAACACACATCTGTCTCCGTCGGCAACCGAAAGCAAAGTGAATGTTTACCATCCAGTCGGGCGGGACTCCCGATTATCGGACAAGCAGTTAACTACCGAACCACCTTGTTCAAAAGCTTATGAACAGTCCAGCTGCACTGTAAGTATATTCCATGTGTAAAGGAGCGAGGGTTTGTATTACGTCGGAACAGATTGGTATTTTGATATTAAGAAGGTGGCCTGAATAGAAATGAACATAAGTTAAGTTGTTGGTTTCCTATAATGGTAAAACTTCAGAAGCATGCCACACTGGATATTAAAAAAAATAATCATCTACATGGAAAGAGCATGTGAAAAGCTATATAAAAAGTATAGTCATCATATAATAGACTGAACAAGGTGGAATTAAATGAGCTTGATACGCGTTTGCCTCAAATTTTTCCAAAGTCGGAAGAGATGTTTCTTCTACCGTAATGTTTACTTTCAATGAGCAGTGTAACTACTAAAATCTAAAGAGAAACAAGTACACTATGACGTCTTACAAGTTTGGCCAATCACAGTTTCATTTTTTGACACCTCAGAAACTTTGGCCAATGGCGTGGGTGTTCGAAAATTTTCTCGGCGCAAGAATACATTATCCTATCAACAATATTTCAGCTCCTTCTTAGACATGGAGCTGGTAGCCAGCACTTCTCCTGAGCAGCATTTACAGGATAATAGGAAGTTTTTAGGTTAGGTAGCGGCCTCAAATCACTTTTCTCCTGCTTCCCAACCCAAAAACCCTGGTTCCCACTGGGGTCTCCTATAAGTGTAGTAGTAGGTTTTGGGTTAGATTATGTGTGTGAGAGTAAGTGATAGTTTCTTGTTTTTAAAGAGCTTCATGTTTCTACGCATTCTGCAACACCAATCTGGTGGGTGGATTCTTGCAGTTTTTCGTCGTTAAATCTTAAAAAATACTGAATTTACATTGAAATGGTTTCCTATTACAGTCAAGAGCCAACATCCATGAAGCAACACCTCAAGACCTCTACTTTCCTCTCAATGTAAGTTTTTTCTCCCAAGTCTCAAATTAAGGGCATCATTTCCAAATTTCGGGAAGGTGGTCACACTGTGGTAGAGGTCAGCCATTCACTATTTTACCCTAGCAGCCACCTCTCGCGGAACTTACCCACTTCCCAAAAAATTGCTTGAATTAGGCCATTATTTCGTAAAATAGGAGAAAACACTTACTTCGAGAGGAATGTAGAGGTCTCGGTGTGCTGCCTGGATGGGCCACAACTCTTGGCTGATGGTCATGGCAGTGAATTCAAGTACTCTTTCGGGAGGGTGGCTGCATTCCGGGATCGGTGGCCGCTAGGGGGAAACACCGCCTCTGATCTATCATCATCAGGAGGACCAGCCTTATTCACTCGATATTTAATTGGTGAAACAAGAATACAATTACATCTCTAAGCATACCATTCAAAAGATTGAAGTTTCGTCAACATAATGTGATATATGAAAGTGCCATACGAACTAAAATAAGCATGTGAAGTCTTTGTAAAATATGTTTTCAAAACTGTTTTTAAATCCAATATGGCGTCAACCAACTGAGGTGCCATTCGTAACCGGCATGGATTTCGCATCCTTCCCAGCACTCATTTGAACAATATTAGCGTATATATGTAACGTTTATTAATCTTACTCAAGACTGCAGTTGTAATCAGCACAATAAAACAACATTTTGTTGCATATATTAGTGAAAGTATGAAACTTCTTATTCCCAGGGTCATGGTTTGGACTGAAATTCATTTTTACCTTGCAATCTGTGGTTTTATCCTTACTGCCATCACAACTGAAACTCCAAAGTGCTTATTTGATTGTAATTATACACATTTTGGTCTTAATTCACTCCAAATTGCATATGAACTACGTTGCGGTTCCTGGTTCCTAAGTGCTCACTCCACAAACACAGTTGTGGGCAGCACACGATTACACTGTTTATAAGGTGCAAAGCTTTATTCCCTTAATTGTTTACCTTTCTCATTATTTAGCTTAACTTTACTTTGTTACTTCAAAATGTTTATTTTAATTCATGCCTATTATTCCTTTTTTGCAACCAAATTAACCCCAAAAAATTACAGATATTTCTAAAGTAGATATGAGCAGACAACGGCAAAATGACATCATCATTGCCAATTTAGTGGAGCTTCAAACATACGCCAATGCATTTACAAACTGTTCCCAAGAATTCTAGTTGTCATAATAATGCAATAATGATAAAATTGTTATAATATGTATGTACTATACTACAAACAGATATGCTAATTTCACTTATTTCCCTGGGTTTGTGTAAGTCTTATAACCAGTTTGGAGGGTAAACACACCAATTGGTAACACTGATAAACAATAGAAGAGCGCGAACACCATAGCTACTGTTCACAGCAAAAATTTTTATATTTGAGTCAGGAATCTTGTTACTTTTTCAACAACAAATATTTTCAAATTAATAATCATGAATATGTAAAAAATTTAAGCAATTCAAGACCTTATACTGCTGTTTAACTGCAATTCATGACCTTATAATGCTGTTTAACTATTTATTTAAATGACATTTATATTATAAGATAGATTTTTAAATATACTTACCTGGCAGTTATATACATAGCTATATTCTCTGACGTCATGACATCACGACAGATTTTCAAAACTCGCGGCCATCGCCGATAGTCGGTCAGGTGATCGTTACCTGTACGCCCTCTAGATAGTTACCTGGAAACCTCAGATTTTCTCGCCCTCTAGTCTCCTGAGGGGAGGTGGGTGGGTTTCTGATTGTATATAACTGCCAGGTAAGTATATTTAAAAATTTGTTCATGAAACTTACCCGACAGATATATATATAGCTGTATTTTCTGAAGTCCGACAGAATTTAAAAATTCGCGGCACACGCAGTGGGCGGCCAGGTGGTAGTACCCATTCCCGCCGCTGGAGGCGGATATCAGGAACTATTCCATTTTCTATTCATATTTTTTTCTGTCGCCGGTCGGTAAACAACTGTTTACAGACCTCCGCCTAGGATTTTGAAAAACTTCATTAGCCACTTAAGTATCCTAATTATTCTTTCGATTATTAACTTGGATTGTGTGGCTAGGCATACGCTATCGTAAATTTTTTCATTGCATTTGATGTCTGAAGCTAGTTAGCCTAGTTTCAGACTTTGTTGTCTGCACGGTAAGGTGAGGCTACGGAACTTTCGGTAGACACTCGCTTAGTATATATGACGTTTACATGTTTTCTTTGCATAAGGTAATTAGTGTAATGTGTGACTGATTACGGAAGAAGGAGGATTCATTTACGCTTTTTAGAGCGTGTTAGAATCAGGAGTTTTCCTCCATAGTAAACAGAAGTTAGAAATAATGAACCTTCTAACCTCCTGTAGATTTTATTTTGCCTAACCCTGTGGTATGGCTTACGGGCCTAGAAGAAGTGTCTGCTAGAGGATTACATCAAGTAATCTTAGACTAAAGTGCTCGCTCTCCAATCAGTGTTGTGAAGTGTAGTGCCCCTTGTGTTGTGGAGGGGGCGTCAGATCGGCCCATAATGCCTCTAGGCCTGGACCTCTGTCGGACTCCCATGACTCAGGGAGAGGGCATGTCGAAAGCCGCAAGAGGGTTACGGGGGCTCCCCACCGATCTGGCGTCCCTTCGGCAGAACCTGTTGACGCTTCCCAGGCTGCTAAAGATCGTGCACGAATCTTGAAGGATTGCTTCTCGTCCTCCGAGGCGTCCTCCCCACACAGGGGTTGGAGTTCTCGGAAGGACTCGCGCCCCCTAAAGAAGCTTGAGAGAAGAGGACGCTTCACGTCCTCTCTCTCGTCACGAGAGGATGAAAAAGTAAAAGAGACCACATTTTCCCTTTTAGAAGAATGCACTGGCTCTTTTTCTAAGGACATTTAAGGAGGCTCATTCATCTTGCCAGAAGAGTGATTTGAGCCTCCTGCGGTGAACGCTCATGCATATATCATTTATACATTATTAAGGAGGCTCATTCATCTTGCCAGAAGAGTGATTTGAGCCTCCTGCGAGTGACCGCTCATGTATACATCATTTATACATTATTAAGGAGGCTCATTCATCTTGCCAGAAGAGTGATTTGAGCCTCCTGCGAGTGAACGCTCATGTATACATCATTTATACATTATTAAAGCTCATCATCTTGCCAGAAGAGTGATTGAGCCTCCTGCGAGTGAACGCTCATGTATATGAACGCTCATGTATATATCTCTTATACATTATAAGGAGGTTCATTCATCTTGCCAGAAGAGTGATTTGAGCCTCCTGCGAGTGAACGCTCATGAAGTTAGAGCTGTTTCAACCTCGCTAGCATTCCAAAGAATTTGTAATCAAGGACATTTTCGTCTCCTCTCCTCATGGCGCTCCGTATACGTTATGTAACGTCGCTTTACTTCGAAAAAGCAAGCTGATAAGTTTGACGGCCGGCAAGCTGCTTTGCACAGTCAAACAACTTATGTCTCTGGTCGGCATAAGAAGGGCAATTTAGACGTGAGGAAGCGTTTGGAGGTGCTCGACGTCCTATAAGTAGAGACATTCTCCAGGACGCTCGGCAAGCACCTTGCGGAAGACGAAAGCCATACGTCTTCCTTTAGTGTTCACACTCTTCAGGACATCGTGCGGCTCTCCATATAGATTCGCATGAAGGACGTCCCTTAAAAATATTTCAATGTCATACGCAAAACGCGGTTCGTCATGACATTGAGATGTTGGCAAGGTCGCTCGCCAGGACGCCTCTTGGCGGGCCTTGCATGCATCAAGGCGCTCAACGAGTTCCTCTCTGAAACGTCGTTCAGAAGACTTGGTGTTCTCTGCTCAGACACGCTCGTAGCTAAGCAGGACGTTTTTTGAGGACGCTCAGCAGGACGCTAAGCAGGACGCTTTTGAGGACGCTCAGCAGGACGCTTTCCAGCACGCTTTTGAGGACGCTCAGCAGGACGCTTTTGTGGACATTCGCCAGGACGCTCGGTGGAAGCTCGGCAGGACGCTTTGCGAGAGAAAAGACTTGTTGAAGGCGTCTTATTTGCTGTTGAGGACATTTCTTTACAGAAATTTTTAAAAAGGATTCGGAGTTAGCGAGAGACATACCCGAATTTTTTCTTCGATCTCTCTTTCCTCTTCATCGATTTCTTTGAGAATCGGGAAGATTATATACTTGGATTCCTGGGTGACTTTCGGTCATGTTAAAGGGTTTTTCCCCTATTAGCAAAGTGCTAATAGTTTTGTCAAGTCAGGACGTTTTCCCCCATTGTCATTTAAGTGGGGGAACCCCTCATAAATGGGGTAGTTCTCATTGACATAGTTTTTAACGTTTTTATCGTTTAAGCGGATAAACTCATTAACAAATTTCGGAAGAGCTCTCATTCCATTTTCAGAGGCTCATCCGGGGTTTAAGAGAAAGACTTGTAGACTATCCAGGAAGTCTTTTTGTCCATATCATAAGAACATTGAACGGTCTTTTTCGATCCTCGGTTCTCTCTTGATGATCTCTATTCGAATATTACTCCCTTTTCTTGGAAATGAGTCTTGGCAAAGAGTCAAGGAGTTCTTTTAAAGTCTCGTTCATTAGAACGTGGACAGTCGTTTTCCTTTCTTTCTTTCTCTCTTCCTCGTCGAGGAAAGATGTAGTAGAGAATTCGATGTTCAAACTTTGCGTCATTTTGCTAACGCATGGGTCAAGTCATATACGCATATCGTATTTACCTCTGCGGATAGAAGCCGAAAGAACTGTTGTTCTAATGTATTTATTTGACACTCCCTTCAACCTTCCAAGAGTTTTCGGAGTAAGAACAACTCTTCAGGTATTGTTACGACAACACCAACTCAGCTTCTGTATTTAGCGAATTCTGTTTCGTTTAAATAGGCCTGCTTGAGAGTGCCTTTGCTCGATAATATCATACCTTATTCCTTCGTAAAGGGAGTAGCGGGCAACTCAGGCAGATAGTATTCTGTTCACCATTGAAGCTTTCTTCGAGGAAGACTTCTCCTTCACTCTTTTTGATAGAGATCGAAGGTGGTCGATTCTCCAATCCTTTTTTTTTTTTTTTTTTTTTTTTTCTTGAAGGAAAGAATTTAGGATGGAGATCGTTGTTCAGAATACTATAAATATACTACGTATATTAACCTCGCGACATGATTCTACTAAACAGTTGAATTGTCCGAGGGTAGGCGCATATCCTAGTTATTCTACGGATTGCGACTTAGACGAGAAGTATTCTAATTGAACTGCAACACCAACTCAGCTTCTGTATTTAGCGAATTTTGTTTCGTTTAAATATGCTGCTTGAGAGTTCCTTTTGCTCGATAATTTCATACTATCCCTTCGTAAAAGGAGTAGCTGGCAACTCAGGCACATAGTGCGAGACGATGATCAAGGCTGCTGTTACTGTGAGTGTGATCTACGCAGTACCGGCTAGCTCGGTGTCATGCGCGGTTGGTTACGTCTCTCTCCCTTGCGGGAATGGCTTAATAAACCGTCTCTCTGCCCTACAATCATGGATTTTAGCCTCGGGTTGAGGAAATTTCTAGTAATCTTGAATGATCATACCTGCCGTTTACTTAGAAAATTTAAAATTTCAACAAGATATCTCTTATACTTGTTTAGGTGCGGGTTTACCGCACGGTAACATTCTGTACGAATTCTACCGCGGCATAGTACTATCATAATGCTCTCCTGCTTATGCAAAGCGCAGCCTTATTTAGGGAAGGAAGCAGGCTGACTGAGGGAATGGATGAGTTTGCTGGGGACCATTTCCTCGCTGGAGAAGCTTGTTTTTCCCTGAATAAACAGCAATTCAGACCTCTACAAATTTTTCCTCACGAAGAAATTGGAATAACATCAAAGATCTTGTAATTCTAATTTTCTCTCAACGGCTTGAGGATCACCTCAGGTGATAGCGAGAGGGTGCCAGACATCCGAACAGAGAACAGATGTTCTGGCACATTGTCTGAAAGAATTGGAAGCCAAATTGGTCGGCTCTCCAGTTCCTCGAAGGGTGAGGTTGGATCGAGTGGCCCAAATCATCTCGGATAATTTCTCAGATCTCTCATAGCTCGAGAAGAGAGAATTGGTTAGGGCTTGGGCACGGAACGTAACGATCCTCGAGAGGTTCGTTAAACTAGTGCACGTCCGTGGGGGTCTTCTCGATCGAAGGCAACAACTACTGACGTCTGAGTAATCCTCACTTAGAAGTATGTCGAAAGTGAGGAGAGACTGAGGGCGTCCTTTCGTTAAGTTTTTCGTAATTGAAGACGAAGGAGCTTCCTCTTAAGTTGTTCCCTTATTCATGATCCTAGAGGATTAGCTTTAGTCGCCACATGTTGGCCTCTAAGAGGTTGGATTCACAGAGGTCAGGTAATTCAGAGAATTGTCCAAAGACCCTTCCCGAGAGAATCGGTGTAATCTAACATCGTCACTTAGTGAAGTATCTAATATCTCTCCTCTGAGTCTGAAGGCGTTCAGACTATCGAGAAGCGATAAGATCTTCAAGATTATTAGCAGTCTCTTGGCCAAGACAAAGCAGTGCTGCCTATTTTCAGTTTTCAATCGGAGGGGGCCGTTTCTGGAGATAGTGAAGGGAAATGACTGTTCCTCCACCTCGACCTCTGTGAATTTCGTTATGGTTCTATCTTTCCGTATGAAGTATGAGATAAGATAGAAGTCCTAACTATTGTAGAATATGCAAATATGTTGTTGACGGCCTCTAGGCTCAGAGATCCGGTTCTGTCAAACAACAAAGCTTCACGATCTTGAGGTCTGTGGAGATCTTGAAATTCTCTGGATCAAAGGTTCCGGCATGGAACTTAGACGTAGTCTGAGTTTCTGATGCCAAAAGCATTCGAACCTATCCTTTCTGCGAACTTAATACACGTGACCAGAAAGGCTAATATTCTAAACCGCTCTCGCCACGGCAAGGAGGGTTAGATGAGGTTTTTAGCCATCATCAGAGGGTTTTGGTTTTGGCTTTAAAGGACATATGCGGTCTGTCCTCTAAGCCTTCCGTTCTTGATAAGAACGAAAACCTGTCTAACCCTTGACCCGAAGGCTGGAGACCAAGGGTATGGCACAAATTATTGGGCAAGGGCATTAGAGAGTCCTGTGCCCTGTAGGGTCTCTCAAGTTTTATCTTGATAAAACTATAGAAAGTCAAGGTCAACGGACAATCTGCGGTGTTCCGTAAAAAGACCAGACTGGTTCATGTCCAAGAACACCCTGGCATTATAGCCAAGGAGTTCTTTTAAGAGGTCTCATTCATTATGTTTGCATAAAGATTTGAGATTTTTTCTTAATATCAATGCTCAAATGGTGAGGGCGCGGCCTCGGAAGCATTTCAACAGAGCATGACACTCGTAACATCCTGAGTGTCACGCTTTAGCGAAGCAACTCTGGGTTCGCTTCACACTCCCGACAATCTGCGTGTTTCCGTAAAAAGACCAGACTGGTTCATGATTTCCAAGAACACCCTGGCGTTATAGCCAAGTGTGTTCTTTTAAGAGGTCTCATTCATTATGTTTTGCATAAAGATTGAGATTTTTTTTCTTAATATGAATGCTCAAGAGGTGAGGGCGCGGCCTCGGAAGCATTTCAAACAGAGCATGACACTCAGTAACATCTGAGTGGCCACGCTTTAGCGAAGCAACTCTGTGTTCGCTTCACACTGGCCCTCCCGACGGGATGTGAAGACGACATTTCAGATCCGTAAGTCGCTAGGACCATACATATCCGTAGATATATTATTGGGTGCAGGAAGCAACACGAATCCTATCCTATAGAAAAGGGATAGGTGTGCTTTTAACTTTGAATAGTTGTTCGTTTGAGGCGCGTTCCTTTTCTTTAGCCTAGAAGTTATGGAACTAACTTTGATAGGTTAGGTCAGGTGGTGGTTTTAGCTTCGGTGCCCTCAGAAGTATGGTCATATGGTCTAGTCACATTGTGGTCACGCCCCCGTTGACAGATCATCTAGAGCGCACCAGCATTACAGGTCTCTACCTCGCTGGCAACTCTAGTAACGCAGAAGCAGACTTTGGTGACAGTAATCACGAAGTCGGCTATGCTAACAGGTCAGGAACCAAGATGTATATCATCTACTTAATTTAGTTTCCCTAAAATCCATTCTGTCCTCTTCCCACCATCCGAAGTGGGATTCAGCTATATATATATCTGTCGGGTAGTTTCATGAACAAAATGTTATTGTTATAATACAATTAAGTTTGTTCATACTTTACCTGGCAGATATATATAATTAAAGTGCCCACCCACCTCCCCTCAGGAGACAGTGGCACTGATAAAATATGAATAGAAAATGGGAATAGTTCCTGATATCCGCCTCCCAGCGGCGGGAATGGGTACTACCACCTGGCCGCCCACTGCGTGTGCCGCGAATTTTTAAATTCTGTCGGACTTCAGAAAAATACAGCTATATATATCTGCCAGGTAAGTATGAACAAACTTAATTGTATTGTATAACAATAACATTTTATCTTATAATAAAAATGTCATAAATATGTAACTGACCTGGCAGTTATATACATAGCTGATTGACACCTTTGGAGGAGGGTCAGAGACAGCAACATCGTTGTTAAACAACTACATGTAAGGTAACTAATGACTCTTACCTGCTAAGGGAGCTGACTTCAAAAATACTGCCTCTTTTCGTCTGCTCTCCTTAGGAGCTCCAGCTTAGGGATGTGACCTGTGTAGCTGAAGAGCTCAAAGGGGTTTGTCGACGGGACGTGACCTCTATGCGACAAAACCACATATGCCCTTGACATGGGCTTAAACAGGCAATAGACCACCTAACCATTCAATACTTACATACAAGAAATTTAAAAAACACATACAGTGGACCCCCCTTATTCACGTTCTCCGGATTCGCGGACTCACACATTCGCGGATTTCTCTCGGGAACATTTCCCTGCATCATTCGCGGAAAATTCGCGTATTCGCGGTATTTTTCTATGAGAAATATCCACAAATTCCTGGTTTTTGTTATCAATTTCATCATAAAATGCACTTTTTGTGATAAAACTATTAATAAAACCAAGTATAAAAATTTTTAGTGGTTTTTCTTAAGTTTTAACTAACAAAATAGGTTGTTTTTAGCATTTTTATAGGGGTTCCAAACATTCGCGGATTCTAACTATTCGCGGGGGGGTCTGGTACGCATCCCCTGCGAATACGGGGGGACCACTGTATACGTACACTAGACTGTTGAAGGCCTCCCCTAGCCTTCAACAGACAACCATAAAAACATCAAGGGCCTAGCATGTAGGATTAGAGGCATCAACTCCTTCACCTATCACTGAGCCAGTGGCTACGAACGGTCCAAGGGTTCTGCAATCTTTATAGACCGTTTCTATCTGTTTAAGATAGAATGAAGAAAAGACTGAGTTGCTTCTCCAGTATGTTGCTTCTAAGATGGCTTTTAGGGACTGGTTCTTCCTAAAGGCCATTGATATCGAGACTGCTCGAACTTCATGAGCTTTTACCTTCAGTGCCTTGAACAAACCTTTGTTGCACTCAATGTGAGCTTCCTGTATCACGCTTCTAATAAAGAAGGCCATAGCGTTCTTAGACATGGGACCTTCGGGGTCTTTGACGGAGCCCCATAAATTGTCAAAAGTCCCCCCTGACCTCTTTGCATCTTTGCAAATAAACTTGCAGGGCTCTCACCGGACAAAGAGTCCTTTCTTGTTCCTGGCCTGCAAAGTCTCGAAGGCTAGGTGTAGTAAAAGATCTAGGCCAAGGGTTGGCGGGCGTCTCGTTCTTGGCTAAGAATCCTAAGGTGGTAGAACAAACTGCTTTGGATTTACTAATTCCCACCTTTTTGTCCATCGCGTGAATCTCGCTTACCTTCCTTGCAGTAGCGAGAGCAACCAGAAAAAGCGTCTTCCTGGTTAAGTCCCTGAAAGAGCTTTCCTGGATGGGTTCAAACTTCCTCGACATCAAAAACTTTAACACAACATCCAGGTTCCATCCTGGCACCTGCTCTCTCTTTTGCTTCGAAGTGTCAAAAGATCTAATTAAGTCATGAAGGTCCTGATCTCTAGACAAGTCCAGTCCCCTATGTCTAAAGACTGAAGCCAGCATGCTTCTATACCCCTTAATAGTAGTCGTGGCTTTAAGCTTCAGATGAAGAAGGAAGTCTGCGATCTGGCTCACAGAGGTGTTGGACGAGGACACCTCCTTCTCTTTGCACCAGTTTCTAAACACCTCCCACTTCGACTGGTAGACGTTGATGGTCGATGTCCTCCTCGCTCTGGCGATAGCTTTTGCTGCCTCTCGCGAAAAGCCTCTAGCTCTGAGGAATTTTTCGACAGTCGAAAGGCAGTTAGATGTAGAGCGAGGGTATTCCTGTGATACCGTTCGAAATGGGGCTGTTTGAGCAGATCTGGATGTACCGGAAGGGTTCTTGGAACGTCCGCTAGCCAATCTATCACCTCTGTGAACCAGTCTCGCGTCGGCCAGTACAGGGCTATCAGGGTCATTCTGACTCCTTCGGACTGTGAGAATTTCTTCACCACCTTGTGCAGAATCTTGAAAGGCGGGAAGGCGTACAGATCCAGCCCTTCCCAGTCCATGAGTGCATCCACTGCTACGGCTTGGGGGTCTGGAACCGGAGAGCAGAACATCTGCATTCTTTTTGTCTTGCTTGTCGCAAACAAGTCTATGGAGGGCTGACCCCATAACCCCCATAGACTTTTACATACCTCCATCTTGAGAGTTCACTCCGTCGGAAGGACTTGGTTCTTTCGACTTAACAGGTCCGCTCTCACATTCAGCTCTCCATGCACAAATCTTGTTCGTAGAGCAACATTTCTGTCTTTTGCCCATAACAAGAGATTCCTGGCTGTTTCGTTCAGGGAAAAGGAGTGGGTGCCTCCTTGCTTTTTGACATATGCTAGAGCAGTCATGTTGTCCATGCTCAACTCCACTACCTTGTCCGACACCCACTCTTCGAATGCTTGCAGAGCTAGAAGGCTGCCATCAGCTCTTTTTTGTTGATGTGCCACGATTTCTCGGCCTCGTTCCATCGCCCCGAAATCTCTCTGTTCCCTAATGTTGCTCCCCAGCCTAGGTCGGATGCGTCTGAGAATAATACTAGCTGTGGGTTCACGTGTTGAAGTGAGACTCCCTCTCCCAGCCTCGCTGGATTCAGCCACCACTTCAAGTCGTTTTTCACCTCTGCTGAAATCGGGAAGGTGTCTGAAAGTTGTTATTCCTTCCTCTTCCAATTCCTGTTGAGATAAAATTGCAGAGGTCTGAGGTGCAGTCTTCCCAGGGAGACGAACTGCTCGATCGAGGAAATGGTCCCCAGCAGACTCATCCATTCCCTCGCCGAACATTGTTGTCTCCCCAGGAATTCCTGCACCCGAGCGAGGCATCGGTCTTGTCTCTCCTGGGAGGGAGAAGCCCGAAAATCCCGAGAGTTCATCAGAACTCCCAAATAGATGATTGATTGAGAAGGTTCCAGATGAGACTTCTTCATGTTTACCACTAATCCTAGCTCCTCCACTAGGTTTAGGGTTATTTCCAGGTCCTCCAGACACTGTTTCCTGGATCTGGCTCTGAGAAGCCAATTGTCTAAATAAAGCGAGATTCGGATTCCCCCTTCGTGCAACCATTTGGCTACATTCGCCATAATTGCTGTAAAGATTTGAGGTGCTGTGCTGAGCCCGAAGCACAGCACCCTGAATTGGAATATTTTTCCTTCGAACATGAACCTGAGGTATTTCCGAGAGCTCGGGTGGATGGGGACATGAAAGTAAGCGTCCTGTAGGTCTAATGAGACCATCCAATCTCCTGGTCTTAACGCCGACAGCACTGATTGCGTTGTCTCCATCGTGAATTTCGTCTTTACGACGAAGGCGTTCAGGGCACTGACGTCCAGGACGGGTCTCCATCCTCCCGAGCTCTTGGGTACTAAGAACAGCCGATTGTAGAACCCCGGGTTCTCTTGCGGTGATACAGGTTCTATCGTCTTTTTTAAGAGCATAAGCTCTACTTGCTCCTTCAACGCGAGCTTCTTGCTGACGTCTTTGTAACTCGCCGTCAAATTGAGGGGATCCAATACTGTGGGAGGTTTGGTGGAAAACGGGATCTTGTAGCCCTCCCTCAGGATTTGGAGGGTCCAGTTGTCTGCCCCCCTGTCTCTCCAAGCTTCCCAAAACATGGACAGCCTGGCTCCTATCTCTGTCTGGAGGACTTTCACTTCATGGTCTCCTCTTGGAAGGAGGCTTGCTGCCTCTTCTGGAAGACTTTCTAGCAGTTCCTGACGTCCCTAGGGACTGTTTACCACGAAATAACTGTTGAGGCTGTTTCTCCTCTTTTGCTCTCTTGGCCGCAAACAAGGAAGGCAAAACCCCGCTGGCTGCCTTAAAGATCAGACCTTGTGTGGTCTTCTGTGTAAGAAGGTGGCAATATCCCTTATAACATCTTGAGGGAATAGAAATTTAGAAAAATGACAATTTGTCGAAAATTGCATTTTTCCTAACTATACAAACCTGAGGTCCTTTACATATAGTCCCACCTCATGCCACCCCTCACTCTGCAACTTTTTGCATGGGCCTAAAACAAAAGTGATTCTTCACCTCTCAGGCGCGCGGGCACGCGCACGATCGGACAAGCAGTTAACTACCGTTCTCCCCTTGTTCGAAGCTTACGACCGTCCCAGCTGCCACTAGCTACTTCCTATTGTTAAAGGACCTCAGGTTTGTATAGTTAGGAAAAATGCAATTTTCGACAAATTGTCATTTGTTCCGATACGTAATACAAACCCTCGGTCCTTTAACAATAGGAAGACTCACTTATTGGTGGGAGGAATCTGAGGGGATTGTGAAGGACTCGAACCGATCGTCAGGGACCGAAGGGTTCCGAGTCTTCGCTACGAAGTTCGGTACGAAATCGAGCGTCACGGATCCCCATCCCCTGGATGCTTGACTTCGCAGGAAAAGTCATGCAGTTCCCTCAGAGGAAAAGAAGGGAATAGTCGCATGACCTATCCCTCTTCTCGACTTCGGTGATGTCCAGTACCCATACTGATCTATCCGTCTGCAGCGAAGTGTCTCGCATCCTCCTATCCCCATGCAGCGAAGTTCTTCTCGGTAGTGGATAGGACACCGCCACTTCATGGTGGGTGTCGATGGTATGGGTACTGGGACAAGCTATTAGGACGAAGTAATGATTGATCGGAACCACCGAACTAAGTCCACAGCGTAGTTCGTAACTGACTTGGCCGCTCTGACAGCTGCCGACTGACTGGTTCGGTAGTAAGGCAAGTTGTCCAAGCATCCGAGTAAGTCACGTGACTTTCGCCCTTTAAAGGGTTATGCCGAGAGACCAAACAAATAGTGTATTTGTTTGTCACCGATGCCGGACGGTGAGGTGATTATTCTCTTAAGGCATGTGCCCAACAGGCGAAAGTCAATTGCCTTCTAGAGACCGAGGTCCCTGAAGGCAAGACATTCTCATAGTTGTTGAATCTCAGCTAAGGAGAAACTACATTATGTGCCGTTGAAGACGAAGGTAGACATTGAATGCAACCTACGTCTTCACAGACGAATGGAGAGAAGGATTCTCAAGATTCAGAACCTGTGCTTACAAATGACTGAAAACGCTAACCGCTATTTCATTGCTGTCCGGTGAGGAGACGTCGTTGCAATGAAAGCGGGGCGCTTTTCAGTAATGAAAACACAGGGAAGAGCCGCCTGAAGAACTGCTTCTCATGGGCTGAACATTTGGAAGTAGAGCTGTCAGGTCGGAGAGTAGGCAATGTCTTCTGACACATCTGTTAATTCGGGGTGAACAATGAACAATTTGCACACCTACTAATAAGAGATATTTTGTAAGACAAAACTCAGATGTCTTGGCAAAAATCATTCGCATTATCGCAGTGCGATGCAGCGGGAACTAGTACAGACTTCTGTTACCATGCGGTAAACAGAAAGATGAAAGAGTCCAAGAGATATCTCTGTTGAAAATTCTCGCAATGTCGAAGGCGATGGAATCAAGCGTCACAGCAGTAGATGGTCCTTCATTATTGCGAGAATCCCCGTTAATCAGAGACCTAAGTCCATGATTGTTGGGCAGAGATACGGTTCGGTAGTCAATCAAAGCAGGGGAGAGAGAGACATAACTGACCGTGCATCTCGGAGGCCCAGCTGATACTGAGCTACTATCAGGCAGTTCAATACGCAGTAGCTGAGGCTGAGCTCTCGCTGACTCGTCATCCTGAGTTGCCAGGTAATCCATTTATTCCACGAAGGAATGAGTTCGGCTAGAACCACCGAGCATAAAAGATATGCTCGATCAATTATATTTAGGCGAAACGAATTTCGGTAAATACAAAAGCTGAAATGGTGTTGTCGTGACAAAACCATAAGTATATAAAATTGAAACTGGAAACTCCTGGGAGGTTGCAGGCAACCCCGAGTTGCAGTTCAATTAGAATACTCCTCGTCTAAGTCGCAATCCGTAGAGTAACTAGGATACGCGCCTACCCCTCGGACAATTCAACTGCTTAGCAGAATCATGTCACGAGGTTAATATACGTAGTATATTTGTAGGATTCTGAACAACGATCTCCATCCTAAATTCTTTTCCTTCAAGAAAACAAAATAAGGATTGGAGATCGACCACCTTCGTCTCTATCAAAGAGAGTGAAGGAGAAGTCTTCCTCGAAGGAAAGCTTCAATGGTGAACAGAATACCGAAGATGATAGTTCAAGCCAAACTGGATGTTCCCGTCCGTTCTCTCTATTCCAGGTTGGTCGCCTACTGTGAGATACTATTCTTCAGCAGCATTCTTCTTCCCAATGCTAGAAATTCCAGGAATTCGAGCATAGGCGAGGTTCCCGATTATCGCATAACAATTATCGGGGATTCTCGTCTCGCTCACTTTGGACCGTGGTCTCGCCTAAGTGTTTGGAGATCATAAAAAACTCGAACACTCTGAATGCGCTAGAAATTCCGTAGAATTCTAAGCACTCTGCGAAACCCCCACCGAATTCGTCAAACGATATCGGCTGGTGGTCCTCTCGATTCCCGTAGAAATCGAGGATGGGGCAGGATCCCTCCTCAACGACCGGGGCTTACGTCAGGTAGGACCCGAAGGTCCCCCCGGTAGCGCAGTCCCCAATGTGGGATCCTACAGAGAAATCTCTGTAGGATCCCTCCCATTTCCCTCGTAGCCGTAAGGAAAGAGGGAATGGGGGAGGAATTGGATACTCGCTCACCTTCCCAGTGGAACTAGCAGTTGGAGAAGAGTAGGAGCAGCCATCGCCGTGCGGCGATGGCCTCTCAGAGTCTGGGAAAACGTATCGTCAGGAGAAAACGTTTTCCCGAGGAGGGTTACGAACTCGCATTGTAGGTAAGGGTCTGCCGATACCGTCCTCCGACTCATTCCAGTCCTCATCGAGGTCGAAACCTCTCAGGAGGACCGAAGGGGTATTTAAATTCGGTGTCCGAAGACACGTAGAAACACCGCTGTCGCAGTAGAGGAGGTGGAAGTAGCTTGTTCGACTGGCCAGATCTGAGAGAGCCTTCTTATCCGGAGACGAGAGACACTGGTTCAAGACAGAATCGGCAAGCTCCGATCGCGGCAGACCCACTGTCGGTTTGGGTTCCCTCTTGGGCCGAGACGTGGGCTCTGCTGGTGGGAGCGGCAATCCTTCCCCGAGGTCGTTGCGCTGACGAATCAGCGCCATAACCTCGACAAAGTTCCTCTGGATCTCGGAAGTCATAGCATCTTGCAGAGTAGGACCGTCAAGCCCCTCGAACAAGAGCATTCCGAGAACCTCCCCCTTAAGTAGGAGGAACTGCGATAGACCCCTCTTGGATTCCTCCTGCCACTTGCGCGTACGTCCTGGTCGGTCCAAAGATCGTACCTGATACTTACGGCGTCGTGACGGGATCGTGCGGGGTATGCCCCTCACGATCACTCCGCTGTGCCTCGCTCTTCCTGGTGCAAACCGAGGAAGTTGCAGGCACGGGAGAGGAAGACATGACGCTCCTGTTTCGCTCGCTGGCAGAACCAGCGGGCTTGGAGGCTGCAGGCGATCGCCAACTTGCAGGCCTAGTCGAGCCGTTTCCCAGGGAAACGGCTGGATCGAGAACAGCGGCCTCGATCTCGTGTGCAGAGGAGCTGCTGCTGGTCCCCCTATCCGCCCGGTCCCTGTGGGAGCGGCGGTCAGGAGACCTGCAGAGACCACTGTCGCGGTGAGACCGGTGCGTGTCCTCGCGGCGCGTCATACCGCTGGTACCAGCCAAGGCTGGCACCAACGATCGGGAGGGGGGAACCTCTTCCCAGCCTCAGCCCGTGGCTGGTCAGAGACAGTCACGTCTACTAGGGTTACCAGCTGGTCGCTGCGAGAGCGGCCGCTGGTCTGGCGAGAGTCACATGAGCGGCTCTCACCAGCTTCTGCTCCGTGCCACGTCCCTGGCGCCGAGCGAACTCTGGCGCCAAAATTTTGGCTATACGCTCTCCCGCGGGAGATCGTATACTCGGAAGTTCTCGCGAACGAGAGACCGAGCCAGAACCTGGTGTAGCGGCAGCGCCGCAAACACCAGGCGAGGAAGTACCGGTGGAAGTCGGTACGCCTCTGGTCCCCGTCTTCTTCTTCCTTGTGGAAGGGGAGACGGGCCCTGTTCCCGAAAGAGCAGGAGGACCGGCAGAAGAACCCCCCCGTCCCACGGGAGTGGAACGAGCCCTTAGAAGTTCCCGAAGGAGCCTTCTTAGGGGGGAAACCCGGGTTACCAGCTGGTTGCTGCAAGAGCGGCCGCTGGCCTGGCGAGAGTCACCTGAGCGGCTCTCACCAGCCTTCTGCTCCGTGCCGCGTCTTGGCGCCGAGCGAACCCTGGCGCCGAAACTTTGGCTGCACGGTCTCCCGAGGGAGAGCGTACACTCGGGACCTCTCGCGAACGAGAGACCGAGCCGGAACCTGGCGTAGCGGCATCGCCGCTAGCACCAGGCGAGGAAGTACCAGTGCTAACCGGTACTCCTCTGGTCCCCGTCTATCTCTTCCTTACGGAAGGGGAGACGGGTCCCGCTCCCGAAGGAGCAGGAGGACCAGCAGAAGGACCCCCATCCCACCAGGGTGGAACGGGCCCTTAGAAGTTCCCGAAGGAGACTTCTTAGGGAGGGAGGCAGCCTTCTTCTTCTTCGGCTTATGGGCCTTAGAAGTCGAAGGGGAAGAGGCAGCAGCAGAAGATGAAGACGAAGATGATACCTTCCTCCTCTTCTTCCTCTTCCTCGTCAGCTCACGCAGGACAGTCGTAAGGTCCTCCATCCGGGCCGGAGCCGGGGCTATTGCCGAAGCAACACGGCCCGACTGCACCTGTCCGGAAGGCCCTGGGACTGGGGAAGACACACCGTGGGCAGGACCAGCATGGACAGGCACATGAACCAGGAGCGACAGGAACAGCAACCAGCTCAGGAGCGGCAGGAACAGCGGCAGCGGTAGACACAGAAGGGACAGCCAAGCCAGCAGCGGGAACCACATCAGCGGCAGGTACGGCAGGCCCAGCCATCGCCTCGTAGAATCATCGGCAGCCAGCGGGAAGCTGGGTACTGGCGGCCGGTCCAGGGCGAGCTGCTGGAACAGCGGAAGTCTGGGGCAGGCAACACGAAGAACACAGGCGGCGGCGGCATACCCCCCCCTCGGTACGGCGTCACCGACACAGCATGGGGAGTGTAGACCAGCGGGGGGAAGCAGCATAAGCGGCCGTGTAGGTAGTAGTGGAGACCGCTACAAGGTCACCGCCCCAGACCTCGCTAGACGCTGCAGCAGCCCGTGGATGCTAGGCACGCCCTGCCGCCGCAGTGGTCCATACCTGTCCAAGGTCGTCTCCCATGGATGTAGCACCTGCGGTAACACAGACAGATTAGTAAGAGGGGTTCCCTTACGCACGGGGGGGAGATATGCCCCACCCCGAACGCAAGGAAGACCCCAAATACAAAATACAACGAGGAAGCTGAGCGGGGGGCAGGAAAGAAGACGAAGAATCGGATACCAAGGGAGTCGCGGGAGAGCTTTCCGACGACTTCCTGGCAGACCTTCGCTTCCCCTACCCCTACGTCTACAATTCACACAAAGTGTGTGGGGATCAAGAGAAGCTTTTGGAAGTCTAACTCTGCCCCCCCCCCTTACTGCAGACTCGATAAACAACTATGAGTCCAACATCGTTAATTGAGTAATCCAAAACAAAATCCTAATTCAATCCAAGTCAATAACAGCGAAAGCCAAAACAATACTTCACCAAAAGATGAAATACTCTAGTGAGCAGCGAAAATCCTATCGAGGAGCCAACAACGGTAATGTTGCCGGCCCGGGTGACAGAGAAAATCTGAGGTTTCCAGGTAACTATCTAGAGGGCGTACAGGTAACGATCACCTGACCGACTATCGGCGATGGCTGCGAGTTTTGAAAATCTGTCGTGACGTCATGACGTCAGAGAATATAGCTATGTATATAACTGCCAGGTCAGTTACATATTTAAAAATGATTATCTAGTGCACGCTTCTTCCTCTTTCCAGTGCCAGTTGGTTGGTGTCATTGTTGACAATTGTTGTAAAGAGAGTGCTCCAGCATCTATGGGTACAAAAGGTGTGCGGATTTAGCGCATGGAATGCAGAGTTTATTGACACAAGTGACTCCACAAACATTAATAAGGCTTCAATCTTCCACATTTTTGGTTTTAATAAAAATTTCGAAAGTGTCAAGGAGGAATGTTTGCACTGAGCATGACTAGACATTCATTAACCTCTGTATCATCTTACAATATGACCTTACTTTCTAACTTTGGATGGATGGATGGATGTATGAGTTTTAGGGCAAAAGCCCAGGCACTGGGGCCAAAGAAGCCATTCAGCGCCGTAATGGAGATTAAATAAATTACATTATGAATGAGTTAATAAGTGTATGAAGAAAATGGTTCATATATAAATTACCATATGAGAAATGAATGAATTAATGAAGAAATAAATGAAGAAAATGCTTAATAAATAAATATATATATATCTATGATGTGATAGCTAAAAAATAATTAAATGTTATTAAAAACATTTATAGACTTTAAAAAGGAGATGAGAGCGAAATATCTGCTTCATCTCCCAAAAATATCACAAAGGGTTTTATTTACCCCTAAGATATCTCTCTCTCTGGTTAAAATATCTGGGGCAAGCAACCAGAATGGTGCTCCACTGTTAGCATCTTGCCACCGCAAGCACACTCTGGGAGGCTGCCCCTTCTAAAATAAACTGATGGGTCAAATAAGTGTGCCCAATCCTCAGTCTGCTTAAAACTATTTCTGTTCGCCTATCAGACTGGAAAGACGAAGGCCACGGCAATATATTATTTCTAATATTTCTGTACTTTCTATTATTGGCAAGATGAGAAGTCCATCTTTCTTGCCATTTTGCTTAAAATATAGACCTAAAAGGACCTTTTAGATCTGTATGAGGCACTTTACTAAAGGCTGTTTCTGAGGAGACACTAGCAGCTTTCCGCTTCCCTATCTGCCATCTCGTTTCCGCAAATCCCCACATGTGAAGGGACCCAACAGAAAGCGGAACAGATTTACGCAAATAATACAAATGGAGGAGCGATTCCTGAACTTTTTGAACTAACGAATGGAAGCTATTGAATTTTTTAATAGCTTCTAAAGTGCTTTTCAAATCAGAGTAAATAACAAAATTAGTGTCGCTACTTTGAACAACTATATCCAAGGCAGAGACTATGGCTGTTAGTTCTGCTGTGAATATGGATGCAAAGTCAGGTAGTTTAGCTGTATATGCTGTATCACCAAGGATAACTGCACAGCCAAACACCACTACCCGACTTTGATCCATCCGTATATATTTTTGTCACATTAGTAATGGACAGTTTCGTGCTCCAAGAATTTTCCCCCTAATCTCTTCTTTCCTCAGGACGTCTTTTTTGTTATATGCTTTTTTTGCACACGGATGCTTCTGAATAAGCCATGGAGGATACACAGGATGTTTTACTTCCATGACTTTCTGGGATTTAAGATTATTACCCCTAACATCTTCATTTAGTCTAACTTGGAATGGTCTAGAGGCTCTTATACCAGAAAAGACCCGTGAGTCTGCTTCCCTCAGCACCTGGAAAGAGGGATTTTGGAGCACTTTTAATTCTAGCCATGTACCTTAATCCTAGTTCTTGCCTTCTCAAATCAAGGGGAAGTTGGTTAGTATCAACATATATGCTTTCACAGGCGAAGTTCTAAAAGCCCCTGAGCATATTCTCAGCCCCATATTGTGTACAACATCTAGTTTCCTTCAGCCTGGTTTGACAAGCTGAGGAATAAATCTGACAGCCATAGTCTAGCTTGGACCTACACACGAGTCATCTAGTCTCAGCAGTGATTTTTTATCAGCTCCCCAACTAAATCCAGAAACAACCTTTAAAATATTCAGGGATTGTTTAACCTTAATCTTTAAGGAGTTTATGTGGCTGGCCCATGTCAATTTCTGGTCAATGGTCATTCCCAAAAATTTCACTTCATTTTCATAAGGAATGATAGATCCTTTTAAACTGAGTGTGGAACCTCTTCCATCACGCTGGCACCTAGTAAATCTTGCAGAAACTGTTTTAGGAGAGGAGAATTTAAAGCCATTCTCATCAGCCCGCTTTGTATGGCATTAACGACCTTTGCAGATGTTTACATACTGACAAGGCATCATTATCTGTGCAGTATATTGCAAGGTCATCAACAAAAAGTGAGCATTTAACAGGTGATGATATTTGTTGGACTATACTGTTTATTGCCACTGAAAAAAGTGTTACGCTTAAAACGCTTCCTTGTGGAACACCCTTCCTTCTGCACAAAAGGTTGGGTGAGAGAGTGTTGCCCACTCTAACCTTAAAGAATCTCTCTGTTAAAAAGGAATATACAAATTTTAATCATTCTTCCACCATATGCCCATCTTGTGCAATTGTTTTATGATGCCAATTCTCCAAGTAGTGTCATATGCTTCTCAAGGTCGAAAAATACGCCAATAGTCTGACATCGTTTGGCAAATCCTTGCTGGATTTGATTGGTCAGCCTCAGCAAGGGATCAAGGGTGGAACGATTTTTCCTGAAACCAAATTGAAATGGAGATATTAGTCCTTTTGCTTCCAGGTGCCAAACTAACCTGGTGTTTATCATTTTTTCCATCAGCTTACACACACACAGCTGGTAAGAGCTATTGGTCTATAGCTGGTGGCTTGGGAAGCGTCTTTATTAGCTTTTTTATGGGAACAATTATGGATATTTTCCAGTCCTTGGGTAAATTCCAGTTTCCCATATTTGGTTTTATAATCTTGAGTAGATACTTTTTGGCATCATCTGGGAGGTGTTTAAGCATTTCATATAAAACTGAATCACCCCCTGGAGCTGTTGATTCAGTTGAAGAGAGTGCCTCCCGAAGTTCTCTTAAGGAAAATTTGTGATTGTATGGTTCAGATTTACCAGATTCAAATTTCAGAGTCATTTCGGCATTCCGAATTCTTTGAAATTCTAGAGAATAATTGTCAGGGCTAGAAACTTGAGAAAAGTGTTTTCCCAGCTCATTGGCAACTTCAGTGGGCTCTGTGATCATGTTTTATTGACCTTTAATGATGGGTAATGGTGACGCAACAAATTTTCCACTTAGTTTTCCTGATTTTGCGCCACACCACTCTCAATGGAGTTTTGGAATTTATTCCATTGATATAGTAAAGCCAACTTTCTCTTTTGGCTTTCTTGTAAAAGCGCCGCTGCTTGGCTAACGCATGATTATAGATTAATTTAGACTGAGGGGAGCCACTAGTTTTGTATCGTCGGTAGCACTTCCTAGTGACTTTCCTCAGAATACCACATGTCTTATTCCACCAGGGAACTGCAGGTCTACGAGGTTTACCTTTTGTCTTGGGGAATCGAGCCCTCAGCACTCTTCAGAGTGGATTCAATGAAGTAGTCATAGGCATCCAGGTGAGCATGAAATGACTCAAACTTCCTATCTAGATTGACTCCTTTCCTGAACTTGTCCCAGTCAGCATCTTCTACCTTCCACTTAGGTAATGTTTCAGATATGACAATTTGTCGAAAATTGCATTTTTTCCTAACTATACAAACCTGAGGTCCTTTAACAATAGGGAAGGTAACTAGCGGCAGCTGGGACGGTCGTAAGCTTCGAACAAGGGGAGAACGGTAGTTAACTGCTTGTCCGATCGTGCGCGCGCCCGCGCGCCCGAGAGGTGAAGAATCACTTTTGCTTTAGGCCCATGCAAAAAGTTGCAGAGTGAGGGGGGTGGCATGAGGTGGGGACTATGTAAAGGACCTCAGGTTTGTATAGTTAGAAAAAATGCAATTTTCGACAAATTGTCATTTGTTCCGATACGTAATACAAACCCTCGGTCCTTTAACAATAGGAAGACTCACTTCTTGGTGGGAGGAATCTGAGTCTTTTTGGTGAACAGACGTGGTGTTCGTCCAACCCCCCTGGAGTGCCTCCCTGGTCGTAAGAGCAAAGGAGGGATCCAAACCTCTGTCCGATTGATCGGGGTGTGCACCGCAGGATCAATGGTCAGACCTCTGGGCCAAGTACTAAGAGAGAGGCAAGCGTATCTCTTCGTACCAGCAAGCAAGAACTTGTTCCTGTTTGCAAGAGACAATCATAAAATGATGGGTTTGTCTCAATTTGGCATCCACTTCCTCCCCCTTGTTGGAGGAAGTGGTGGATATTTACCTCCTATCCCTACTGAAAGGGATAGGATGGTGCTCTATTGAGTAGCTCACCTGCATCTCGTCCTTACCCAGCAGGGTGACGACCGTGTCCCTCTACCCAAAGGTAGAGCGAAGAAAAAGATGGGAAGAGGAGCCAGTCACACTCTCATTCCTCATCCATTCTTACGGTCACACAGGACTCGATGCTGTTCAGCCTGCGAGGGTCTGGGTTAACTACACAACGTGTTGAGCAACCACCACGGTTCCCAAGGAAAAAGATCCAAGGAACTGTGGGCAATATCCTGAGGTAGAAGGAGGTGCAATGCGGTCCGGTTGGACCAGGCGCCTGCCTTCATTACCTGCGCCACGGAGAAGTTCTTGCGGAACGCGAGAGAATGATGAAGAGGCGTCCGCACTCATCCTGGGTGTCGAGTTTCTTCAGACAGCTCCGTCGCACCTTCACAGGACAAAGCAGCATAGCCTTCGTATCGGAGACGGTGACGTCCATTAGGGAGGGTATTGTGAAGGACTCGAACCAATCGTCAGTTACCGAAGGGTTCTGAGTCTTCGCTACGAAGATCGGTACGAAATCGAGCGTCACAAATCCCCATCCCTTTGTGCTTGACTTCTCAAGAGAAGTCATGCAGTTACCTAAGACGAAAAAGAAGGGAATAGTCGTATGACCTATCCCTCTTCTCGACTTTGGTTATGTACAGTACTCATACTGACAAGCTATTAAGACGAAGTAATGATTGCTCTGGAACAACCGAACTAAGTCCACAGCATAGTTCGTAACTGACTCGGGCGCTCTGACAGCTGCCGACTGACTGGTTCGGAATCAGTAGAGGCAAGTTGTCCAAGCATCCGGGTAAGTCACGTGACCTTCGCCCTTTAAGAGTTATGCTGAGAGACCAAACAAATAAAATATTTGTTAGTCACCGATGCCGGACGGCGCGGCGATGATTCTCTTAATGCATAAGCTCAAAAGGCGAAAGTTCAATTGCCTTCAAGGACCGAGAGGTCCCTGATGGCAAGAAAATCTCATAGACGTTGAATCTCAGCTTAAGGAGAAACAACACTATGTGACGTTGAAGACGAAGGTAGGCAATGAATGCAACCTACGTCTTCCAGCTGAATCGAGAGAAGGAATCTCAAGATTCTAAACCTGTGCTTACAAATGACTGAAAACGCTAACCGCCATTTCATTGCTGTCCGTTGTGCAATGAAAGCGGGGCGTTCTTCAGTAATGAAACACAGGGGAGAGCCGCTTGAAGAACTGCTTCTCATGGGCTGAACGTTTGGAAGTAGAGCTGGCAGGTGTAGGAGTAGGCGATGTCTTTCAATACATCTGCTAATCCGGGGTGAACAATGAACAATTGTACACCTCCGAATACAAGATATTTTGAGGACAAACTCAGATTCCGCAAAAATCATTCGCATTATCGGGATACGATGCAGCAAGAGACTATTACAGAATTCTTTTACCGTGCGGTAAACAGAAAGATGAGAGTCGAATAGATATCTCTGTTTAAAAATTCTCGCAATACCGAAGACGATGAATACTAGCGTCTCTCAGCAGTAGATGGTCATTCATGTATGCGAGAATCCCCGTTAATCAGAGACTTTAAGTCCGTAATTGTTGGGCAGAGATACGGTTGTTATTCAATCAAAGCAGGTGAGAAAGACATAAACAACCGTCTATCTCAAAGCGGCAGCTGATACTGAAATGCCTCGGGCAATTCAATACGCAGTAGCTGTCGCTGACTCGTCATCCTGAGTTGCCAAGTAATCCTTTCCACGAAGGAATGCGTCCGGCTAGAACCACCGAGCATAAAAAGATATGCTCGAGCAATTATATTTAAGCGAAACGAATTTCGGTAAATATAAAAGCTTAAATGGTGGTTGTTGTGGACAACACCATAAGTATATAAAATTGAAACCTGGAAACTCCTGAGGTTGCAGGCAACCCGGGTTGCAGTTCAATTAGAATACTTTTCGTCTAAGTCGCAATCCGTAGAATAACCAGGATATGCGCCTACCCCTCGGACCATTCAACTGCTTAGCAGAATCATGTCGCGAGGTTAATATACGTAGTATATTTGTAGGATTCGAACAACGATCTCCATCCTAAATTCTTTCCTTCAAGAAAACAAAATAAGGATTGGAGATCGACCACCTTCGTTCTCTATTAAAGAGAGTGAAGGAGAAGTCTTCCTCGAAGGAAAGCTTCAATGGTGAACAGAATACTAAGACGATAGTTCCAGCCAAACTGGATATTCCCGTCCGTTCTTCTCTATTCCATGTTGGTCGCCTACTGTGAGATAGTCTTCTTTCAGCAGCAGTCTTCTTCCTAATGCTAGAAATTCAGGAATTCGAGCATAGGCGAGGTTCCCGATTATCGTGTAACATATCGGGGATTCTCGTCTCGCTCACTTTGGACCGTGGTCTCGCCTAAGTGTTTGGAGATCGTAAGAAACTCTAACACTCTGAATGCGCTAGAAATTCCGTAGAATTCTAAGCAGTCTGCGAAACCCCCCACCGAATTCGTCAAACGATATCGGCTGGTGGTCCTCTCGATTCCCGTAGAAATCGAGAATGGGGCAGGATCCCTCCTCAACGACCGGGGCTTACGTCAGGTAGGAACCGAAGGTCCCCCCTGGTAGCGCAGTCCCCAACGTGGGATCCTACAGAGAAATCTCTGTAGGATCCTTCCCCTTTCCCTCGTAGCCGTAAGGAGAGAGGGAATGGGGGAGGAATTGGATACTCGCTCGCCTTCCCAGTGGAACTAGCAGTTGGAGAAGAGTAGGAGCAGCCATCGCCTTGCGGCGATGGCCTCTCAGAGTCTGGGAAAACGTATCGTCAGGGGAAAACGTTTTCCCCGAGGAGGGTTACGAACTCTCACTGTAGGTAAGGGTCTGCCGCCACTGTGAACGTCGTCTGGGTGGGGCTGATCGACACCTGACAGGAGAGAGCCGATACCGTCCTCCGACTCATTCCAGTCCTCGTCGAGGTCGAAACCTCTCAGGAGTATTTAAATACGGTGTCCGAAGACACGTAGAAACGCCGCTGTCGCAGTAGAGGAGGTGGAAGTAGCTTGATCGACCGGCCAGAACTGAGAGAGCCTTCTTGTCCGGAGACGAGAGACTCTGGTTCAAGACAGAATCGGCAAGCTCCGATCGCGGCATACCCACCGTCGGTTTGGGTTCCCTCTCGGGCCCCAAAACGACTCGAGCAGAGACATGGGCTCTGCTGGTGAGAGCGGCGATCCTTCCCCCCGGTCGTTGTGCTGACGAATCAGTGCAATAACCTGGGTTAAAGTTACTCCTGAATCTCGGAAGTTACAGCGTCTTGAGGAGTAGGACCGTCCAGTCCCTCAACAAGAGCAGCTTTCCAGGACCCTCATCCTTCAGAAGAAGGACCAGCAACAGATCCCTGACGGTTGCCTCCAATCACTTGCGCGTACGTCCTGGTTGGTCCTAAGACCAACCTGGCACGTGCGGCGTCGTGACGGGATCGGTGAGCGCGCATCTCTCACGATCACTCCTATATACCTCGCCTCTTCTGGCGTATGCCGAGGAAGTTGAAGGTATCGGAGAGACAGAACTGACCCTGCTACCCCCTCTCCCCCTGACGGTCGCCCTCCAATCACTTGCGCGTACGTCCTGGTTGGTCCTAAGACCATACGTGGCACGTGCGGCGTCGTGACGGGATCGTGAGCGGCGCACCTCTCACGATCACTCCTAGCTACCTCGCTTCTTCCCGGTGTAGCCCGAGGAAGTTGAAGGTAGTGGAGAGACAGACCTGACGTCTACCCCCCCCGCTCGCTGCAGGACCAGCGTACGTGGGGGCTGCAGCCGATCACCACCCAAAAACCCGCGGTGGGGGATCGATCTGCAGGCCTGGCCGTGCCGCTCACCTGTGGCGAGCGGCTCGACTGAGCACGTCGACCCCGGAGGTCCCGTGCGTCAGACGAGCTGCTGCTGGTCACCGTATTCGCACCGGTCCCTGGGTGGGAGCGGCGGTCAGGTGACCTGCAGAGCTCGCTTTCGCCGTAGAGACCGGTGAGCGTCCTCTGCGGCACGTCAAACCGCTGGTACCAGCCGAGGCTGGTACCGTCGGTCGAGGGGACCTGGGGGGTGGACCCTCTTCCCAGCCTTAAACCGTGGCCGGTCCAGAGACCGTCCACGTCCACCCAAGGAAGGTACCGGCTGGTCGCTGCGAGAGCGGCCGCTGGCCTGGCGAGAGTCCACCTGAGCGGCTCTCGACAGTCTTCTGCTCCGTGCCTCGGTCATGACGCTGAGCGAACTCAGGCGTCTTAACTTTGGCTGCACGGTCACACGAAGGAGATCATACACTCGGAACTTCTCGCGGACGAGAAACCGAGCCGGTTACCTGGCTTAGCAGCAGAGCTGCCAAGACCAGGCGAGGGTGTACCAGCGGTAGCCAGCACACCCTTGGTCCCGTCTTCTTCTTCTTCTCAGAAGGGGAGACGGGCCCCGTTCCCGAAGGAACAGGAGGGACCAGCAGAAGAACCCCCCCCGTCACACCGGAATGTGACGAGCCCTTCGAAGTTCCCGAAGGAGTCTTCTTAGGGGGAATAACAAAACCCGGTTACCAGCTGGTCGCTGCGAGAGCGGCCGCTGGCCTGGCGAGAGTCACCTGAGCGGTTTCTCGCCAGCCTTCTGCTCCGTGCCTTGGTCTTGGCGCCGAGCGAACTCTGGCGCCGAAACTTTGGCTGCACGGTCTCCCGAGGGGAGAGCGTACACTCGGGATCTCCCGGCGAACGAGAGACCGAGCCGGAACCTGGCGTAGCGCATCGCTGCTAGCACCAGGCGAGGAAGTACCAGAGCTAACCGATACTCCTCTGGTCCCAGTCTATCTCTTCCATACGGAAGGGGAGACGGCCCCGCGTCCCGAAGGAGCAGGAGGACCAGCAGAAGGACCCCCCGTCCCCACCGAGGTGGGACGGGCCCTTAGAAGAAGTTCCCGAAGGAGACTTCTTAGGGGGGGGAGGCAGCCTTCTTCTTCTTCGGCTTATGGGGCCTTAGAAGTCGAAGGGAGAGGCAGCAACAGACGAAGACGAAGATGACACCTTCCTCTTCTTCGTCAGCTCAAGCAGGACAGTCGTCAGGTCCTCCATCCAGGCCGGAGTCGGGCCTATTGCCGAAGCAAACACGGCCCGACTGCACCTGTCCGGAAGGACCTGGGACTGGGGAAAGACACACCATGGGCAGGACCAGCATGGACAGGCGCAGGAACCAGGAGCGACAGGAGAACAGCAACCAGCTCAGGAGCGGCAGGAACAGCGGCAGCGGTAAACACAGAAGGGACAGCCAAGCCAGTAGCGGGAACCACATCAGCGACAGGTACGGCAGGCCCAGCCATCGCCTCGTAGAATCATCGGCAGCCAGCGTGGTACTGGCGGCCGGTCCAGGGGCGAGCTGCTGGAACAGCGGAAGTCTGGGGCAGGCAACACGAAGAAAACACAGGCGGCGGCGGCATAACCCCCCCCTCCTCGGTACGGCGGCGACCGGCCCTAGAAGCGGCAGACGGCGTCACCGACACAGCATGGGGAGTATAGACCAGCGGGGGGAAGCAGCATGAAGCGGCCGTGAAGGTTGTAGTGGAGACCACTCCAAGGTCACCGCCCCAGACCTCGCTAGACTTTGCAGCAGATCGTGGATGCTAGTGGCACGCCCTGCAGCCGCAGTGGTCCATACCTGTCCAAGGTCGTCTCCCACGGATATGTAGCACCTGCGGTAGCACAACAGATTAGTAAGAGGGGTTCCCTCACGCACGGGGGGGGAGACATGCCCCACCCCGAACGGAAGGAAGACCCCAAAAACAAAATACGAGGAAGCTGAGCGGGGGGCAGGAAAGAAGACGAAGAATCGGATACCAAGGGAGTCGCGGGAGAGCTTTCCGACGACTTCCTGGCAGACCTTCGCTTCCCCTACCCCCGCACAGCAGTGAAAAGTAATATGAAAATGAAACAGAATACTGCACTTGCGATTCACTTCATAGAACTTAAAGAGGGAAAAATCAATTCCCGGTAAGAGCGGAAACTTGATCCATAATAATATGATGCTATCATAAATATATATGAAAATGAACAATACTGCACTTGCTATTTTCACTTTCACAGCAATAAATCGTAAGGATTAATTCCCGGGTAAGAGCGGAAATTGATCCAAAATTAAATTTGATGCAATTAATAAATGAAAATGAAAGAAAACTGCATTGCGAATCCACTTTCATTGCATTCTATTCATACAAAATAAGAGGCTCTTGCCGAGCGCAATCAAGCTCTCGGCAACGAACGCACAGGGCAAAAATATAATGAAAAAGAGTACTTACATCTTTCAATTACACACTTTCGCCCAAAATACATGACTCGGCGCGAGTGCGCCCGCCCTCGGCACCGAGACATAATTCAAGGTTCAATTCATGAAAAGAGCGGAAAATCGCCGTCTCTACGGCGATAGCTCCATGTTTGATTCATAATTAAGTAATGAAAATGAAAACAGTGTACTTACAGTTTCATTTTCAAGTCAAACCAACCATTAGTAGAAAACACAATATAAACAAAGCATACGACGATGAAGCGGGCAGAGAGCGATGATGAACACGTCCTTCACACCCGCGGCCGAAAGCAAAAAGTGGTTCTTCACCTCTCGGGCGCGCGGGGCGCGCGCACGATCGGACAAGCAGTTAACTACCGTTCTCCCTTGTTCGAAGCTTACGACCGTCCAGCTGCCGCTAGTTACCTTCCTATTGTTAAAGGACCGAGGGTTTGTTATTACGTATCGGAACAAGGAGCATTTACAGCATATTTCAGATGGATCGGGTAATGATCACTTCCATTCAAATCTTCATTAACAGACCAGTTAAAGTCAAGGTGGATATTTGTTGAGGAAATACTAAGGTCCAGTGCAGAGAGATGATTATTATGAATGCTGTGGAAGGTCATTGACCCATTATTATATAGGGCGACATCATTCGTGTCGATAAGGTCCTCGATTATTTTCCCTTTGCTGTCTAAACACCGACTTCCCCAAAGGGGGGGTTGTGGGCATTAAAATCTCCTAATAAGAGAAAAGGAGTGGGAAGTTGGTTAATCAAGGACTGAATATCTCCAATGTTAAAAGAAAGATCTGGTGGGAGTTATAATGAACAAACAGTTATCCTTGTCTAATATGACTGAGACAGCAACAGCTTGTAGAGTTGTATTTAATTGTATTGTGGAGTGCTGCAGAGATTTATTAACAACAATTGCAGCACCTCCATGGGCACGATCACCAATTGGGGGAAAAGTTAAAAAAAAAATAGCATAATCAAGTCCAGGATTATAAGGGAGAGTTACCTAACATAGTCTCCTGCAGGCATACAATCCTGGATTGAATTCATGCATTAAAACTTTAAAGTCTTCTGTCCAGGCTCTGAGACCCTTACAGTTCCACTGAAGGACATCGAACGTGAATGTTAAGGTGGTAATGTACTACTTCCCACTCTTTGGAGGGGAAAGTACTGATCCTAGGTTTGGAGAGGAAAATTCTCCTTAGTAAGAGATTGTTTTTCTTGATCCCTTTCATCTTTATCAGAGATTAGGGTTCTTTGCCGACAAACAGCTTTCTGAATTCGAGGCTGATGCTCAGGATTTTTACTATGATTAGGTGCATCACTACTGCCTATTAGGTCTTGGGGCGGCAAGACTGATGAGACTCGCATGTCTTTGAACTGGATCTGCTTTCGGAACTATCTTCCTTGGCGGAGAGATCTCTTCCAGAACACTGTACCATTTGAAGTTTTATGATAAAACTTTCATTATTCGGGGTGGATGTGTTTCATTATACGCTTCCTGGTGGCGCAGCTTTAGTTTTTATCATGTTTCTTAGTAACTGTGATAATTGATGGATCCGAGCTAGATCTCTCTAGTTTGGACCACTCCTTTGGTTGTTTCTTTGGTGATGATATTATTTGTGACGTTTGCAAACTTTGCTTAGGTGCTGAATTTGCAACCGTTACATTTGTAATCAACGTGAGAGGATAAATTGTCCATGCTTTTGGAAGAACAAAAATTTTTAGTATTGGCTTCAAAGCACTTGCTGACATAAGTTTCCGATTATTATTTCCTGTGCAAGGGAAAAGAAACAGGTTTCCGCTGGTTACTGTTAGATTCTATTACTGTGACCTCTCATTGCTAGAACTCTTCATCACCTTTATTACAGAAGCATAGGTAGAGTTGGCACTCTTGTTAGCCCCCATTATTTCCACACGCTTTGCTGCACTGATGCTGAGATGTTCATTATCAGCCACTGCCAACCAAATCTTGCTCAAACTTGTATCTGGAGGCAAGTCCTACTGTTTGGAGAATGATCACCCTTGCACTGGAAACAATAACGGCTGCTTCGCCACTTGTCCAAATTGTCATGCTCAGCAGAGCACACAGAAACATCTCTTATTGTTTCCACATGAGTCTTGAATGTGGCCATATTCGAAACATTTGCGACATTGTTTAGGGTTTCTTTTATATTTTTTTAGACTTGCATCCTCTCATGGCTAACATTGATGGTATCAGGCAAGTAATTGGAGGAGAAAGTTAAAAGCATAGCTGCATCTCCTCCCAATTTTTTTTATTTTTTTACATGAGATACACAAGGAGGGCACCTAGGAGAATCTCCTCCTCATTAAAAACATGCAAGTCTCTTGAATAAACTACCCCTTTCAGCGTGTTAAAGCCTCAATATTTCCACTTTCTGTGCGATGTTTATAGCCTCATATTTCCACTTTCTGGGGGTTTAAACTTTGATAATAAAATAGCTTGCGTCTCATTGCCTGCTTTTATGAGTAAGTTCTTTCTATATCGTCAGATTACCAATAGGAATAGAACCCACCATTTGTTCTCAATACATTCTGCAGCTTTAATGAAATTTTTCCTTCCCTCTTTATAACTGGCAACATGCCATATAGGGGGAGGAAGCGTCCTAGGTATGTTTGCTGGTCCACATTCTTCATTCTTAGGAACAAAAATCGAATGGCTCCATCATTCAAATCCTCACGAACACCTTGGTGCTTAAAAACAGTCATTTAGAATGTGGCCATTTAAATTCGTTTGTGCCTCGCTAGCTTCTTGGGGAGAGGAAAATCTAATGTATGCAGAAAAAGACTGCTTGTCTTTTTCTAGAAGCATCTTAATCCTCTCCACCTTACCAAACTGTTTTGCGACACTATGCAAGCACTCGTAGTCTAACGAAAGGCTTGCATTAGTGCAATAAAGCACTCTATTGTTCATATCAAATCTACCAGTTTTAATAGCACCCTGGTGTCTCGGTGCATGGTTTTCTTTGTGATAGCCGAGCTCATATCCGTGTCCATGCCTGAAGTTGTCGCCAGTGCCGTTAAGTCGTCAGATCCAGGGGAGGGCAAACATTGGTCGATATCCATAGATTCAAATATATTTTGTAGACTGCTTGGTTATATCAAGAAGGTATCGTGGGTCAGTCAGGTATTCAAATTCTCCACCAATGGCACAAGTGAGAGTCGACTCCCAATGGTACCACCCCATACCCTACCCTTACGGGATAGCACCAATACGCTTGCAGTGGGCCCAGGTATAGCCTATCCACCTGCTGGGAGTTCTGCCCCCCTCCCCCACTAATGGGGGACCGACTCCCCACTCCAAAACCGTATTGGTGGGCTTCTCCGGACAAAAGCCAGGAGTCCCATCCCAAACACCAGCCCCCCCTGGATTCCGATGGGCTGATTTTGGAGATGGTTTCCGCCCTCAAGGTTAGCAATGGGAGGGTCCCATCACTACCTCTTGGGTCCAAACCATATCAGGTGGCGACTCAACCACCACAACTCCCACAATTAGCTTCGAATGCAAACCCCTTCCAAAACACGATCCCTTCTCAGACTCACCTAGCAGTAAAATTTAACAAAAGTGGAAAATTCCACATAATTAATCCGAAATGTTAATAAAAATATTACATGAAGGAGAAGGATTGTAGTAAGAATGAAAAAT
The DNA here is from genome assembly GCF_015104395.2 of Macrobrachium nipponense. Classification (NCBI taxonomy): domain Eukaryota; kingdom Metazoa; phylum Arthropoda; class Malacostraca; order Decapoda; family Palaemonidae; genus Macrobrachium; species Macrobrachium nipponense. Next base: position 138,654,311 of record NC_087200.1, on the reverse strand, counting down.
TGCAGAAGAAGGAAAAGTTCTGACTAATTTAGTTGGATCAGCAGCTGGGCCCCAAGGACCACTGAGAAAACAACCCCACCAGGCATCATAGCCCAACTGCTGGTCCCTAAGCCCCCTACCCATGCCAAGGGGTCAGCAACTAGGGGGTTTCTAACTTTGGAGAAGATACTTAGGGTAAAAAACCGTAGGGTCCAGAGTGGACCATGTTCGATCAGCTTGGACAATCCCAAAAAAAGTACATTATAACGCCTCCTGACATCGGAGATGGGCATCAGTCGCGACTTCTTGTTGGTGAGAAACTGAGCTAAAGACCTCTACTCTCCTTTCGAAGTAAGTATTTTCTCCAAAGTTAGAAATTAAGGCCAAATTTTAAGATTTAAACAGAAGGTACTGAAAACGGTCTCAAACGTAGTGCAAATCTCACCAAAACGCGTTCAACATTTTTACTTACAACTTGAGGTATTTAGAAGATTGATGCCATCTCGATGTTTACGGAGTCGCTTGTGTCAATAAACTAACCATTTCCTGTGATAAATCTGCACACCACTTGTACCCACAGACGCTGGGGCACTTTCATCACAACAATCGGAAAACTTTTCCTCACTGAGTAAACAACCGTTTTGTAGAAGACGACGACGAAGAGTGCACTTCAATAATTTTTTAAATAAATAGTAAAACCTCAATATTTTACATATTTATGATGATTAATTTGAAAATATTCGTTATTGAAAAAGTAACTCGATTCTGACTCAAATTTAAGTAATTATTTTTTGGAATTAGAACGTTCTTTTAAGTCCTGTATTATGACGTCACGACATCTAGACTTTCGTACCTATTGTAAATAATTGCTTTACTCAACTTTCTTGCAGAACAGTTTACCAGTTATTCATGCAGATTATCAGCTCTTCATGTAATTGGTATAATCGTAATGCGCATATATATCTTTATTATTTACTTTTTGGATATATGAAGATGTTTTACTGCCGGATTATCGCCGTAGTGTGACGCAATTGTTCTCGGTCCCTGCGCCTCTGTTTTCGCACCCTAAGAAATTATGGGGCCGAATTTGCAATGACCAGAAAGTCGTTAAAAGAGGAAAGTTACCATTGAGGGGCATATGTTTTGATTGAGAAAAATACAAATTTTTATTCAATAGCTAGCTTGTAAAAAAAATATACTTAATTACAAAAAACTTGATTGACAACTAAGCAGCATACCTACTATGGGTTTCAGAGACAGTGCAAGCACTTTTTGTTTTTGGGCAATACCTATTTCTGTAACGAACACTCATCAGAACGAGATTTTGCTATAGTGCATTACACCCAGTGCCGTAATTTATAAGGGTATCGTGAATCACTAATCGTAAAGAATAACGACACTTGTCCTTGTACCACGAGACAAAAACTCCATTATGCAGAAATGGATACAAACACGCGTATAAAGCTCCACCTACCCCCCCCCCCCTCCACCCCCCCCCCCCCTCCGCCACCCCTTTCCTTCGTTCCTTGGCCTCTCTCTCTCTCTCTCTCCTCGACTCTCTCGTTTCTCGCTCTCGCCTCTCTCTCTCTCTCTCTCTACCTCTCTCTCTGTTGACATTCGGTATGTGTTGACCCTCCAAACTGGGTATAAGACTACACACAAAACGTTGAAATTGGTGAAATTAAGCTATGTATTGGAAGTATATATACATAAATATTAAAGCAATTTTATCAATATTGCATTACTATGACAACTAGAATTCATGGAACGAGTTTATAATAAGAGAAACGGCGTATGTGTGAAGCCTCCACTAATGTGGCAACGATGATTTTGCCATTCTTAGCATGCAAACATTAAAGGTTACATTCATTTCTGGCATACGATTATTAAAGAATTCAAAATAAGTACTAATAAAGACTGAAATCATGAAAAGTGCTAGCAAAACAAAAAAGCAAAAAAAAAATGTATATTAATTCACTTATCCGTTAGTCGTTCCTCTATGCACTTATCCGTAGTCGTTCCTCTATGCACTTATCCGTAGTCGTTCCTCTATGGTTTTCCGGGCAGCCAGATGTACGAAAACGTTAGAAACATTTGATTGTATCTACTTTAGTATATCTGTAAATTTTTTAACGGGGTAATTTGGTTGCAAAAAAGGGATAATATTACATGAATTAAAAAAAAATTTTTAAAATAAAGTAAATTTAAACTAAATAACGAGTAAAGTAAACAATTTAGGGAATAAAACTTTGCAGTTTTGTCGTCTGCTGTTCGTAACTGTGTTTGTGGCGCGCTCGCTTAAGAACCAGGAACAGCAACGGGTTTAAAGTGCAATGTGGAGTGAATTGAGACCAAAATGTGTATAATAACAATCAAATAAGCACTGTGGAGTTTCAGTTGTGATGGCAGTAAGGATAAAACCACCGATTACAAGGTAAGAATGAATTCAGTTCAAACATGACCCCGGGAATAAAAAGTTTCATACTTTCAGTAAATAATGGCAACAAAATGTTGTTTTATTGTGCTGATTACAACTGCAATCTTAAGTAAGATCAATAAACGTTACATACATACGCTAACATTGTTCAAATGATTGCTGGGAAGGCTGGGAAAGATGATTTTCGTCACTGATAAAAAACTGTACATCCCACGGTAGCTGCCATATTGGATTTCAAAACTGCCTTGAAAAAATATTTTACAAAGAGCATCACATGCTTATTTTAGTTTGTATGGGGCTTTCATATATCACATTATGTTGACGAAACTTCAATCTTTTGAATGGCATGCTTGGAGTTGTAATTGTATTCTTGTTTCACCATTTAAATATCGAGTGAATAAGACCTGAAAACCGTGATAAGGGTTGGTAGTTCGCTGGTTTTTTTCCCCCTACTTCAAAGGATGTAGAGGTCCTCAAGCTGTTGCTCTCACTACTGATAACTCGTGACTGGTGCCCATCTCCAGTGTCAGGACGTGTTAAAAGTACTTTTTTGGAGGATGAATCCACATGCGGTGAAAACTGAATCAGCTAGTCCAGTCGGTTGTTTCCCCTATAGGTATGTCACCACTTGGTCATTTACCCTAATAGCTACTTAGAAATACCCAAATGCTGTACCTTCAGGAGCATGTTAGGTAAGAAAGGTAGGACCAAGTATTCATATCTACGGCTAGGCAAGGAAGTTTAGGTTAGGTCTATACTAATGTAAGCAATAGTATACTTAATTTAAACAAAAACTAGGCTATACCCCAATTTTGGCAATTAGCCTATCATCAACGTCATAGATTAACCTTTTAAATGAATGGTTTACCTTCATACTGATTAGTACCTACCTAGCTACCACCACATCTTCCAACACTGAAATTACCGCACCGCATGACCAGACCTATAGCTGGTTCACTTAAGGTAGATTCGTGGATGAGCCCTATGTTTAAGAGACGTTTGTTTGGCGGTCGCTGATTGGCTGGTACTGGGAAGCAGGCAGCTCCCTGCCAATCAGCGGCCGCCAAACAAACGTCTCGTTGGCATAGGATTCACCCAAGAATCTACCTTAAGTGAACCGGCTATAGGTAGGTACGACCTACCTATTATTAGCTACTTCGGAGCACTTACAGATTAGCGGGCCCACTCGACCGCCGACCGAAATCGGCGGAAGAACACCAAAACCAATATGGCGGCGATACCAAAACAACAACAAACAAAGTAGGGAGCTACTACATATCCGCGACGATCGATTTATGTGTGCTGTCAGTAAGGCCGTGGCGGAACGGCGCTTCGCGCCTTATCCGCATATTTAAAGATTCTTGGCAGGCACGGCATGTTCTGGCAAGAGGTAATGTTGCGCTGCGCGCGCTAACCACAGGGGTTACAGTAAGGCTACTTACCGTGGCGGATGGATTTGGGTGTCGCGATACCAAAACAACAACAAACAAAGTAGGGAGCAACTGGCCCGGTAAAGTGTAAACAACCCGCTACTTCCCTTAAAAGACCTTAAAAAAACGGGACTAAAGTAGCCTAGTAGCTACTATAAACCATCCAGACCTAGTTAGACATAGGCTAACCTAACATCTGACTGCGTACTTAACCTGACCGTGACCCATACTCTGCATGCTACCCGACTATGGCTAATTTAGGCGCAATATATTTTAGGCCTAGCTATTGGTACTACCTACCTATTAGGTAGCTAGCTAGGCCTAGTAGATCCGTTACCCAAAGTTACCTTGTAGGTAGTAGCTTAAGAATTTTGTCTGGCCGAGCATATATAATTCATTATGCATTAAATACTATATGTTAAAATAATAATGCTAAACATTTATTATTACTTACCTTTGCTATGAGTTTAGGCTTGCTGACCTACTGCTACTACCTACAACCTAGCTAGGTAATGGTCTTGGTTAGGAAACACATTGGTCAACTTCTCTATGTTCTACAGACAATCAGATTCGGACTAGTTTATATGTTTATCACCATGTTCGCGAATCAAAGCGGCAGCAACTCCTTTTATATGACACTGAACAAAGGAAGGCGATAGATAAACACAATGAGAAGGAAACAGGAAGCACAACCAACACCACACACGGTACGAAGTCGTAAAACGAAAAGCAGAATAGCAACTACGGAGTACGGAGTACGGATTCTACGATGGACCTTATGACCTTAAGATACAACTGAGAAACTATCGTCGTAGGCTTTGTAGCTATACGTCTCTATGACGTAATAAAAATGGCAATAATATATCATAAATTATTACGTACTTATTACTTATATATATATATATATATATATATATATATATATATATATATATATATATATTTATATATATATGTGTGTGTGTGTGTGTGTGTGTGTGTGTGTGTGTGTGTGTGTGTTGCTTCAATAAGACTGAATGGTTTAGATTTTAGTTGCCTATGTCCATTATCCATAGTACCTCTTAGGCACTGATGCCAAAAGACTGAGGATCAGAGGAAGAAGGCACCCACGAACATCTCAAGTATGCATGGCAAACATACATACTAGCATGTTGCT
>NC_087200.1:138642007-138648809 GCF_015104395.2 Macrobrachium nipponense | reverse complement strand
AGCATGTTGCTATGGACAACCTGCAAATTTTTTTTCTGCCTGCGCAGGCGACCTGAGTAAATGGTAAATCTCAGTCGATGTGCCTGTGTCAAAAAGACCTTCGCATGTGCTCTTGAACGTTAGAGTCGGAAAACAACTTTTTTCTCATGTCTCTTTGTGTCCCAACTCCCAAGGGAGAGGGTACTTTCTAATAAAAAAAAAAACAGAAAGGATTAGTTTTATTGCTCAATAATGCCACACCTGGCAACTCTGGAAAGGGGCGGAACTTCAAAATCACAGCGTTTGTTGCTTTTTAGATTTCCACACCATAAAGATTCGGTAGAAGTCCTATAATCAATTATACTTGATGTTAGCTACGGGCTCTATATTATTCGTTAATCTTGGTTTGGCAACGTCAGTTCAGAGTAGAATGTTGATCATCCTTTTTTAAAATCTATTGTGAAAACCTCACTTACATGCAATGTCTGACACTATACATGCGTAATTGAAGAGGGATCTTAAAAAATGAGAGAAAATGTTCTAAAATTTGGGCAGCAATTGGTGGAAATCATGAAGAACAATACAGTAAAGAATGAAATATATATATATATATATATATATATATTATATATATATATATATATAGAGAGAGAGAGAGAGAGAGAGAGAGAGAGGAGAGAGAGAGAGAGAGAGAGAGAGAGAGAAGAGAGAGAGAGAGCGCAAGCACAGGCCTACTATAGAAATACGTACTTTATTTATTATATTTACTTTGTGAGATTGAGTGATAATATTTTTTCAAATGTGTTTTAAAAGTAGAGAGAGCAAAATCTGCTTATGTGGAAATATAAGCCTATTTGTAACTACTTAATTTCATTATATTTTCTTTTGGAGATTGAGTGGTGATATATATTTTAAAAGTATGTTTTAGAAGTGGGGAAAGAGAGAGAGAGGAGAGAGATAATTATAGTATTGGTGACGGACTTGTGATGGGGAAAAGCAGAAGAAAGAGAGGTGAGTCGATGTACAGATACCCGGGAAATAGAGTGGTATGCTGCCAAGATCGCGCTGCACTATGCTAGATAAAATTTGAAGGACTATAGTATTCAAGTTAATTCTCTAAGAAATTTATACCCTAATCTTGATTTCACTCGACAGTGGCCGTAACATTCAGACTGTAAAAAGACGGAAAATTTCAACCACAGGCTGCGGTCATTCTCGGTTTTCTTGATATGGTCTGTAGGCCTACTTCTGAAAATCGGTTTTCATCCACAAATCATTAACGAAAAAGTGTGTTCAGTAAAAATATTTATTACCACAAATAACTCAATGTGTATTGCAGAGACAATTAAAGTTTTATATCATTCAAAAAATACTGATGTGTTGGGAGATCTTTCAGTCTCGCGGCGAAGTAATGCAGTCGTGTAGGCTAACTACGAGCAGCTTTGTAATGGGAGCATAGCCAGAAAATCTTTGAGCTGACATACTACATTAACTTTGATAAAGATTTATTTTTAAAGACAGCAGCTTTGTAAACAGCAATTAGCATTCGATCCATGTCCACTCCACGTCAATGAAATCAAAGTGTGAAATCGTTACGTAAGCCGGTATACAGTCTTGCGCTCTCCCGCTCGAAGTTCTCGGGCGCCTCCTCACATCATAGAAAACGCTTTTGCGGATGCAACTTGATTTTCTCAAGCTACCTTAGCCGTTGCAATATTGACTGCCATTGACGTCAGCTACCTTTAAACGCTTTGGAATACAAACAAAAATTTGTAGAAACTAAAATAATTACATTCACCACTTACGATGATGCAATAATATTCCCGTTCATGAAGGAAAACGAGTAAATATTGTCGTCGCGATATATAGTACTACAATCAGAAATTCACATTCTATCTACCAGATCTCTATGAAGGAATCCCTCTGAGAAATTCCAATTACTTCGGATATATATGGTGTTTTTAAGTATCTAGAGTAAATTTAGCGAGATTATGTCTTTTCAGTAAAAAAAAAATGGGAAATTCGATGAACGAAAGCTAATGAAAACTGTATCTTCACTTTTCTTGTCGATAGTGCATAGGATGCAACTCACATATTTTGCACGTAAATAAAAGGGTCCCGCCTGATGAAAGGATCTACGTCTAATAAGAAGGCCTATTAAAGTAAAAAAAAAAAAAAGAAGTAGGATAATAAAACATGAAATTTAGTAATATTCATATATCCAGTACAGATTTCTATAGCCCGGAATGTCCTCAGACTTCATATTAGGAAAGTCTCGCAGTGACGTCATAACAGAAACGTTGACTACAAAATTCCCCGAACTGGTTTCAAGTGAACTACTGCGCAACCATCTAACTTACAGTTTCTCTACAGGGGATGACTTAGGACATTGAGAATAAATGCTTGATTAAACTTCTTTCTCGACTTTCGTTTTAATTATTATTAGTCATATTTTTCCCTGTAATGTAAGTCATAATTTCGCAGTCATGCAATTATTCAACAAAATTAAGGTCGCCCTGCATGTCTCTCTCCGTAACACACGATATGGGACATTAAAAAATCTTAGTTTCAGCTATTTCTTTATGTATTTGAAAGTTGACAATAAAGTTATAGTCGTAATCGACGAAATATGTCAAGACTTAAAAGAGAGGACGAGAGAGAGGGAAGAGAGAGAGAGGGGAGAGAGAGAGAGAGAGAGAGGGCAGTGGTTCTCAAACTTTTTTTTTTTTTTCAAATCACCCTTTCATCTTATGTCAGAATGCCATTCCCCAGCCCCTTTCGAAAACTGTCTGCCTTAAAAGGGGCATTCCAAATAACATGCAACAAATACTAACACATACATAAGCTAGCGGAGAGAAAGCTCAGCGTGACCTCTCGGTAGTGCGAATCGTTGTACACTGCGTTTTGTATGGCCTTAGACCCAGTTTGAGCCCGCCAATCTGTGGTCACAATTCCCCCATGAAACTCTGAAATTAACCCCTGGTTGAGAACCACTGAACCATGAACGAGGCGGGCTCATCGAGATTCTCGGTGACTGTGGATAAGTTCCATGGGGATAAGAACAGCTCAATATTCAAAAGGAATAGTGAACCCATGTTCCTTGCAATAATAACGTTTCCACGTGACAACTGCATTAACTTCTGACCCAATGATCAAAGGTGGAGTTATCGCATCAGCATAACGATGTTCACCACCGCTTTGGCTGCGTGTGTGGTACATTATCAAGACGGAAAAAAAACTGGAAAAATATTTTTTCGGGAGGAAGCCAGAGAACCAGAAGTACTGGTTATAGTAAATAATAACAAGGAGGAGCAACGAGTGGAGGCTAGTGCAATACATGGTGAAATACAAAGAATGCTGGACAAGTAGGCGATACGATGCGAGAAATAAGAAATTAAATACTGTTTATGAAACTGTGGCGTTTTCGTGATGATGCTGATGATGAAGTTAGTGGTGGTGGTGGTAGTGGTATCCTCACCATGATTGCCCATGGAGAGAGACCTGAGGAAGAATCAAGGGCAGCGAAATGAAGAATAACAGCAGATTTAATAGAAATGAAAGAAACACCTGAACTATCGCCATCTACATTATGTTAAATTGAAGAGTTTGAGAGTTTAAAATGGCGTGTGACTTACAGAATCTAGCGCTGAATATTATAATTATAAAATAAAATAAAGTGCATTTCCACATGTTTGTAGGAGGTAGGAAAATATTAGTGAAAGGGTTAACAGAAAACCAAATAGAGACACATCATAAAAACTGCTGAGAAGAATATGTGATATTATATATACATACATACATACATACATACATACATACATACATACATACATACATACATACACACATTATATATATATATATATATATATATATATATATATTAAGAAATACGAAACTAATGTAGGAGTAAAACATTATAGAAAACTAAAAATTGAAGAAATAAAGGATAGAACTGTCAAGGAAATGTGAAAGGACCAGAAGGTAGAAAGGAGGTAACTTAGCTGAGCCTCACTTGTAGGAGGGAAAGAAAAATAAATTGATGAATTAGGTGCAAGAGAGGCAGGGATGATGGTGAGGACCAGACTAAGTATGCTTGAAGACCAACGAACTATAAAAGGAAAAATAAAGATGCGAGCCGTTGATTAAGAAGAGAAAAGAAAACAACAGAACATATATTTGATCGAAAAAGTCTTCGGGATGAGATTTTAAAATGTTAGGGTGAGGAAAGTAGAATGATTCATCATGAAGACAATCTAAATCAGAAGTATAAATAGCTGAAAAGCAGTGTTGTCAGTATAGGTTATAGCTAATGATGATGAACTTTCTGTAGGCACCCAGGCGTTGAGAAGGCATCGAGGAAACAGGGAGAACCAGATAGGAAGAAATGAACCTCCTTACATGACCGAAAGTATCTAACGAGAGAAAAAAGAAAAAAATTTCCTAGTTAGAAATGAACACGGTAATGTTAAAACAAGGCAACGCGTACTTAACCCATCAACGCAGTTTAATGTTTCGTCACGTCGTGAGATGAGATGAGCAAGAGTACGTATTAAATTCCCATTTGTTCACATATTTGGGATCAGGCTCCTGTAACATTCGTTAGTTATGTCATCGAAAGTTGCCACTGGATATTACTATTAGGGGTAAGCAATTTTTGCGCAGCTAGCTTTCCTAATACTGAAGACCGTCTCTTGGACATTATTTCAAATAAATGTACAGCATATATCATGTTCAATAACGGTTGTATGTATTTCGACCAAGTATTTCGTTTTGGGATTCATGCAACAATTTTGCATGTTTCATTTTTATTTGTGATTATCGTCCATTGAGAAGCACTGTTTCTTATCTCGGGACGCAGAAACATGCGTACACTACACACTCGCGCATACACATATGGATGCAACTATATTCTTTTCATACATTTCAACTAATTTTCACCGTAGGCTTTTACCCTTTCTGTGCATTACAGACAACCGTTCTGGATTTAAAGCTATCACCTCAACAGACTCTTGCATCTGATTCCTGAAAGAATTGCTGAACTATTACTTATCATCAGCTCCTGTCTTATGTTTTGTGGGCGTGAAAAAAATATATATTTGACCAAGTAAACTATCTGAAATTTTTTCTGAAGCCTCATTAAAGAGGTATACACCATTATATCTGAATGGCACATTATTTCGCTCATTCTCCATGCAGTATTTGTGTCAAACGCGTTGTCATATAATTTCGGTTCCTTAAACTTAGATCTTCAAGGGGGCATTCTTCTACCGTAAAATAATAATGCTCTGCATGTTAAACTGAATTTGATCCAAATCGGATCCATGATCGACGAAATAACCAAAGCAACCTCTGTTACACCGATGATATGGCTCTGATCTCTCGTTCAGGCAAGGTTTCCAGCAACTAATCGATACCTGCTGCAGGTATGCAAAAGAATTTGACATAACATACAACGACACCAGGACCCAGTACGTGAATTCCCATATCTGTGGCACATTATCGCGGACGACACGACCCAAAAGATAAGGTTTCTACAAAACAGATATGACGTGTGTGGGACAGGCAACATGATCGAAAAAGATTGGCCTTCTGTCAAACCCTGCTCTTCCGGTCCAGCTTCTATAGTGTATATGTTTGCGTCACTTTGGGTGAACTACTACTGAGAAGCTGTGGGTATTACTGTTGTTCTTAATGACATTCTAAGGTGTCTTCATAACACGCTTCGTCATCATTCTATTAAGATGTTCGGGGAAGATCGCCGAGAGATTCGCCCCCACCATGCCCTATTTGATTTTCTAGTAATCAATCACTTACGCGAGATCATCTAAACTGACTTTTAAAAACAAATTTGGATAACCCCAAATGCTGTTATGCTTTAAAATTTACGCCATTTTTCTTCTATCGTTATCATATTTTTTTAACTTTCATTACTGTTCTTATGTAAAAGGGTATTACCATTATTTTACCTTATTAACTATGCCCTTTTTAGGAGGGGCCACGTTTGTTATAGTACATGCCTGGGACGTTCCTGTTATGTTTATTTTGTTTCACTGTGGGTTTCATTTCATGTTACCTCCAATGATGCTGTTGTTAGTATGAATCTCATTATCAAGAAATATGATACACGATCTTAACTATCTTCTGCTGTAAATTCTATTAAGTAAATTTAGTTATCCTATTGCTACCATTATATGTATGCTGCCGGTATCATTATTGTAGTTACAGATGTTCTCAAGGATTGTTATCAAGCAGTTATTATCGGATCAGTTAAACATTAAAAAAACGATGGAGAACTCTAGTGATAGCTAATTACTGCATCCAACCCTGCACAAACCGTAATAATAATTATAATAATAATAATCAAAGACAACGGCACTAACAGACGTAGACACCGATTGCCTTATGCAACCCGAGAAGGCTTAATGAAACGGACGCAAGCTATTACCGAAGCAAGTAAGTTGTTGACTGAGTGGCATGTTGTGACTTCTATTGGCCCTTACGGGTTACTTCTTTTTAACTTTACAGGCATACACTATGCAATAAAGCTAACGTTTCCTATGTGCATTTTACAGACAAAAAATATATTCAATCGCACAAAAATCAATAGAATGAGAAAATCTCAGCTGAAGTCATAAGCAATAGTGTATATTCATTATTAGATCGCCCTATATTATTTACTTAGCTTGTTTTTGATTAACCATCTGCAGGCTATAGTCTGTTAACTCTCTAGGAGAATTCCATTGTAACCTACCATTCTCAACAAATTCCTGGAACATACTTGCTTAGTCATCGCCTTTGATGTGCGCACGTGATACTTGAT
>NC_087200.1:138582007-138634507 GCF_015104395.2 Macrobrachium nipponense | reverse complement strand
TTTCAATTTAATGTTAATAAGTATAAATGAAGGTCATGATTATTGAGAGTTTAAACCAAAGTAGTCAGCACACCACTTGAGGATCTATATTTCCTCTAGTGAATAGGAAATAAAACCTCAGAGTATAATTATAGTTATTGGTCTTCTTGTTGGTAAACTGCTGCAGATATAAATTCACCCGTAACTGTGCTAATTATTCCCTAATATTTTATCTATGAGATTCCCGCATTATTCCATTTCTCAAGCTGAGTTTAGGTACGCCTAGACATATTTCCCGCTTTATTCAACTAACGATAACAATAATTCTCAGGACGTAAGTTTCGCCGAGGCATAACCAATCATCAATGCGACGAATTATGCTTGAACTACTTATACAAGTATGTACAAAGCCATGGTTGCACATCGAGTACTAATTAGGCTGTATACTTATATGGATCAATGTAGCCTGACATTGCTTCGTTGACAGTGTTGCTACAGGGGAAGAGTGCAAGCATTCCTTGCCCTGTAGTCATCGATCCCGACAGTTTGAATTGCCGTATTGTGGAACGTGTTGCTGCGTTGCAAGGCAATATCCAATAACTTTATTGTCATGCGATGTCTTTCGAGGTTCACTATTGAGAGTGCTCGTACATGCTTACCCACATACACGTACATCACAAGGTAATATGATGAAAAAACACTATTCTATCTCTGTATGGCAACAAATTACCGACAAATTTTCAGGTAAAAAGTAAATGCAATCCAGGTTTATACAAATGCAGTCGGCTTCTCGAGTTGCAAGATGACTAGACCAAGCGTCAGTTACCTCTGATGAACTGAAGGCGAATAGCGTAGAGGGTTCTTATTGTGTTTTCCCAGGCAGATTGTCCAAACTTAATTATGGGAGAAGTTTCAAGTAAAAAAAAAAAAAAAAAAAGAATGGTGAGCTTTTTTTAATGTAGCTGTTTTTAAAACTGTAGTATCTTACTATCAGCAGAACTTGACCTCAAAAATTAGGTTGTAGACTTCGAAGAGGATGAAGAATCTAAGGTTCAAGGAAGATTTTTTCCTTTTCAAAGAATACACGAAGAGGAATAATCTATAAATACTGAGAAACATGTCAGGATGGCCGAGTGGTCTAAGGCGCCAGACTCAAGGTTAGACTCTTCCCCTCCGGTAGAGGGGTGATGAGGCGTGTGGGCTTTCTGGTCCTCTCTGAGGGCGTGGGTTCGAATCCCACTCCTGACAGGTGGTTTTACAGTAGAAATAGTAACACATTCGAGTATAATTCTGTATGAGCATAAAGCTAGCGTAATAGAAAAAGGGAGGAGTGTCATGGCCGACAATGCAAAAAATAAGTCATTGCATTACAGTGTCTATATCACCTTATTGGCATGTATGGAACACTCCCCTTAACATAGATAAAAAAATTCTCCTTTGTCAGTGATTTCTTATTATGCATTCAGACGTAAGGCCTTGATTACAGGCCAAGTCGCTGCTGTTTTGGGACGGATCCACTATACGTTCACATGACACAAGAAAGTCTGAGTCACTTCCCGTTGTTTATATCCACTGTTCAATACCTGGTTTATTCTTTCTCGTTCTTTCCCTCTATCCCTTATTGTGTGTGTATATATATATATATATATATATATATATATATATATATATATATATATATATATATATATTAATCTGTTTCCCTTAATAGGAGTGACTCTCGAAAAAACATAAGATAATGCTCACAATCACACTCCTATTTCAACTACTAAACCTTTGATGAGCTTCGTTTGAACAAAACTTCCACAATGTTAGCTATTTTATACACCAGCCTAGAAGCCTTACATATGTCTAACCACCTTGCACACTGTCTTGCACCTACTTTTTCTTTAACTGAATACTGAGGCCATAAATTTCCAATACCTCTTTTATTATTATTATCATAATTATTATTATTATTACGAGTTTGCTGGAGCGCGCTGTGCACGCTGGAACCCGGGTCTGCTGTCTCCAAAACTGTCATGTATGTACGTATGTATGTCTGTACAATTAATACTTAACTTCTCGGGTCTTCAGTTGATTTTGGATATTTATTATAATTAAAAGCCTTGAATTTGAATTTAGCATTAAGAATTCCCTGAGATATATATATATATATATATATATATATATATATATATATATATATATATATATATAATTAAATAACTATTATGCAAAACAATTTTCAACATATGTAAAGATTTCTTTATTAGTTCCGTGCAGACCCGGTGAACTTGGTTACGGCCTGTTTGCTAATAACAACAGGATTTTACACGTAGTCTTAAAATCATGGTGACAACAAATTCTGAAGACATACTTTACAACAAATGGGAAGGCGACAACGAATTGATCCAGAGAGAGAGAGAGAGAGAGAGAGAGAGAGAGTTTATACAATAGAGTTTAGTCTTTCAATGACGATACTTTCAGTTCATTGCAACGCTATTACCGTTTCATACTTAAAATAACCTTAGATCGTGAACAAAGTCCAAACTAACCCGTTACTCGAAAGCAGTGTCAAGGCTCCAGGAAATGCGGCGCTAGGTGCGGAGAGGGTTGTGGGTAGGGAGCCGGAATCAGACAGGCGTATCCCCACTCACTGCACCACCCATAAGACAGATCTCTACAACCGAAGTGATCCCAATATTGATCGAACACGGGGAATATTTGAAGGTCGAGACGCTGTCTAATAAAAAAACATTGAATGTCTGCTTCATGAGGTATCGGAAATGAGATGGGATTGCACAGGGTGATGTACCTCGCTGTTATGTTGCAATTAGTCTAAAGTTTGGCTCTTTTCGTGATTGTGTTGCATTCGCGTGCGTGGGTTTTTGTGTTCGTGAAGACTGCATATCAGGCTACATCGTAGTTTGTAGGTAACAATGCCTCACTGCATGCTTTTCGTGCGTCTAAAGTCCGCATAGGAGTCATACAGTAGGTGCCATGCGTACAGTCTCATCGTAAGCCCACCATATATATATATATATATATATATATATATATATATATTATATAGATATATATATATATATATATATATATATATATATATATATATATATATATATATATATATATATCCTTCCCATAAAGAAAATACATTGTGTCTCTGATGACATGAGCAGAGAATTATGTACGTGGTAATGAGGCGATTGGTTGTCTGGCAGTTGGCTAGCAACCTCATCCCAAATATATTCACCAAGTCCTTTCTCCTTTGTTGTTTTGTCTCCAGGTTCCAATATAGATTCCCGTTTTAAACAATTCTTTAGGATGAGGTTGGATGCTAAGAGCCTACCTCCACTTTTGTCTTAGGCCAACAAAGATACGAATTATTTTTTTCGGGAGAAGGGCCAGATCGCTTTCCTATACGTTAGATGTCGAATCTGAGCTGTCGTGCACTAATAAAACAGTATTAAAAAGAGTTCAAAATCAACACTCATCAAAGTAGCCAACGTAATAAACAAGCCGAAAAAGTTCATTTGGATGACGCATAAACTCTACTCAATATTCACCCGTTGTTGGCTAGCGTAACATTTGTCTTTTGTAGGGCAGACGACGGACGTAGTCGGAATTAATGACGGTTGATCTTGTGAAACCCTAGTGTGCTTAATTTGGAATGGGGATGCCCATCTGGGAAATGGATGCCAAGCTGTTTAGGGAAGAGACGCCCAGCGGGCGTACGGTCTACCCATATGGAATTGGGATGACAATCTGGGAAAGAAATGTATGCATCCGGAATGAAAATGTCCACCTGGGATGGAGGTATGCATCTGGGATAGCCCGTAAAGACCCGTCTGGACAGGGATACTTCTTTGGGATAAAGATACCCATCAGCGATTGAGGTAATAGGGTTAGAACGGAGTGAGGCAGGCAATGGAATAAGATAAACAGGATACATTACCGTTGTGTTACAGCACATTAACCGTTGATTATCGGGTACTCTGATTTTTCATGTTTCGTGCCAACGTTGTCGTGAGAGTCCGCGTTGAATCTCTGGGTGGAATCAAGCGTCAGATTTACCCGATTGCAAAATTGCCGACATGCAACCTTACGTACCAACCCACTTGCTCGCTTGTTGCAGAACAATTTTTCACTTTTTTAATATTTAAAAGAAGTCCCGTTGTTATGAACTGAAGCCTTTCTTATTAAATATTTGGAGTACGTTGTAAATGAGAAAATTAGTTGTATATATATATACATACACACACACACATATATATATATATATATATATATATATATAGATATATCTATATATATATATATAATATATGTGTGTGTGTGTGTGTGTGTGCGTGTGTGTGTGTGTGTAAAAGTGTGTGTGTGTGTGTGTGTGTGAAAATGACAATAAAAACAAGACATTCCCCCAGGCTTATGTCTCTTAGTATTTACACCAATGGGTCTTGTTTTTAGCCGCACAGGAATAGTTGGATGTATTTCCGAATACTACGTCATATTTGGGACTTGAGTAATAACGCCTTCTAGATTCTGCTCTCGTCTGACCCACTACTGGTCCTATGAGAAACTAATGAACCGCCCCTCCCCCCCTTCTCTCACACTGGGGGAACTAGGGGCAACCCGAACAAGATGTAAGGTCTGTAAAGTCTGCAAGGTCTCTCTCAGTACAAGAGCAGGTCGAATAACAATACAGTTAGTAATATTGTTATAAAGATCTTATTTTACTGAATGCAGACCAGCAGGATCGTCAGTTCCAGAGGTGTCTCGTTCCTCACACCACTGGGCTGTGGAACAGTTACCCTGAGGATATTGTTCAATTAGAACCGCAAAAGTTCAAGTTAAGATACGATACATTGCTACCGTCAAGCAATTCGCTTTGTACTAATGTACTTCTTTCTGCATTTTCTTTTTATCTTCCGTAATATCTTTCAAGTTAACATCATATTCTTGGGAAGCTTGAATTTCAAGCCTGTGGCCCAGAAAGAAGATTTGCCTTCTGAATAATTATAGTATAATCAAGAGCCAGAGGGTACTTATATGGACCTTGATTCTAACAGTAAATGAAGTATGTCACACCTCTCTGTCTCCTGTTTGTCCGTATTCCCATTTTTCCACTTGTTTGTGAAGCACAGCCAACGGCCGTAACCAAAATAGAACTTCGGTATTTGCCGTCAAGTATTGACCAACGCAGAAATTTGAAATTCTAGTCATAAATTTAGGGCTGGCAAACATGTATATAAACTTAGTGCGGTAAACAACCAATATATGTGACAACATTCTGTAGTTTTAGTCGACGATATTCATTCTAAGACATATTAAACAATAATTATTGGATTTCCGAGTACTAAAAATAAATAGTCTTGCATTTAGAAAGAATATGTTAATGTCAGCTCAATTCATTGTTGCCACGTAAATTATTTTTACAAAAATAATTGTTATTGGTGTAGCTTTTGCATTTTTTGTTTCGTTAATGTATTTTACTGTACCTCGAATCTATATTTGTATATGGTCTTGAGCTTACGTAAAATATTATTATTATTATTTTATTATTATTATTATTATTATTATTATTATTATTATTATTATTATTATTATTATTGTGCCCTGAGGAGGAACTTGCTTTCAGAGTTGCACAGAAAATGGATTAGAGGGCAAAGCATTTTTCAACGTAGCTTGTTTTCAAATAGCTTCAGTTATTTTCAGATTTCTTGACAATGAGCTGGGCAACCTATGTACGAATAATTATGTTTATATCTCTCTTTGAAGTGAAGAATTAACTTAGAAATGATCTTGAATGAAGCTCATTAATCAATGCGATTAACATTGCTCCAACTAAACTCTGCTCTGTACGTATTCTCAGCCAATTTATTGATCCAAGGCCAAAAGAACCGGCAGCGCGCACACACACACGCACACTCACTCTAAGCCATACGCTCCCGTGAATTACGGCCGAGTTGAACAGGAAATTTCGGGAGCATGAACTCTTTCCGACATTTAAGTTTAGAATCTGTGGGCAATCGTCGTTTGGAAGTTGCTTCAAGTTCCTTGCCAGGAGTCGGATATGCACCCGAGGTATTTACTCGCATCCTTGGTTAGGGTCAGAATGCCCGGTTTATGCCCCTCTATCGGGTAGGGAGTAATTTGCCTTGAGTCTGGGTTCCTTAGACCATTCTGCCTTCCATACTACAAATATGAATTTAGGCCAAAGGCCAACCACTGGGACCTGTGAGGTCATTCAGTACTGAAACAGAAATTGACAGTAAAAGGTTTGAAAGGTGTAACAGGAGAAAACACCGTAGTTGCACTTTGAGTCAAATGTTAGGAGACGGTGGAAAGTAAACTGGAAGGAAGATAATATAAAAGGAGGTAGAGTAAATGGAAAGAAAGGGTTTGCCTTTCCGTAGCCATGGCGTATCCTTGTTACTACTAGTATTACTACATAAATTTGTGAAGTTCATTAGTCAGTTATGATTAAGAGCAACTATTAGGACGAAGGCTCTTATATAGTTCTGCTTTCGAACCGTAAAGGAATGGTCATAGTAGGACTGAGGCAGCAAAATTATAAATCATTATCTTCCTTTTATTCTTCTGTTATCGAACATATTTAACACCGCCCTTAAGCATCTGTTAGTAATATTGCTGCATTCAATTATTCAAGCAAGCGATACTGCAGTATCTTTTCATAACAAATATAACTCAGCTTTATAATATGTATAAGCTTAGATACAGATATACATTCTACTTTTGCAACAAAAACAAAGCTCAGATCTCTGACGATAGCCATAACTGACTTTTGTCTATAATTTCTTCTTCCACTCTATTATTCAGTCAGTCAATGCTGCAATGGACCTTTCGTGACAGATAGAACACTATGATTCTTCGTTTCAGCATTCGTGTAGGCGCACATCCATTTACCGCTTAATCTGGTCCACGAACCCCTGCCTCGTCCGAAGTAGTACTGTAGCTACACCGCTAATCGTCTACCAAGGTGGGCAGGTACCGTTTGTTAATCCCAAGCGCGTGAACCATTTTCTGGCTGACAACATTGCCATTTGTTATCGCTCTGGGGACGTATTGCGCTAAAACCTTCAACGAAGACGATGTTTTCCAATCTTGTAGAGTCAAGTTCAGTTCATATTTCAATCACAGAGTTAACTGATTTATCAGTCGATGCTTATAGTGTTTTAATTTCACTGAGTTATATCTCGAGAAAAATCCGGATCCGTTTTTTCCAGACAATCCTTCGCAACGCTCATGATTTGCAAGCAGAAGTGGGAAGCAGGCAGCAGAGTTTGTGGTTCTCATTTATCCGTAAATGTGTTCAAGAAAAATTCTTTTTATTCAGTTTGACTGCACAGGCAGGCTTTTGGTAAGATATTTTTCATTGCCTTTGTGCGCACTGCTGGGGACTAGTGGTCAATTGTTTCAGAGTTGATTTCATTTGTAAGTCGTCAGTTGGCGAGAGTCCGTCGTTCAGTTCATGTCTTTGTTCAATTTGAATAGTTTAATTTTATAATATAGAAATGAAAAAACGCATTTTGATCTTGCTGGACCTTCGCCTAGATGTTTGTTGATTGCGCCCTTGAGGCCAGGCTGTAATAACCCTCCACCATCTTCTGACAGAATCACCCCAGTGGGAGGGAAAATTTTCTGCATTATTTGTTTTCCTTGTAACTAGTAAACAAAAGTCAATAAATGAGACGAATTCTGAGGCAAATAGTTTCTTTCCGTTAGCTTATGGAGTTTTCACTGCAGTTTTGTAAAAGTTGACATTTTGAACTACAGAAAAGACTAGCACAATCGTCAGCTTCGGTTTTAAAGGCGTTTTCCAAAATTTGGCCTTAGTGAATGAGCCATTGCGTTAGTGCCAGCTACTCGATTTGCACGCATCAGAGCCCTTATGGCGCTGAAGTGCCGCAGTGTCACAGTTTCTAGTACTTGAGACAGTTATTGTCATTTCAGCATAAGTGTGGGAAAGTTGACCTTCAGTATTATTCGTGTGCGTGGTCGAAGGAATTGGAAAGGCAGTAATGTTAAACATTATTTTATTCACCTCTCTCTCTCTCTCTGACTCTTTATGTGTGTGTGAGGCTATGCGTATTTGGATGTAATGATTTCACTATTTCATAAGAATAAGAGAATATTAAGAATAATCACAAATATACCTAGAAATCTAGTTACTGGAAACCACAGCTGCCGTACAAAAGATTGCCTACTTTCAGTGACGCGCTTTGTCCAAACATGATGTTGCCAAACTCATGCCATTGGTATTCTAGAAATATTTTGGTTTTTTATAGGCAAAATTAAGCTCATCAGCCTTCACAAATTTTATTGTCTCTAGCATTTTTAATTTTCTTTCCTTCCATTCCCTTGTTTCGTTTTTTCTCCTGTCGTTCTCCTCAAGACGAAGCAATTGCAGGAACCTTTGCATCCGGTGCATCAACCCCGATTCCACTTTTATCTTCCTGATCCGTCGTAATTGAATCTGAAAAACCACTGGCCTTTTGCTCTCGTCGCAAGGCCATGCAAATCCTTAGGCACAAGAATGGCCTAAGTAATGTGATCTGAAATGCAAAGCTTAACTCTTTGTCCTCATCTTATTTGTCTCTTGACGTTCAAGATAGTTAGGCAGACACAGAGCCAGCGCCTTGTAAACAGCAAAACTATATATAAAACTAAAAAATATATGTTTCTGTTATTTTGCTTAAGACGCTTGGAAGTCAGGATGACAGAGAACAAGCGCCTTCCTTTGCAGTGACAAAACATTTGTCCACAAAACTTGAAATCTGGTTATAATGACTTGATGTCAGGAAGAACCTGCAGAATGTCTACTATGATGCCAGATGTGCGATAAGCAGGATTGTGCATGAGAGCAAATAACTGTGAAATCATTATTGCCTCATGGCGTCTGCATGATCGGAACATCCTTCATTTTGATCTGATGCAAGCAATAGTAACCTTTTCACCTCTCCCAGTCTATAAATAAGCTACAACTGTCCTTTGGTATCTAATTCGCTCTACCTCGGAATTAATATATTTCCATACACGGTAGCCGAAAGGGATTTTTTTTTAATTGATAAGGGGCGGCCTTGACTTGGTATACCTCTCGTGAGTAAAGCGCGTCACTGTACGTCCTGAATTCTTGATTCCGTGGTTCGAGCCCATGAACCGACGAATTTCCTATCAACTAGAATAATTTCTTTTGGTTAACATTACTGAAAATATATCAATTCCGAGGTAGAGCGAATTAGATATTGAAGGACATTTGTAGCTTAATGCTTGTATATGAATCATGGTGATGTGATAAAATTCATATATATATATATATATTATAATATATATATATATATATATATATATATATATATATATATATATTATATAAGTATTTGTGTATGTGTTATACACTGAAAGATATTTCTATGCATGCTTGCGGGTTCCTCCATGTGTTCCCTTTTGGCCGTCAGACAGAAGCTATTCACCAACACAACTGAACACATGTAGTCGTTGCTGTACACATATGAACGGTTGATATTGTCATTCCTTTCAGATCTGGCCGGGTGCCCTCCTCTCCACTTCTTGGCATGTTGTTTTCTGATAGTTAAGCAACATTCTGGATACACTTCACTACTGCTGCTTATAAAGATGGATCCCTTTCTTTGCTCTTATTCTTCTTCCTCCTCTTCTTCTTCTAATCAGGAAACGTGAAGTTATAGTCAACGGTATTCTTCAGATGATACCACATATAAACGATCACATCACTCTTTTACAGGTTTTTCTTGTACCTACACAGCGATTCTATAAATAAGACACGGCCATTCAGTGTCCCCATCTTTAGGTTTATACTAAGCTCTCTGTTCATATCAAAGGCATCTAACTTTTCTCTCTCATTCGCGCTCACCATTCTCTCTCTCACGAGGAGATTTGACTCGACAATCTTGCATAAGTCTTTGTTGCTATGGACACTCCTCTTTTCTTATGTTCTCTCTCTCTCCTACCCTAGCCTCCCACACGGGCCACCCCTGCCCCCCTCTCTCTCTCCCTAGACGGAGAGATAGGTAGACAGATATATAAATGCCTACGACTTGAAATCATCTCTCCTCGTGATCTCCATCTTTTCTCAAGGCAGCCTTTTCCATCGTCCGGCATACTAATCTATTCATCAGCTATCTCGCCAAGTAGGTCACAGTAAAACAGTAGCGAAAGAAGAACGTTATTTTACAGACTTGTGACCTAATTGAATGGGGACTTCGTTAGAATGATTAACTAAATGTTATCAACCGTATCGCTCTCTTATTGTGATCCATGAATGTGGATTCATTTTAAAAAACAAAAACGAGTATGATTATCTTAAGTCTCTCTCTCTCTCATCTACGATTCCAAAGGGCCATTTGTTCATAGACTGAGTTAGGCAACGAACGACTAATCAGAGGCATCCGCTTTTTCTCTCCTTTGCAGGCAGGTCTCTTCGATCAGAACATGACGTCACGCACTCCACGGTTATGAAAGAACAATAAGTGCGCACGCGCAACCACGTCACCGTGTTCAGACATACTGCTAGTTTGAGCAAAGCATATTCACAGCACTTTTAAAGACACACACACACACTGGTTTTCTGGTAACCTCACAATAACGCTTCCTGAATTTGTGCTTGCGCAGTTTCTTGCTCTTTAGAGCTGCCAGTAAAGTAAACGCCGTGCAAGCCTTTTTAGTGGTGCCATGGGATAAGTCTCAACTTCATACTTCTACTCATCGTAGGCTCGAATCCTATTTTCTTCTTTGTCTTTAGCTTTGGTCATTTCTTTAGGGGGTCGCTGTTTCGTATCAACATCCTCTACCTACTCTATCCAATGCATCTTGACTTCTTACACCTTCTCCCGCATGTCATTCGTTGGTTTATCCTTCCATCAGAACTTTGGCATTTCTCTTGAATATGCAGTACAGTTTTGGTCACCAACACCAAAAAAGGACATAAATAGATTAGAAGGGGTACAAGCAAGAGCCACAAAGTTAATTCCATCCATCAGGCATATAGAAACACGACGATTACGAGGACAACTAATAGAGGCATTCAAAATACTGAAAGGCATAACGAAATTGGGCAGTAACCTGTTTACGTTGAGCGAAAAGCAGACAAGAAATGATGGATGGAAACTAGAGCTAAAGAGATACAGCACACCTCACTGCGGGAACTTCTTCACATACAAGATATGTGGCACACGGAATAAACTGCCACCAGAAGTTGTAAACAGCAACAGTGTGGAAGAGTTTAAAAGAAAGCTAGATAATATCATCAGAACACTGTGAATGAACAGTAAAACCTGCTCCTAGAGAAGTGAGCACACGATGTCTCCTAGGATGGACTAATAAGTCCTTGAGACATCCTAATCTTTGTAACTCTTCTTCACCTTCCTTCTCCCAACTTCTATGCTCGTAAACCTTTCACACACACACGATCTTCTCTCCACAAAACATCACCCAACCCCTGTAGTCTTCTTTCCTGGACCTTCTTTGATACTTCCTCTACCTTAACAGTTCCTCTAATAAATCAGTTTCTGATCCTCTCTTCTTGTGACTCCAAACATGCATCTCAGCATCATCATGTCTGCCACAGCAATGGGAAGAAATGCGTTTGGGTCCACGCTATTATTCATTACGATAAGAAAATATTTACGTCAAAAACCACAATGGAAAAGAGGTGACAGTGAAGTGAATGGAAAGGAGGACTGGTGTACACTACTCGTAACCTTATTCATTCGGCCATCAGTACACAAAGCACATTGCAGGCTGGTTTCTCCTCCCAAGAATCAGGTTGATTTTTGTTCTCTAACTCGACTCGCATCGTCTCTCTCCTTATCTCAACATATCCGTATATTTCCTGTCATCGAAATGTGCCCAGTATCTGTTTTTATATTGCGCGGTCAGCTGTATTCATAATTATGTACCATATGCAATAACATACACGTGTATTTATATATGTATAATATATGTATAACTGAATCACGAAAGTTTGGAACGTGATAAATCCATAAATAAAGGTGTAAGCTACGAAGGAAAAATAAACAACGGAGTTTCCGCAAGATCTTTCGACGTTCAACGAGTTTATCTGCTAAGTGAAGGAAATTGAACGTCTAAAGATCTTGCGGAAACTCCGTTGTTTATTTTTCCTTCGTGGCTTATACCATATCTATGTATAATATATGTATGTATATATAAGGCATACAGGAAAACTTACATAATTTTTTATCGGTCATATAGTAAAGGACCGTGTGTCGAAAGGCTTAGCAACTACTCAGTTGTTTCACTTTTCCTTCCTGTCTTTTGCCTTTGTTTAACATTCACTGCGTTCCTCATCCTTATAAATCGGTTATACATGAATATATATACATACATACATACATATATACATATATAAAATATACACATATATATATATATATATATATATATATATATATATATATATATATATATATATATATATATATATATATATATATATATATATATATATATATATATATATTGAAGATGTCGATGGCTCGTGCCCGTCGGTTAAACATATAAGAAAAATATATTAATTCCGAGGTTGAGCGAATTAGATATTAAAGGACATTTGTAGCTCGATATATATATATATATATATATATATATATATATAATTATATATATATATATATATATATATATATATATATATATATATATATATACAGCACTGGGGCTCATTCTTAATTTAGCACTTAATATTTGAATATCACACTGACCATTTTTCCTGTAGAACCCCCAAATCAGAAGGGGCTTGGTGCTGAATATACATCATTATCATCATCATCATCTCCACAATTATCATCATGGCCTCGCCTCACTAAGCAAAGGAACACAGAAGTATGTTTCTTACTCGGTAATCTTAGGTCACAATTTTTACAAGACTGGATTTGTCTCCTTATTTAGTGTTTCTTTATTGTTTGATACGTGTAAAGTTTCCTAGTTGCACAAAAAGCCTAATGAGAATCATATTGTGTTTCCTTTTCAGTGGGTTCTGAAGTGTTTTATTGAAGTAACTAATAAAGATGCCACAACTCTTACTCTTTAGCTCGTAACTACGAACGTCGAATTATAGCGCGAGTTCCTTATCCGCAGCAGTTTTGTATTATAGCACTAGCTTGTAATGCAGACCACTACAAGTGTCACAGTATAAGATTTTTAGAAAAGTGGCACTATGACACTGATCTTTTATTGACATGGTGAGTTCTACACAATAGCACAGCTTTCTACTCCGCATCACCGAGAGTACCTGTATAGACTAGCATACCTTCTAGTCACTATAAATGTTGGCATATGTATCAAGATGAGCATCTGACTTGCTACCCGGAGGAACTGGAACGTCATCTGCTGTTACTTGATGTACAAATAGTCCTATAAGAGGCGACGATTAATGATTTTAGGTTATCAGGCGTCGTGACTTCTATGGTCATTGACGTCGAAGCCTCGATTCATAATAGTACGAAATGCGTAGTAGCTACCACTTATCGTTCCGTTTATTGCCATGACTCACAATACTCCACATTTCATCGCTCGTCTCAGCGAATAATCTGGAATTATGCGTCTCCAGTGAAGTGGACAACGCGACGCGAACTGCAAGGTAAAAAGCAAGATACGAGTCATAAACAACCAATGGCCAATGACGGAGACGCAGCAAGGACTGGTTGCCTGCCCCTGTGGCGATGAATAAGTTTACTTTGGATTTAGGACATTGGATTTCGGACTGCTTAATCTTATCGCCTTAAGACAAAACTCAAGTAACCCTCTTTTTTTTTCCTCAGCAAACCCTTTAGTTAGCATTATTCTAATTGTGCGAGTACCATGTTGCTGAAATTTTAATGAAATACATATATTACCAACAGTTTTCAAGGTCACTTAGGTTTTCTTCTCTTTATTTATCAGCAAGGTTGAGCATCCTGAGCAGCTGAGCAGATATGGACGCACAGGCATGCATGAATACACACATAATATATATATATATATATATATATATATATATATATATATATATATATTATATATTGTGACCAAGTGCCAGGTCTCTGGTTACTACACTTACCATTCATTAACTGATACCTCACAAAAGCCAGACACCTGAACCCTCATCACAGGTATTAAACGACTGAATACTCTAAAGGCAACAGTGATCCCTTAACAACTTACCAGTATTGCAGAAAATCAGACTTAGTTCATCAAAACAGTTGTGAGGTAATCTTGTAAGTAATTAAATTAATCAAAGGGCATCACTCCATCAACAACTTTAAAAGTCTAAGTATTCCCTGATTTCAAAAGTCTAAGTACTTCCCTGGTTCTAAGTCACTTCAAGTAAATTGAAGGAAAACAGATTAATCACCACTCTATGTTTCTACCTAACATCAGTATAATTATATACTGGTATAAGATAAAGAAAACACTTATAAAAATTTTAAATACAAAAATTTATTATCAAACTCAAAATTTATAAGTGAAATTCACAATATCAGGGAAAATTACTGTTATTCGAAAACAAAGTAAAGTTTAATTAATTCTTGAATCAAATTAAATAAAATTAAATCAAAATTAATTTATCACAAAATTCAGGAAAATTAATTCAATCATAATTCAAAAGTGTTATGCAATAATTGAAAATTTGAAATTAATTCACAAGTGCTAAACAACAATAAAACTTGAAAAGAATTCTAAGTAAATGCAAATTAATTCACAAGTGTTAAATTTAATTAAATGTACAATGATTAAGCAATGAAAATAACTAAGTCAATTAAATTGTGAATACAAATGAAAATACAGAAAAATGTGGAAAATATCACAATTTCAAAAAGTATTAATCACACAAAATACAAAATAAAAAGGCACACTTCAATAAGAAAATGAACAAATGCACAAAAATGAAACAAACACAAAACACAAAAATTTGCAATGTGTAAAAGTGTAAATCTTTTCACTCAAAACATTGTAACCATCAGTTTTTACCAAACCTTCATAACCATCTGTTATTAGTTATTAGTTAACCACTGTTCCTATCCATTATTAGTTGCAACTAATAAAAATATAACACACTTTACCTTTTTGGTATACCAATTTCTTTCTTTCTTGCTGCAGCTTGTATCACACTTTCACAAAAACCAGGCACCTTTACAACAACAATGTTTGTTCATATTCCACAAAAAATCACTAAATAGCACTAAATAAACCCTAAGAAATATCAAATCTGAAATTTACAAATTACGAGTGACCATTCAAATAAGTACGAAATCGTTACGTTACTTTTAAAATCAAAAGTGCTATGCGATGGAGAGAGAGAGAGAGAGAGAGAGAGAGAGAGAGAGATGTGAACGCCTCGAGTTTATAAGATCTAATGAAATTTTCTTCCTTACGGAAGCTGGACAGTGAATGACAAAAAATGATTTTGGCAATAATGCTTCCAGAAGCTTTGAAATCTTACGCAACTTTACATATAAAATGTGTAATCTGCACATGTCTTTGACAAAGACATACACGTATGAGACGATTCTGTTAAAAAAAAGACACATACTCGACTCGATCGACCGAAGCAAAAGCTCCTTATCTTACGTGATGACAGAATCTCAAAACACATTGAAGATTCGAGCTCGCTCATCAAACGTGTTGACAGATTAGGAAAGCAAACTGAGATCTCGGAGTTCCTCTAATCTCACAGTGCTGACATAATAGGAAAACAATCGTAGTTTCGAATGGACAAAGAAAATCTCTCTCTTTTACATTCTACATTATATATTCTTTTTATACATTATGTTATGCGAAATCTGAACACACATTTAAAATATCCTATCTCTAAGCTATCTAGGAATCTGAAAAAATGTTGTAATATTCAATTCTAACATTTTATACAGTCAAAGAGGTGATATATACATTTTGAAAATAGCAATATATAATATACCTACCGCCCCTCCCCCCCTCCAGAAGACTTTTTATCATGGTGTTGAATCCAACAATTTGCAACAAGATAAATAATCAGCAACTACATTGTTTTTGCCGCTAATGTGCTGCACTCTTAAGTTATACTGTTGCAGGCACAAAGACCACCTGGTCAGTCTTTGATTATGGTTTTTCATTCTCTGGATAAATGATAGTGGATTGCGATCAGACAACACTAAAATTTCTTCATTCATGGTCTATTCACATACACTTCAAATTTTTTCAATGCGGTGATTAAGGCTAAAGTTTCCTTCTCGATTGTCGAGTATACTTTCTGATGTTTCAATCACGTAAGTTCTATCACTTAACTTCTGAATTATCTTGTAAGGACCTTGAAATTTATTAGTGAGGGGAAATCTCTTGACAGGTAAGAACACTAACACTTGTTGACCAACACTAAAACTTCTTAGCTTAGTCTTAGCATCAAATCTCCTTTTCATTTTCACTTGACTCATTTTCAAGTTTTCTAAAGGGAATTTTCTAATCTCTTTCAACCTTTTCCTTAAGTTCTTCACATACTCTCCTTAGCTTTCCTCTGGATTTCCTTCCCAATTTTCTGCAAGAATCTTCAACGGTTCTCTCACTTCTCTTCCAAAAATCATTTCATTAGGTGAACATCCCATACTTTCTTGATAAGCACTCCTAACTTCAAACAACATTAATGGTAAACTAACATCCCATTCTCTTCCTGACTCAGAACAATACTTTGTCAGCATACTTTTCAATGTCTGATGGAACCTTTCCAAGGCACCTTGAGTTTCTGGATGATAGGCAGTGGATAACTGTTGTTTCACTCCTAACAAATTCATCACATCTTGGAATAACTTTGAAGTAAAGTTTGTTCCTTTGTCACTTTGTACTATTTCTGGTATACCAAACTTTGAGAAAAACTCCACAAGTTTTTCAGCAACTATCTTGGCAGATATGTTTCTAACAGGGATTGCTTCTGGATATCTTGTCACAGAACACATTAATGTTAACAAATACTCGTTTCCCTTCTTTGTCTTCGGCAGCGGTCCAACCATATCTATAATCACTTTGTTAAAGGGTTCTCCTCTAACTTCTATAGGTTGTAGGGGGGCTTTCTTGATGGTTTCCTTCGGTTTTCCAGCTATCTGGCAAGTATGACACTCACGACAAAACCTGCTAACATCTTTGTGAAGTCCAGGCCAGAAAAAATATTTCATGATCTTCTCCACAGTCTTCCTGATTCTCATATGTCCAGACTCATGAGCTACTGCAACCACTTGCTTTCTCAATGGATATGGAATAAAAATTTGATGATATTCGCCCCATACAGCATCTCCTGGTATATCTGTAGGTCTATACTTCCTCATTAGCAAACCTTCCTTCAGATAATAACAGGTACGAGTTTGTTGCATCTCTTCTCGATCAACAGCTCTGAAGAACAAATCAGTTAACGATGCATCCTTCTTCTGCAAGTCCATTAGCTTCTCTCTGGTCACT
This sequence comes from Macrobrachium nipponense, assembly GCF_015104395.2. Taxonomy (NCBI): domain Eukaryota; kingdom Metazoa; phylum Arthropoda; class Malacostraca; order Decapoda; family Palaemonidae; genus Macrobrachium; species Macrobrachium nipponense. Next base: position 138,617,065 of record NC_087200.1, on the reverse strand, counting down.
TGACCAACTTCTAGGGTTGAAATCTCAATATCTGCTAACTCAGCTACTGTAGTTTCACTATTGTCTTCAGTAACACTTTGACTACTCGGAGTCTCTTCAGGAACATCAGGTTCTTCTTCTTCTTCGTCGTCGTCATCTTCTTCATCTTCTTGGGAAATCTCTTCTTGGTCAGCACCATGGGAAACTTCACTTCCCTGGAATAATTCTTCTAAGCACAAAGATCCTTCACTTGATCCTTCTTGGGTGTGTAAATCCTCAGTTTCTTCACTTGCAGTCGTAGTCCTCTTCATACTTCAGGTAGTTACACAACTAGGAAACAGGTGGGGGTTATTCTTCTCCAACTCTACTGTAGGACTAATCCTCAATGGTTTATCTGTCACTACAGGACAAGGAATAAATGGCACACCACCAACTTCCTTCCCCAACAGAACATGTACACCTTCCACAGCCAGTGAGTCCTCTACAGCAAAATCAACATTCCCTGTCACCAATTCACATGACAGGTGTAAGCGGCATATAAGATTTACTTCCTCTCCTCCTATACCCTTCAAAATAACTGAATCTCCTGTGAGACTTCTCCAACTGAGGGTGAGAACCACGTACTACCACACTATGGTTACTCCCTGTATCATGTAATATCTTGACTGGTACCTGCATACTTCCTTCTGGAGTTGACAGCATACCCTCATAGATATATGGCTTAAAAGCCTCCAGACTGCTAAGCCACTCACTGCTTGAGGTTACATTTCCACTGGTTGCTAAACATTCAGCTTGTTTAGTCTGAAACAGACAACATTATGTTTCTGTAACTGTCTTGAAAAACTGGATGAGGATTTCACATTAGTTTGCTGAGTTGTATTACCTTGTGTACTCTTGGTAGTATCACTTGTAGGTTTCCCATTAAATTTGCTCCTGTTATTTGGATAAGACTTAAAACCTGGGCGTTGTTGACTCTGGTACTTGACATTGTAAGTACGTTTACTACTGATTATATTGTAATGTTCACTCAGTGTAGCAGCTTTGTCAAGTTTCTTCACCTCTCACTCTCTCAAATAGGCTCTTATATGTTCAGGAATTCCCTTAAGATACTGTTCAAGAACAAGTAACTCTTCTAACTCATCAAAAGTTTTAACTTTAGCAACTTCTACCCAACGTTTGAAACACCTTCTCACTTTGTAAGCATAATCTAAGAATGTTCCCTTCTCATCTTTTCTTAAATTTCTGAATCTTTCATTGTAGTACTCTGGGGTCATCTGGTAAACTTGTAGCACACTGTGTTTAAGTACCTTGAAGTCTTTACACTGATCAGCTGTTAAGGCTAGATAAGCACTTCTCCCTTTACCAAGCAAGACACTTTGTAGCAAAACTGACCATTTATCTTCTGGCCATCCCATACCTGAAGCCACTTTCTCAAAGTGATTAAAAAACTCATCTGAAGCTTCTTCAGTAAACTTAGGGATTAACTTCTGTACCCTTAATACATCAAATACAGGGTCTTGATTACCTTGGTTAGGGTTAGACGGTGTTACAGGTAATGTGGATCTACCTCTTATCAATTCCATTTCCCTTTCATGTCTTGCGATTTCTCTTTCCTCTTTTATCGTTTCTCTTTCCTCTGCTGCTGCTTTTTCTTCTTCTCTTTCTCTTCTTTCTTGTTTTTCCCTGTCTATTCTTTCTCTTTCAGCATGCATTTTTAGCTTAATCAAATTCTCTTCTGCTTCAATGCGTCTAAGCTCTAACTCTGCATCACTTTTCTCTTTCTTTTCTGCTTGCTTATTTATGAGATCAGCACGTGCTACATTCAACAACTCTTGAGCCAATTCTAACTCATCTTCATCAGTTATTCTACCAGAGTTTATCAATGATCCCATAGCAATACGTCTTATTTGTGCCTTTACCATACTAGTAGACACATAACCACCAAATGCCACTGCTAAAGCGCTCCCTCCACTGTGCCTTAGTCAGAATGGTTTCAGATAAAATTTGGATGGAAGGGGCTGCTAAAAATTCCTGAACCTTGAACTGAGCCATTTTCCTCTTAGTTATCAACATACAATTCAATAAAATAAATGCAAAACAAAATTATATGGTCACTCTCCTAACAAAAATATATCCCTAACACCACCAGTATATACTACAGTGATAATGAAATCTGCTTTCCCGGGTCTCTGGGCACCATTAATTGCTTGGGGGGAAAGTGCCCAAGTATCTGGTTACTACACTTACCATTCATTAACTGATACCTCACAAAAGCCAGACACCTGAACCCTCATCACAGGTATTAAACGACTGAATACTCTAAAGGCAACAGTGATCCCTAAACAACTTACCAGTATTGCAGAAAATCAGACTAAGTTCATCAAAACAGGTGTGAGGTAATCTTGTAAGTAATTAAATTAATCAAAGGGCATCACTCCATCAACAATTTTAAAAGTCTAAGTATTCCCTGATTTCAAAAGTCTAAGTACTTCCCTGGTTCTAAGTCACTTCAAGTAAATTGAAGGAAAACAGATTAATCACCACTCTATTTTTCTACCTAACATCAGTATAATTATATACTGGTATAAGATAAAGAAAACACTTATAAAAATTTTAAATACAAAAATTTATTATTAAACTCAAAATTTATAAGTGAAATTCACAATATCAGGGAAAATTACTGTTATTCGAAAACAAAGTAAAGTTTAATTAATTCTTGAATCAAATTAAATAAAATTAAATCAAAATTAATTTATCACAAAATTCAGGAAAATTAATTCAATCATAATTCAAAAGTGTTATGCAATAAATGAAAATTTGAAATTAATTCGCAAGTGCTAAACAACAATAAAACTTGAAAAGAATTCTAAGTAAATGCAAATTAATTCACAAGTGTTAGATTTGATTAAATGTACAATGATTAAGCAATGAAAATAACTAAGTTAATTAAATTGTGAATGCAAATGAAAATACAGAAAAATGTGGAAAATATCACAATTTCAAAAAGTATTAATCACACAAAATACAAAATAAAAAGGCACACTTCAATAAGAAAATGAACAAATGCACAAAAATGAAACAAACACAAAACACAAAAATTTGCAATGTGTAAAAGTGTAAATCTTTTCACTCAAAACATTGTAACCATCAGTTTTTACCAAACCTTTGTACCATCTGTTATTAGTTATCAGTTAACCACTGTTCCTATCCATTATTAGTTGCAACTAATAAAGATATAACACACTTTACCTTTTTGGTATACCAATTTCTTTCTTTCTTGCTGCAGCTTGTGTCATACTTTCACAAAAACCAGGCGCCATTACGACAACGTTTGTTCAGATTCCACAAAAATTCACTAAATAGCACTAAATAAACCCTAAGAAATATCAAATCTGAAATTTACAAATTACGAGTGACCATTCAAATAAGTACGAAATCGTTACGTTATTTTTAAAATCAAAAGTGCTATGCGATGGAGAGAGAGAGAGAGAGAGAGAGAGAGAGAGAGAGAGAGAGAGAGAGAGAGAGAGAGAGAGAGAGAGATGTGAACGCCTCGAGTATATAAGATCTAATGAAATTTTCTTCCTTACGGAAGCTGGACAGTGAATGACAAAAAATGATTTTGGCAATAATGCTTCCAGAAGCTTTGAAATCTTACGCAACTTTACATATAAAATGTGTAATCTGCATGTGTCTTTGACAAAGACATACACGTATGAGACGATTCTGTTAAAAAAAAGACACATACTCGACTCGATCGACCGAAGCAGAAGCCCCTTATCTTACGTGATGACAGAATCTCAAAACACATTGAAGATTCGAGCTCACTCATCAAACGTGTTGACAGATTAGGACAGCAAACTGAGATCTCGGAGTTCCTCTAATCTCACAGTGCTGACATAATAGGAAAACAATCGTAGTTTCGAATGGGCAAAGAAAATCTCTCTCTTTCGACATTCTACATTATATATTCTTTTTATACATTATGTTATGCGAAATCTGAACACACATTTAAAATATCCTATCCCTAAGCTATCTAGGAATCTGAAAAAATGTTGTAAAATTCAATTCTAACATTTTATACAGTCAAAGAGGTGATATATGCATTTTGAAAGTAGCAATATATAATACTATATATCTAAATATATCTATGTATATATATATATATATATATATAATATATATACATATATTATATATATATATATATATATATATATATTACATATATATAGATTTTAATATATATATTGTATATAGATAATATATATTAATATGATTGTAACCTCAAATTATGAATTGACATCTATCTATACTATAGTAACACAAGTACATTCGGCATATCACAGCTGTAATTAACAATTGCTTTCATTCAACCTACGTTGTTTGAAAGTTCAAGTTAATCTAGTGAAATTTGGGCCTCTTTAGTATTAAAATTACATTTCATGATGAAAAGGATACTAAATGACATTTTTCCTAGCATTTCTACAGATACGTACATAGTACAGAAAACAAGGATGCTAATGAATAAAGTGGAATTAGTAAAAACACTTATAAATGTCCCAATAGAGACTGGCGCATTTCAAAAATACATTGATTCAGGGAATATAGTACAAAGATATGTCTCTGAAATATATAAGGTCCTTAAAGTGAAATAATTCTGGGAACCAGAAAAGATGGGGGATCCCAGACCCCTACTCACCTTCATGGCGATTATGACTGGAGGCAGGAGGAGAAGAATGAAGGAGAGTTGTAGAAGTTTCCGCAAAAAAAGAAAGAAAAAAAAGTCAAGCTTGGTGGAATTTCTCAGAAGCCCTTAGAAGCGGTGATCATAATGCCGGAAATAACATATTTGGTTTTCGGTTAAAGGTAACTCGGAAATTTATTTAAATACTACAATGATGTTTACGAAAAATTCATATACTTACTCGAGATATTTTCTCCATCGCCATAAACATGTGAAATTGATTAAGTAGGTTACAGACATTACATGCTTAAAAATATCTGAGTCTTCTCAGAAGTTCATAAAATGTAGACAGACATTGTTGAAGCTTATTTCTAGTTTAGTTTTCGTGGACAGGATTTCCGATGTCAAAATTCCCCCACCGGAAAACCTCCTTGTTGTCTAAGATAACCGTCATTTATGATGTATTTACAACCAAATTAAAACAAATTATTATTGACAAAGTATAATCAGCCTGCAGTCTCCGTATGGCTTTGAATTATAAAAAGAAAAGGATTTCATGACTACTATATTTAATATTTATTACGTATTAACCATTAAACGAAACACGGTATGGACAAAGATTCTCAATCAAATAATACCTTTTAAGCGGCTTCAATAACTTCAAAGGAAGAGAGAAGACTTTTGCGACCATGTTTGTGAGCAATCTTATCACAACGCATTTATCAATCAAAGATAACAAGGCACGACTGATAGAATTAGTTATTACAAGACGTTAATTTGTTGGGATAAAAAGTAAAGTCTCTGTAACAGATTTTATGTTTTTCTGAAGAGCAGTTGAGAGAGAGAGAGAGAGAGAGAGAGAGAGAGAGAGAGAGAGAGAGAGAGAGAGAGAATGCAGAAAATAGATTGGCGATCGATGCCGTTAATATTTCAAGAGCAAAGGCTAATAGGACCAGTAACCTACTGCCCTTTCATAGAGCAGGCCCGATGAACACATGCTACAAATATACTACAAAGGGAAAGGAAGGAAGTGAGTTCTCGTGAAAGCACGAAGGAAATAGAAACAACTGAGTGGTGCTAATCCTTTCGACTTACCGTCCTTTACTTTGCAGACTGAAGGAATATAAAGATAAGTTTACAAAGAAAGCTCATATAGATGACAGATGGGGAGTACAAAGGAAACAATAAGTACCTGGAATCACACACAGTCTAAGAATTAGCAGATCTACCAATACAGGGGTAAATATTTAAGAGGTTTTGCAAAAATTGAGGCCCACATCTCGGAAGCAGAGACAAGACAATTAAAAGATTATGCAAGGAAAGTGATTGACCACCAAAAAATTTATAAAAAGTACAACTCAAAAATTCTCATTTAATACTTACCTCGTGATTTTATCTTGCAGGTTATTCTTGAACATTTTACTAATACAGGGGTGCAAATTGTACATGTCAAGGTTAAGATTAAAATTACAACTGGAAGTAAGCTGTATAATAGCGATTCTTAAAGATTTCGTAAAGAGAAATCTTTCGACCTGGCAATCACTGAACTGCCAGTCCAATTTATCCTGTAAGATTTTTCGCTCAAATGAATAAATGTACCATTGGATGTTTGCCTCATTTTGACAGAATACTTATTATGTTTAATTCGTACTTCTAAATCCTTGCTAGATTGTCCAAACATAGATTTCTATACATTATGCTGTTGCTTTCCTTAGGGCTATTTCTTATTGACACTCCTTTTAGTGAGTTATATGAAGAAACGAGCTTGACATTAAAAGATTTTAACAATGGTCTTATGGTTCCAAAACTACTAAAGTAAGGCAAGCTAGAATGTTCTTGGGGGTTTCTTTCTCCATATTGCTTTCACTGTAAAACTTTTTTGTGGGCTTCATTATAACAAAAATTTAGTGTATGTGAAGGATAACGTAAATTGTCCTATATCTACGATTTATTGATCCAAATACTGGGGACTGACAATGTGCAATGCTCATAAAAAAATAGAAGAAAAATTTGATGTTTTGATATTGGATATTAAGGTGTTGCACTAAGTTTGAATGGACATGAAGTAAGTTGTTGGTTGATATCCTACAAATACTGAATTTGCAATGAAATGGTTCTCTATGTATTAAAGCATCTAATAAAGGGAGGACACTGTCTTTTTCTAATTCTAATGTAAGCTATATTTAAAGAAATATAAATGATATTAGGTGATAATCGTTTTTCAAAGAATTCCATATACAAGTTTGAGAGGAGTGGTGATAAAGGGTTGCCCATTTCCATGCCAAATATTTGGTGGTAAAATTCACGTTATTATAAACTTACAATCACAAATGCACAACCTAACGAGTTAAATAATATGACTTGCAGGTAGAGGTAATTCATTGCTAAGATACACTAAATTTATCAAAACTAACGAATCTATCAGTGGGGCAAAAAGTTATTTTGTTTAATGTATCAACTAAATCAAGAGAATTATACGTATATGTGAGAATCGAAGATAGTTCCAAGTAACGGGGACAATAGTTTGGTAATCAATATTATTTGACTTTTCAGCTTTGGTGATGTGGACTTTGTCATTTTTAAGATCGACCAAACTTTATTTATAACGAGCAGGGAAATTACTTTCATGACACAATCGTTAAAGCAGAGGGTCGATTTGATACAGAAAAGGATAAACCGTATCCGAGCACACTCACAACATTTTCACCTATTTGTTTACCTGATAAGGTTACTATACAACCATGACGTGCACTATTAGTCCAGTCACTGCTATTAATACGATTTTTTCAGTTTTCTGTCGAGTTTCCTTGGAATTGCATCTATGGTAAAATTTCCTTCATTACCTTACTTGTACAGATTAGTGAAAACGCACAAATAATCCTATACGACCTATTATCAGCACTGTTGGCTCAATATCATATAAACTTTCAAAATATAATATCACGCTCTTGTCCCGTTACTTGGAACTATCGCCGATTCTCACATATATAATTCTCTAGATTGAGTTGATAAATTAAACAAAATCACTTTCTGCCCCACTGACAGATTCGTTAGTTTTGATGATTTTAGAGTATCTTAGTAATGAATTACTTGTACCTGTAAGTCATATTTAACTCATTAGGTTGTGCATTTGTGATTGTAAGTTTATATCCAATGGTGAATTTTGCCAACAAATATTTTTCTATGGTAATGGGCAACCTTTATCCCCACGCCTCTCAAACTTGAGCATGGAATTCTTTTCACCTAATATCATTTATACTCTTTGAAGCGGTACAGATAAATGTTGACGACGATATTTTTGCTGTTTGCTGCTGGTATTGATTTAAATGATTTACTCCCTTATTTGAATAACCAAGTACTGTGGCGCGATCACAAGCTCAAATTCAAGAGGGCCAAAATCCCCCCAACATAAACTTAACAATTTGGCTGCCAAACTCACCCTCAGCCACACTTTCCTCTTTAAACTACGGAATATACGCAGGACTATTGACCTACCTACACACAGAACAAAAACACAACACATGTACTCACCCAACTCCAGATACTCAGGGCTATACTGTGCTGTCTGCTGGTCGAGATCGCGGAGACACCAACAACCGTCGGCATACTTCCCAAGTCTGGAAGAGTTTAGGGATGGGGAGAATTAGGACCAATCAAAGTGCTTGGACCTGATCCATGACGTCACAAGCCACGCCTTTTAGCTCCCTCCTCAGTCCTATATCCATTACTGTCGCCAGTCACGATGCCGAAGAAATACTACTTTCTTTTCATTTTCACAGTTTACAGCTTGTATGACATACATCGTAGGCAGATATATCTAAACATAATGCAACACTAATTTAACAACAATATATTCTTCAAATGAGATACACCGTGAAATATATTATGCGTTATTGGTTTCTCCCTCTTGTAGATAATATTTTCACATCACGAATTTCTAAGTTATGTACATGAAAATGCATGTTTAAAGCCATTTATAAAGAGTTCCGATAAATCATGGGGTGAATCAAACGATGTACAAGATAGTAAAAATGATGGTATCTGACCTGTTTGTAGGGAGAGATAGAGAGAGGGAGTTGGCTTACACAACGGATTTCTATAGACATATGCTATTTCGTAGTATTGCACACTGGGCATTGTATAAAAGCAATATACTGATCATTACTAGGCCATGAAGAGGGAGCAGACTGATATAGGCCCTTCTATTTACAGGGACACAGTATCAGCTTCATTCATTAAATTATTTCAAGAGCTAATGTGCCCTTATGGGAACCTAAGGAAACCTACGGTTTTGTTGTTTTGGTGATCTAAGTTTTCCTACTGTAACCAAATATAGTAACGTGATAAACTCATCCTGTGAGTAGCTAATCTGAATACGGTTGTTTTTCAAGGTGTACGTGATAAGCTGTAGTAAAAAAATTGCCTTTTTGAAGTCCTTACCTGATTGGTCCTTGTCATTCATTGTGTACAAATAAATGTTTATTGAAAAATTTTTGCTTTTGATTTTTTACTTTTTATGCATTGTGCACAAACAAATAAAAAGTGATAATATAATTCAGTATTGAATATTTCTAGCAAGCCTTTAGTGATTTTTGCTTAAAATTCATTGTGTACAAAGAAAACACAGATTATCTAATTTATTTAATATTCTTAGCAAAGCTTTCATACTTGTCATCCATTGTGTGCAAAGAATCAAAATTAGTATTTCATTAGTATGTAATACTTTTAGCAATTATAGGAGTACAGAACACTACCTATTTACGGAGTTACAGTAGACTTTTCACTAAGCTGAACTAGAGCAGAATTGATGTGTAAATTTATTAGAACTGCGATATGCTTTAGAGTAAATATGGATGACAGTTTTTTATCCAACTCTCTCAACATCAAATTACTATTTTCATCCAAGCTCACACTCAATGGTCAAATGTATGCCTTAAATTAGGTGTATAATTTTTTTTTCTTACATATAGATTTTTGGCATCCAAGCACTGGGGCAACTAAGGCCATTCAGCGCTGAAACGGAAATTGACAGTAAAAGGTTTGAAAGGTGTTACAGGAGGAAAACCTCAAAGCAGTTGCACTATGAAGCAATTGTTAGCGGAGGGTGGACAATAAGATGGAAGAAGGAGAATAGGTAAATCTAGGGTACTTATCCGCGGCGGTCTAGACTATGGCAGTTGCTGTTTTTCTATGCAGTTTTACCTACTGAACAAGAATTTTAAGTAACATTTATTCGAACGACTGTAATTAACCCCCCAGGGGCCAGTACTAAACATGGCGAAATACATTGGACAGCCCAATCCCTAGTGGATGTCGTATCCGCGGTTACGTTCCTTGCAGTCCGTGCGGACTGCTGTGGAAATACTGGAGAATATGAACAGAGGTAACAGTAAAATTAATGAAAACAGTTGCAGATAGGTGGCGAAGGGACGCTGCAAGAACCTTAAGCAATGCCTACATTGCAGCTAATGAGGTGTACTGATGGCGCTATCCCCCTACGGGGTACATAAATTTGTCATCAAAACTGTATCCTCCACATTTCTTTTAAGCATAAGGCAATTATTCTTTTAGTTCTGTACATAATACCTTTTTATAGCCTGAAATAACAGGCGGTGACGCCTGAAAAACGTTCCATGCTCCATGCTTTTAAAATCGTCACCTTCAAAGTCCAAGATTCTTGATGGGAGTCGAAGTGCCGTGAAGTTCTTGGACTCCTGTCTGTAGTCTGTAGTGCTAATTACCGTCATTTTTACCATACCATCAATTTTATCATCTTGTATATTTTTTATTCATACCATGTGTTATCACAACTCTTTCTATATGGCATCAAACACGCATTTTCAAGTATATAACTTAGTAACTCCAATGAAAATATTATTTATGCACTAAATATCGACTTTGCGAGCAGGAATTAAGAGGCACTAAGCACTATTACCAAGAGGGAGAAGCCAAAAACGCTTAATATATTTCACGGTGTATCTCATTTGAAGAATATATTGTTTATTGAATTAGTGTTGCATTATTTTTATATATCTCTGACTAAATTGTATAGGTCATACAAGCCGTAAATTGTGAAATGGGGAAGTTTTTCTTCAGCATTGTGACTGGCAGTAAAGGCTATGAGACCGAGTGTAGCTGAAAGGCGTGGCTTGTGACGTCATGGTCAGCTCCACGCGCTTTGATTGGTCCTAATTTTCCCCATCCCTAAACTCTTCCAGACTTGGGAAATACGCCAACTGTCGCAAGCCAATACACAACCAACAACCCCACAACAATAACCAAGGACCACAACCCCACAACTCAACACAACAACAACCAAGGACCACAACCCCACAACTCAACAATACAGCAAACAAACAAGGACTACAACCACAACAAAAGACCACTGCATAAACAATCACTAACAACACAACAAGCCAACACACACACCCACTAACAACAAGAAATCACAACAGCTCACCAACAACAACCCTCAACAACTCACAACTACACCAGAAACCACAAGAGCTCCCCAACAACAACAACCCTCACATGCGTGGGTTCTGGCATAAATGAATGCAAGGCTGTAATTATAACGCCTCTGTACCTCATCGTAAGTGACCAGTTGTTCTCTAATCATGTCTATCTCTCCTTAATTATACTCTGTTTTTTTTTCATCTGTCCATCTGCCTGTGGTGTATGGTAACACTGCGTCCCGGGCTTTAGATAATAGTTACATTAAGCTTACGTTCAACAATTATGTATAATAATATCCTATTTCGATATTAACAGTGTAATTCGCATACATAAATTACTAAAACACTTTTCAGTTGCAAATGCACACCCAGATATCCTTTTAATTACCTAAAACTTACACATAGCGTAACTATCTAAAGCCCGTTACGCAGTGTTACCATACGCAAACTCCACAGGTGGGTGGACAGATGGAAAAAAACAGTATAGTCAAAGCTAATTACCCCGTCATTATTCATCTTATAGTAAGATGACTTTAATCTCGAATGAAGAATAAATAAATACTAAATTTGCTGCTTTTGATGTTCCTCATTTTTCACAACGATAACCTAATCTGACTTTCTGGTGAAATCTGAGGCTCACTGACTTCATGTCTCTAAAGTTTTGAGATCCGTAGAGAACTGATATATGCTCTTAAATAGAACTAATCATCCCTTTCCGTGGTTCATAACCTCTATATCTTTGTCAGTAGAACTATTAATATTCCTTCCTCAGTGAAGAAAGGTTTCGATTTCTTTTAGTACTGAAGACAAGCTTTAAATACTTTTGGTCTAGTAAACTTTGTAAGTCTTGCTTGGACCCAGTGCCGGATTAAGCACGGTAGCCGGGCGGCATATTTCCCAAGTCTGGAAGAGTTTAGGGATGGGGAAAATTAGGACCAATCAGAGCGTGTAGAGCTGATCTATAACGTCACAAGCCACGCCTCTTAGCTCCCTCCTCACCCTCAGTCCTGCCGACAGTCACGATGCCGAAGAAATTCTTTCTTCTCCATTTCACAGTTTACGGCTTGTATGGCATATACATTTTAGGCAGATATATCTAAACATAATGCAACACTAATTCAACAACAATACACTCTTCAAATGAGATACACCGTGAAATATATATGCGTTATTGGCTTCTCTCTCTTGGTAAATAATATTTTCGCATTGCGAATTTCTAAATTATATACATGAAAATGCATGTTTAAAGCATAAAGAGTTGTGATAACTCACGGGATGAATCAAACAATATACAGGATGGTAAAAATGATGGTATCTGACCTGTTTGTAAGGGAAGATAGAGAGAGGGAGTAGGCTTACACTACGGATTTCTATGGACATATGCTATTTTGTAGTTATGCACATTACTGCACATTGTATAAAAGTAATATACTGATCATTACTAGGCCATGAACAGGAATCAGGCTGATATAGTCCCTACTATTTACAGGGACACAGTATCAGCTTCATTCATTAAATTATTTCAAGAGCTAATGTGCCCTTAAGGAAACCTAAGGAAAGCTACGGTATTGTTGTTTTTGGTGATCTATGTTAGCCTACTGTAACCAAATATAGTTACGTGACAAACTCATCCTGTCAGTAGCTAATTTGAATACGGTTGTTTTCAAGGTGTACTTGATAAGTTGTAATAAATAATTGCCTTTTTGAGGTGGATTCCGTTTTCATAAAACCTTCCAGATGTCCTTACCTGATTGGTCCTTGTCATTCATTGTGTACGAATATATAAAAAGTTTTAATTGAAAATTTTCTGCTTTTGAATTTTACTTTTCATACATTGTGTACAAACAAAGAAATAGTGATAATATAATTCGGTATTGAATATTTCTACCAAGCCCTTACATGATTTTTGATTAAAAGTCATTGTGTACAAAGAAAAACTTATTTAATTTATTTAATATTTTTAGCAAACCTTTCGTTCTTGTCATTCATTGTGTGCAATCAAAATGAGTATTTCATTAGTATGTAATACTTTTAGAAATTATAAGAGTACAGAATACTACCTATTTACGGAGTTACAGTAGACTTTTTACTAAGCTGAACTAGAGCAGAATTGATGCATCAATTTAACAGAATTGCGATATGCTTTAAAGTAATTATGGATGATACTTTTTTTCCTACTCTTTTAACAGAAAATTTTATGCAAATATTCAACATGTATTAATTAAAGCCAGGGATAACGGTAGTATATGAGTATACTGCTATTTTTTCATAAAAGCTCACACTCAATGGCCAAATGTATGCCTTAAATTAAGTGCATAGATTTGTTTTTATTTTTTTACCTATAGATTTGTGGCATTATGCCAAACACTGGGGCAACTAAGGCCATTCAGCGATGAAACGGAAATTGACAGTAAAAGGTTTGAAAGGTGTTACAGGAGGAAAACCTCATAGCAGTTGCACTATGAAGCAATTGTTAGGAGAGGGTGGACAATAAGATGGAAGAATGAGAATATGAACGGAGGTAACAGTAAAATGAATAAAACTAGTTGTAGCTAGGCACCGAAGGGACGCTGCAAAGAACCTTTTAAGTAATGACTAAATTGCACTGAATGAGGTGTACTGACGACTCTATCCCCCTACGGGGTGCATAAATTTCTCATCAAAACTGTATCCTCCACATTTCTTTTAAGCATAAGGAGGTTAATATTTTAGTTCTGTCATAATACCTTTTTATAGAATGAAACAACAGGCAGTAACGCCTGAAAAACGTTCCATGCTCCATGCTTTTAAAATCGTCACTTTCAAAGTCCAAGATTCTTGATGGGAGTCGAAGTGCCGCGAAGTTCTTAGCCTCCTGGCTGTAGTCTGTACTGCTAATTACAGGTCATATACCATCATTTTTACCATACCATCAATTTTACTATCTTCTATATTGTTTGATTCATCCCATGTGTTTTCGGAACTCTTTCTAAATGGCATTAAACACGCATTTTCAAGTATATAATTTAGCAACTCGCGATGAAAATATTATTTATGCACTAAATATCGATTTTGCGAGCAGGAATTAAGAGCCACTGAGCACTATTACCATGTGGGAGAAGCCAATAACACTTAATATATTTCACGGTATATCTCATTTGAAGAATATATTGTTTGTTGAACTAATGTTGTATTATATTTAGATATATCTGACTAAAATGTATAGGTCATACAAGCCGTAAATTGTGAAATGGGGAAGTTTTTCTTCGGCATTGTGACTGGCAGTAATAGCTATGAGACAGTGTGTAGCTAAAAGGCGTGGCTTGTGACGCCATGGATCAGCTCCACGCGCTTTGATTGGTCCTAATTTTTCCCATCCCTAAACTCTTCCAGACTTGGGAAATATGCCGCCGGGCGGGAGGGTGGCGGGTGGGGGAGCTGGTCACGTCCCCCAGCCATGGACAGAATAATGTGTAAATCTCAAAGCTATAATTAAATGTTGATAATGGGTACCCACTGAACACAAGTAAAATATTGATAGAAACACTGAAAATAAGATTATATAATGTATTTAATGTTTGTATTTTCCAAGGCAACTTCACCTGCTACTTCTTTGTAAGCTACAGCTGTTAGGTAGCAATCTTCATAATTATACTCTCTCTCAGTACGTACAATATATATATATATATATATATATATATATATAATATATATATATATATATATATATATATATATATGTGTGTGTGTGAGTGTGTGTGTGTGTGTGTGCATATTATTGCACACATTATGTATATATATATATATATATATATATATATATATATATATATATATATATATATATATATATATATATATATATATGTGTGTGTGTGTGTGTGTGTGAGTGATAATCGTAAGTGCCCCTTCAAAGAAAGATTTCTAGATCCGCTATTGCTTGGACCGAATGTCCTGAGACAACGCTCCACCTTCCCGGTTCCAACTACTACTCATCACCACTTCGATCTACCCAGTAACATTGCCAAGTATACAGACGTCTTCTCGCTGCGCTAGCCAAGAAGGTGTTTCTCGATGGTGTGTGTGTGTGTGAGTGTGTGTGTGACGCAATTTGTGGTGGGTTTGGCCCTGCCTCAAATAGTTTTATCATATGACTTTCGGTCGCAAGAGTACGGAAAGAAAATACGGAAAAATCGATATCTTCTTTATTATGGTTGCGCTAAGTTTTCCAGGTTAGACTTATCGATGTTTAACGAAGAGCATTTATCAGAGCTGATACTGGTTATCTAGGTGATAAGAGTTCATTGGTAGGTTTGATTAGGCCAAGAACGCCAAACAGCGGTGACAGAGGATGTATCTAATAAATGCGATTTTCGGTCAAATACTACACATTAACACCACTGTCGTTCTTATCTACTTCAGATAGGAACGATAATGTTAATTATATATATACAGCATACGAACGAAAATTACATTCATTAGACACAGCCTCTCTCACTACTACTACTACTACTACAATATTATGACAAAATTTTGATGGAAGATTTAGAATCAACAGTTTATTTGAAAGAGGTTGATAAAGTTAAAACGAAGACACGTTGCCAAGTTGGGTACTAAATTCATTTAGCCTTTGCTTCATTAATCTTGTGCTTATTTGTGTCTGCTCACCTCTCATGGTATTGCCACGAAAAATACTGCAAAAGTGGTAATTATTCATTTCCCTTTCATTCACGTATATAAATGAGAATAAAATAAGATCTCAGAGCTGTTCATTAGGTCTATCAACCAGAATGTCGGTCGTCTGACTTAGAACGATGTGCTTCTTCAGAACTAAGCTTGAGCACGGGTGCTTTCTTTGAAAATCTTTTTGTTCGACATAAATTTATACACTCGCAATGATCTATTTTTTTCTGTTTATCCACCTGTTTCTGTATTATTTAATTTATTAACTACATTTTTACGCACATTTTCGCATAGATATGAAAAACTGTTGATTAGTTTTCTCCATTTAAAGCGCCTTAACTTATATGACAATGCCCTAATGAGCGAAATGTACTTATTTTCTCAGTATGATAATTATTATACATTCTACTGGAACAAGACAAACAATCGGTTACTTCCCTAGTAAGCTTCCATGGAACAAAACGTGAAAAAATAACATTTTTTTTATATCAATAAATCATAGTGGTTATGCTTTGTTCACACGCCTGTACGAATGACATTGAACATTAAAACACGTAAACAATTAATAAAAGCAAGACGAAGTATAGCTTTATGAAATATCTAAAAAATCCTAATTACACTTTACACTTCTCTATGAACTGATTTTCTATAATCTCTATATAATATATATATATATACATATATATTATATATGTGTGTGTGTGTGTGTGTGTGTATGTATATATAAAATTTTCTTGTTTTAAGCTTTCTCAAATCCTTAAATAACACATTATGTTAACACACACACACACACACACACACACATATATATATATATATATATATATATATATATATATATATATATATATATCTATATATATATATATATATATATATATATTATATTATATCATATATATATATATATATATATATTAAAAAATAAATTATTTTATATAATATATTATTTGCAACTGATCTATCCCCTGGAAAACGGGGTCTTGATAGAAAGAGAAAAACGAGTACTTGTATATAAAACATCCTTTATTTAGTTGCGACAACCGGTTTCGAAGATGACTGTCTCCATCTTCATGTCTGACAACAAAAACAGAAAAATAAATTTAAAACTCTCTAAATTACAATCGATCATTAGAATATAGTACTGTTACACAAAAGCTTATATTGTATATATAAAAATGGTAATGTACACGCATAAAAAAACGAAAGGAAGCAATATTAAAAGAAGTAAATACCTGCATCATGAAGGCATACAAACATACACACTGAAAATTACTAACACAGCATCTCCGTGGACCTCTCGTTGTTTTTTATAAATATACAATATAACCTTTTATGTAACATTACTGTATCCCAATGATCGATTGTAATGTAGTGAATTTTCAATTTTTTCTTCTGTTTTTGTTGTCAGACAGATGATGGAGACAGTCACTACGAAACCGGTAGTCGTAACCAAATAAAGGATGTTTTATGTACAAGTACTGGTTTTACTCTTTCTATTATATATATATATATATATATATATATATATATATATATATATATATATATATATATATATATATATATCGTATATGTGCATATGTAACACACGGGCCATTCCCTGAATAAGGGTTAGTTCTAGATTAAAATAATCAAAGATATTGGCCACAGACATTATCATAACTAAACTAATGAATCGTAAATGAGCACCATATACACGCACGCTCTTGCCTCCTGGTTGAGCAAGTTTAGTTTTTCCTCTCATGCCATTACCATATTATGAAAGTATATGGTATATGAAAGGGTAATGAAGAAAAATATAATGAAACATTTAATGAAAAATAATTTGTTTAATATAGGACAACGTATAGTTTTGTACCCGGAAAAAGTACACAAACCCAACTGTTAGTCCACCGTGAGAACATATATAAAAATATGATAAACGAAAAAGATACAGATATGGTTTACCTAGACTTTGCAAAAAAAGCTTTTGTCAAGGTAGACCATAATATATTAGCGAAGAAAATTATAAAACATAATATAATGGAAAAAGTAGGAAGACGAATAAAAGAATTTTTACAAAACAGAAAACAGATATTGATTGCAAACGATGAGACATCGGATGAAGCTAAGGTGTGCCACAAGGTACGGTGTTAGCTGCATTGCTGTTTGTTATTATGATTGCAGACATGGACAGTAATGTTAAGGACTCGGTACTGAATAGTTTCGCCGATAACACAAGAATAAGGAGGGAAAATACTTGTGATGGAAATAGGAACTCGCTACAAAGAGACCTAAACAAAATATATGAATGGGCAGAGGTAAATAGGATGGTATTTAACTCTGATAAATTTGAATCAATAAATTTTGGAGATAGAAAAGGAATGCTATATGCATATATGGACCTAATAACGAGACAATCACAAATAAGGAAGCAGTTAAAGACCTTGGTGTGGTGTTGAATAGGAACATGTTATGTAATGATCAAATAGTAATACTATTGGCAAAATGCAAAGTAAAAATGGGAATGATGTTACGGCACTTCAAAACACGAAAAGCCGAAAACGTGATAATGCTTTATAAAACGTATGTACGTAGTCCACTTGAATATTGTAATATGATATGGTACCCACACTACGAAAAGGATATTGCACAAATAAAGAGTGTACAAAGGCCCTATAGAAGAAGTTAGGATCTTGACTACTGGGAAAGACTGCAATTTTTAAAAATATAGTCTAGAGAGAAGAGAACGCTACATGATAATACAGGCATGGAAACAGATAGAAGGAATTGCCGAAAACATCATGGAGCTAAAAATATCAGAAAGGGCAAGCAGAAGTAGATTAATGGTGCCCAAAACTATACCAGGAAAACTAAGAAAAGCACACAGGACATTAATCCACTACACCAGCATCGACAATGCAGCGTCTATTCAGTGCGTTGCCAGCTCATCTCAGGAACATATCAGGAGTGAGCGTAGATGTGTTTAAGAATAAGCTCGACAAATATCTAAGCTGCATCCCAGACCATCCAAGATTGGAAGATGCAAAATATACCGGAAGATACAATAGCAATTCACTGGTAGACATTAGAGGTGCCTCACACTGAGGGACCTGGGGCAACTTGAACGAGCTGTAAGGTCTGTAAGATAAGGTAAGGCCAAGGCCTATACTCACTTTCAAGTCTTCTTCAGTGAATCTCAAAAGCTGTAACGGATTTTTCTATTACGGAACCCAATACTTTTCTAGTGGAGTTATCGTTTCTAAAAGCCGACTGATTTCCTGGTAAACTATGGCAACGTTCAAGATGTTCTCGAAATGCTGGTGTATACAACGGTTTTAATAATTTTGATAGAATGGCAATTTCAATATGGCTCAACCCGAATCAGAAAGTTGTTCATCGCCTTTATTTGTTAAAAGTTGGTTTTATACAACCATTTTCTCAGAGGTTTGTTGTTCTGAGCTCTTATTGGCCAATATCGTTTTCGATGTACCTATGGGATCAGTCACTATCTCATTTGTTTTTCTCTTTTGCTGTATTTTTTCGAAGAAGCCTAGTGTACTCAGTCCTTTTGTGAGTGGGGTTCTGGAAGAGAGATAAATACCTGTTTAACTTCGTTGCAAAACTCTTGCACATTTTAAAACGTTTTTATTAAAGAAATTTGCTATGTATATTTGACAGTTCTTGAGCTGTAGCATGGAAAATTTGGACTCCACTATCCTTAGAGCACTGATGGATTACAGCAAGAAGACATTCACATCAATGATGGCTACTGTATCCGCAATAGAGTAAATGTTGAAAACGTTTTGGGAATAAAATGGCCGATGACTTTCATTTGAGTACAACCATAGATTAATGACAGATCAGTTTGTTTGCTAATGTTTGTCATTCTATTTAGTAGTCCAATAGGAAGCATATTGCCGCCAGTAAGTTCGGTAATTGATCGGTATCTCTACTGTAGAATTTGACAACCCACATAACATTTAACAGGAATGGCAAGTTTTACTCAAGAATGGCGCATCAAACTCAAAACTTAGCTCTTATTCTTGAATGACTGCCAAACTATGACTGATGGGCTTTGATCCAATTTACCCCCTGGAATGAGTAAAAAATTTCTTTTGGCAAGGATGTTATCTTCATTTGAGGAAATTCAATCCCTCAAGATGTTTTAACTGGCCTTGTGCCAATACGCACAGGCCCTTTGAGTATTGTCCCTTCGGGGAGCTTTCACCGAAACACACCGCGTTAAAATGCGCGCGTAAATGCCACGAACTTGATGCATTCGAAAATGGTGCTGGGATATATTTTTCTGTAAGGGGTAATTCTTCAGAATGTTACTTAAGTGCAACGTAAGATTCTGAGCTTATCCCCAAAAAACCTATTTCAAAGGAAATAATAGTATTGTGAATAGAGAACAGAACGCATTACTATTGAGAGAAATGGCAACGTTTCCTTCAAGTTCCCTTTCATTAGCACATCATTGTAATAATTCTACTAGATTGAATGAGAAATTGCTTTAATTTTGGCGATTAATGAGATATATCAATACATTTCAGTAACTGCAGCTAATGTTAATAGTCTGTATGAAGAGGGCTCTGAAAATAATCCCATAAAATGTATCTGGCACCTGCAGTATTTCGTCATCGGTTAGCAGACAGTCCAATCTCACATCACCGACGGTAGACCGTTCAGTTCGAGGGAATCCCTCTTGACGTACAGTGGTGAGTTCTCCGTGTGTGTGTGTGCGTGTTGAATATGAGAAAATTTACACCAATTCCATGCTTTTATGTGCAGTATTTTACTACGTGAATTCTTGTGCATATGTGGTGAGAGTTTGAAGCAAACAGTGGAAGCGTTTTCGTGTGTTGTGTGTCCATGTTTACTGTAGTCTAGCAGAAACCAGCTGATCATCTCGAGAAAGAGGAGTAAACACCCGTATACCGTAAATATAACTTCTCTCGGCAAGTCTCCAAGTGTGACAGAAATCCGCCAATGGGCAAAGAGGTTCCCGATGCCGGTTGATCTTGTGTTGCTATTTACAGACCTTTCGCTAGGCTTATGACGCAAATTTAAAGTCGAAATGCAATTGCTATCCTTGACGTAAAACGGTTGAGAGTGTAGGCAAGCTGAAACACCCAGTACAGTAGCTACCTCGTTTTTCCTCTCTTCCGTTCGTAGTCTTATGCGCAGACCGGAGAGAGGGACCCTTCTTGCGTCACCAGTCTTGCTTTCCCAATGCCCTGGCTGGTTTTTATGTCACCAGTCTCATCTTTTTAGTAGTCATTGTTGAGTTCTTGGAAACGTGATTATGTTAGGCCTCATCAGTTTAGGCTATTAGCTACTAGAGGCCATTGCCACCGTGAATTTGTCAGACACCTGATTTTAGGTAGGAACACCGGTTAAGCAAAGCTGATAGTATGGGTATATCCCTTATCACTTGCTTTTGCTAAACCAAAGTTTAGGCCATCACACGGGCAAGCTTAATGAGCTTACCTTGCCCTTGCCTGATTTTTTCCCAATAGGCTAGTTAGTACCTATTAGAGAGAGAATCTATTTTTGGTTGGCATTTGTGTACTGGCTAGTGACCCAGATTGTTCAGTTTATCTGCCCAATTAATAGATCTAGTAGTATAAACTGCTGAAATGCTTATCAGCGAGTAGGTTCACAAGCAAGACTTTACTACAGCTTAGGTATAGGTACATAGGCCTGTTAGACTCCAAATTGCTTGCACCTGCATGTGCTATATATTTTACTTGAGCTTTCAAAATACCTTGCACTGTAATTATATTTATACTAAGGAACATGCAGCAACTCCTTCATAATCTACCTAGAGTTGTGGTCTCAAATTTCGCCCAAGTATTTTTAGCTTATCTGTGTATCCTCATTGCATATTATACTAGGTACATATAGGTATATATAGTATTTAAAAAATGATGAGCATCAATACACCCATTGAAGTGATATCAGTGACGAAAGATTTTTGTCAATTTAAAGCGAAAATATCTATTAGTGAGCAAAGCTAGGTAATTCCAAAGAATAGTTCCTCAGGGTCTGCAAGGAACGTAACTGCGGATACGACATCCACTAGGGATTGGGGCATCCAATGTATTTTGCTGTGTTTAGTCCTGGCCCCTGGGGGTTAATTACAGTCGTTCGAATAAATGTTACTTAAAATTCTTGTTCAGGAGGTAAAACTGCATAGAAAAACCGCAACTGCCATAGTTGAGGCTGCTGCGGAATAGTAATATAGATCTACCCAAAGCTATTATAAACTGTCCACAATTGTTGCTTTGTGTTATTGGCATACATAGTTCTGATGGTGAGAATTTCACAGCCTCACCGTTGGTAATTGTGTAAATCAAGTTGTTGTCTCATGGACTCACAAGATGCGGATGATAGGTCAGCCTTAGAATTATAAAAAAAGAAGGCAATCAAAATTAATTTGATTGTGTCCCTGTGGGAGAAGGTCATCCATATCCTAATATAGCTTCATTAGCCGCCTATCAAAGCAAAAAAAATGTAGTGAATTGTATATTTTGGCATATATCAGGGCTAAAAAAAGTATGTAAGACCAGCTACAACACTAAATCACGTAAAGAATACATTCATAAGCAGTATATGGACAAATAGGTCCATGTGGCTAAAAGTTAGCAACAGCTGTAGAAAACCAATTTATGGAGTGAACATACATCACCAAGATTATCCAGTAAAGATTACCTCAAGAACTATGTAGAAACCCAGAGACCGGTAGATCTACAGTACTATGGCAGTTGCAGTTTTCTATGCAGTTTTACCTCCTGAACAAGAATTTTAAGTAAAATTTATTTGGACGACTGTAATTAACCCCCGGGGGCCAGCACTAAACACGGCGAAATACATTGGATGCCCCAATCCTTAGTGGATGTCGTATCCGCGGTTACGTTCCTTGCAGTCCATGCGGAATTATTCTGTAGAATTACCAAGAGACCTTTAGAAACTAGGGATATATATATCATTTTAAAATGACAAATGGACATTATTGAATTATTGATTTACAAATCGAAATTTACTTTTTTTTTTATCAGCAATGAGAAGAATCTTGGATTTGATTTCCATATAATTTAAATGGTTCTAATGGCAATTGTGCACAGTACTACATACTTGTTGTGCTTTCATCATAGTGAAACTTTAGTGAAATTAAAGGTAGCTATAAGCTCACCAAATTTATAATTCCAGATAAATAGGAGAAAATGAAATGGGAATTCCTGATAAAATATCACACACAAGGCTTTAGCTAGTACTGAAGCTGTTGTACAGTGTAGAATTAGATATATAACATGCTGCAGGTGCAAGCATTGAGTACGTACTGTCTGTACCTACATTACCGGGAAAGCAAAGTTAAACAAACAGCCTAATGACCTTTCAGGCCCATCAGTTTATCAAAAGACTTTCATAAAAATTAGAAAACAAAAAAATTGGAACTTTTAAATACTGTAAATTGAAGTGCAGTATTTTCACAGCTTTTTATTTCAATATCAGTATTCACGTCTGAAAGTGAGACAATGTGTACATAGCTACATGGGAAACTCATGGGAAATGTTCACTAATCTTAAATCAGTTTCATACAATCAACTTACCTGTCAGATATATACATAGCTAAGACTCCGTCGTCCCCGACAGAAATTCAAATTTCGCGCCACTCGCTACAGGTAGGTCAGGTGATCTACCGGCCTGCCCTGGGTGGCAGGACTAGGAACCAATCCCGTTTTCTACTCATATATTTTCTGTCGCCGGTGGTATCAACATCGTTGCTGCCGTCCTCTTGACTGGAATTCGCTTTTCTAAGCAATTGATCATCTTTTTGTGGACTTTTGGTGAAGTACCTGGGATCGGTGTTTTGGGCATTCGCTACTGTGGACTGGATTTGGACTTGCTTTTTGATTTTTTCTCCAGAATGTCTGATTCAAGTGTTTGTGTTAGAATGTGTGTGAATGTAGGCTGCAAGGTGAGGATACCGAAAGCTTCGGTTGATCCTCACACTGTATGTCGCAAATGTAGGGGTTTTGATTGTTCTATTTCTAACACCTGTCATGAGTGTGAAAGGTTGAATGTTGAGGAATGGAAGACTCTAACTTCTTACTTGAAGAAGTTAGAAAGGGATAGAGTAAGAAGGGCGGCATCTAAGATGGCGGGTAGTTGTACAAGGCCTATTGAGCCTTTAGACAATTCTAACTCTTCTCTTAATTATGATTCTCTATCAGGACCCTCACTGACTGTACATTCAGATTCAGCTTCGGAAATTGCTGAACTGAAGGCTACCATTCTCAGGATGAAAGCCGAAAGGGCTACCATAAAAGGTAAGGATGGTGAAAGTGACTTTAGTGAAGTGAGTGTCCCCAGTGTTGTGGAGGGGGCGTCTGACCGTCTCTGCGACGCTCCCAGGCCTAGACCTCTTCCAAGCTCCCAAGCCAGAGGAGAAGGAAAGTCGAAAGCCGTACGGAGGTTGTGGAGAATTCCCCCGGTCAGGCGTCCCTTCACAGGTGCTGTGCATAGACAGCCTGCTCAGGACCGCTATCGAAAAAGCGTCCTCAGAGAGTGCTTCTCTTCGTCCGCTTCTCCCATCTCCTAAACGAGG
This sequence comes from Macrobrachium nipponense, assembly GCF_015104395.2. Taxonomy (NCBI): domain Eukaryota; kingdom Metazoa; phylum Arthropoda; class Malacostraca; order Decapoda; family Palaemonidae; genus Macrobrachium; species Macrobrachium nipponense. The sequence goes on along the minus strand of NC_087200.1, from coordinate 138,592,686 downwards.
GTGGAAGGATTCGGACTTGTCCAGGCCCCTGAAAAAGGCAACTGGAGAGATCCTGGTTTGGGATTCAAGCCCGGAACGCTTTTCGGAAGAAGAACCTCCTTCTATCAAGAAGCGAAGAGGGTTTCGCCGTTCCATGATCGGGGCAACACGCTTTCGAGGTCTTCCTCTCCGTTCAAGAAGACGCAGGAGAAGCGTCCAAAAGGATCATTTTGGCGGTACAGGAACAGCTTTCCGCCCTAGTAGGAGTCCTTTCGAAGGATCCTCCTCGTAAGAAAGACGTCAGACTGCCGGTCAAGAAGACTCGTCTTCCTTCTCCCACCAGGAGTGAGGCTCCTGCGAACGTGAGTCTTTTGAGATCTCAGATAGAGACTCGTGGGAAGATATGGATCCGCCAGACAAGCGCGTAGCAACAGCTAAGCGCGAGGCGTCCTACAGACGAGAAGCGTCCTCTAAGAGAGAGTCAGACAAGCGAGAAACGCATGCAGACGAGAGGATTCTCCCAGATGGGATACGTCTGACAGATCAGTAGCTTCAGCCGAGCGCGGAGTTTACAAAGGCAGCGTGAGCATTCATCCAAGCGTGAGGCTCAAGAAGAACATCTGTCACGCAAGGAGGGACTTCAGGAAGACGCGAGTCTTCAACAAGGCAGACGAGGTGTCAGTCAGGCGCGAGACGGTTTCAGAGGCGCGAGACACCAGTCAGGCGCGAGGCGCCAGCCAAGCGCGAAGAGTCAGTCAGGCGCGAGACACTAACCAAGCGCGAGGATCTTGCCAGGCGCGAGGCGCCAGCCAAGCGCAGGAATCAGCCAGGCGCGAGACGCCAGCCAAAGCGCGAGGCGCCAGACAAGCGGCGCGAGGCGCCAGCCAGGCGCGAGGCGCCAGCCAAGTACGAAGAGCCAGTCGAACATAGGAGCTCTTTACACTCTCTTAGCCCCTCTCCTATTAGGAGTTTGTCCCCAGTAGAGAGAATGGTTGGACAAGAAGACCAGGAACGAGAAGTGGTCTCTCCTGCTGATCCGATTATGGAAGAGGAATCAGAGGACGAGTCTCACAGTAAGGAAGGACTGTCGAACTACAAAGTCTTGACAGCTCTCCTTCTCCAGGAATACGGAGACGCATTGATCCCTGCCGCTCCTCCTTCGCCTCGTTCTCTGTTTTCATGCTCGAAGACTCCGAAATCGTCGGCTTTCGTGAAGATGAGACCGACGATTTCTATGAAGAGAGCTCTGCAATCGCTTGATAACTGGATGCTTACTAAGAAGGAGCTTGTAAGGACAGTCTTTGCATGCCTCCCCTAGACTGACAGGCAAGAGAGGGATTTGGTACCAGACTGGGGAGAATATGGGTCTCACTCTCCCTGCTTCAGCTGAAGCTGACTTTTCCAGTCTGGTAGACGCAATCCAGGAGACATAGCCTTCACAACGGCTAAGATTTACTTGGGGCCTTTCAGAGTTGGATCATCTCCTCAAGGGACTTTTTCACATTCTAGAAGTCTTTAACTTCCTAGATTGGTCCCTTGGGGTGATGTCCAAGAAGGCTCATGCCCCTGAAGGGCTAGAACCGGATGTTCTCCTTGCAATTCTGTCATGTATTGACAAGGCGGTGCAAGACGGCTCAGGGGAAGTTTCTTCCTTGTTTGGAGCAGGTCTCTTGAAGAAGAGATCTGTGTTTAGCGCTTTCTTGACGAAAGCAGTATCACACTCACAAAGAGCAGCTTTGTTATTCGCCCCTAGGTCTGATTTTCTGTTCCCGTCACAGTTGGTGAAAGATATTTCCCGATCGCTGACGGAGAAAGCGACTCAAGATCTTCTCCTGCAATCGTCCAGGAAGAAGAGACCAGTAATGGTGGGTGAAAAGAAAGTGGCGTCTACTCCTGTTCGGACCCTTTCGAGGCGGCCCTCCAACTAGAGTTACCGCTAAAAGGAAAACGACCGAGAAGAGAGGTCGAGCCTCGTTCCGCCCCTTTAAAAGGGGAAAGTGAAGTGGCGCTCCTCCAAACACCAGTAGGTGCCAGGCTCCGGGGATTTGCGGAAGCCTGGACTCGCATCGACACAGATCCTTGGTCGATGTCGGTTCTTCAGAAGGGATATCTCATTCCTTTCCTGGACAATCCTCCCCTGACGTCAACTCCGAGGGAATTGTCCGCCAATTACAAGGACCCTGTGTTGAAAGATACTCTTCAACAAATGGTGGATCAGATGTGGGACAAGAGAGCTATAGAACTTGTGCTGGATCAAAGCTCCCCGGGGTTTTACAATCGTCTTTTCTTGGTTGCGAAAGCCTCGGGGGGATGGAGACCAGTTCTGGATGTCAGCGCTCTGAACAAGTTTGTTCAAAAACAGAAGTTCTCCATGGAAACCTCTGCTTCAGTCCTGGCGGCTCTTCGCCAAGGGGATTGGATGGTGTCTCTGGATCTCCAGGACGCATATTTTCACGTCCCGATCCATCCTTCGTCGAAGAAGTACCTCCGTTTCATGACGGGGGGAAGGATCTTCCAATTCAGAGCCTTGTGCTTCGGCCTGTCGACGGCTCCTCAGGTTTTCACGAACCTTTTGAAAAATGTGGCGAGATGGCTTCATCTGAAAGGAATCAGTATATCTCTTTATCTAGACGGACTGGCTTATCAGAGCAAAGTCAGAGGAACAGTGTTTGGAGGACCTGAATGTGACACTAAACCGTATAAAGACTTTAGGATTACTCGTGAACCTCGAGAAGTCCCAACTGATCCCCAGCCAGAACTTGGTCTATCTGGGGATTCGGATGGATTCTCGGGGTTTTCGAGTATTTCCTTCTCAAGAGAGACTAGCAAGAGGTTTAGAAAAATCTCTCTCTTCCTAAGGAAGGAACGGACTTCGGCGAGGGAATGGTTGAGCCTTTTAGGGACCCTTTCCTCGCTCGAACAGTTCTTTCACCTAGGAAGACTTCATCTCCGTCCTCTTCAGTTCTTCCTCAGAAGTTCGTGGAACATGAAGACAGGACTACTCTCGGACTTTTTTCCCATTCCAAATCGGATAAAACGACATCTAGAATGGTGGTTACTCCCACTGAGGGAAAACAAAGGTACTTCCCTGGAAATACAGAGCCCAAACCTTGTATTGTTTTCCGACGCGTCGGAAAAACGTTGGTTGGGGAGCAACTTTGGGAAAAGAGAGAAGTGTCAGGCACTTGGAATGCTCTTCAAGTGTCCTGGCACATAAACTGCAAAGAACTGCTAGCTGTACACCTAGCTCTAAAGAGCTTCGAACCGTTAGTTTGCAACAAAATAGTTCAAGTGAATGCAGACAATACAACCGCTCTAGCATACATTCGGAAGCAAGGAGGTACTCACTCGTATGCCCTTTACGAACTCACGAGAGAACTTCTGTTGTGGACATCCCAGAGGAACATCTCTCTCTTGACGAGGTTCGTTCAGGGAGTAAGGAACGTACGAGCGGACAGGCTGAGCAGGAGGAACCAGGTCCTTCATACCGAGTTGGACCCTCCACTCAGAAGTTTGCCTCAAGCTCTGGTCTCTTTGGGGAACTCCTCATGTCGACCTCTTTGCCACATTCCTCTCGAGGAGACTGGAAGTCTTCTGTTCAGTGGTAGAAGATCCCAGAGCTCTAGCAGTAGACGCCTTCCTTCTAGATTGGTCTCAGGTAGACGTTTACGCATTTCCCCCATTCAAGATTCTGGGGCAAGTACTCAGGAAGTTTGTGACTTCAAAGGGGACAAGAATGACCCTGATAGCCCCCTTTTGGCCAGCTCAAGAATGGTTTCCAGAGGTACTGGAGTGGATAGTAGACTTCCCCAGATCCCTTCCACAAAGGAGGATCTTCTCAGACAACCACACTTCGAGAGGTTTCATCAAAACCTCCCCGCTCTCGCTCTGACTGCCTTTCGACTATCGAAAGACTTGTCAGAGCGAGAGGCTTTTCTAGTAAAGCAGCAAGCTCGATCGCTAGAGCCCGGAGAACTTCCACTATCCGGGTTTATCAATCCAAGTGGGAAGTTTTTAGAAGGTGGTGTAAGTCAAAGAAGTTGTCCTCCTCCAGTACCTCTGTAGCAGAAATAGCTGATTTTGTTCTGTTATTTCTGAGGGAAGAGTCGCAGCTCTCCGTAGCCACGATAAAGGGCTATAGGAGTATGCTATCGGCCGTCTTTAGGAATAGAGGCCTAGATTTGGGAAACAATAAGGACCTGCATGATCTGATTAGGTCATTTGAGACCAAGAAGTATAGAATGACTTCTCCCCCTAACTGGAATCTAGACGTAGTACTGAAGTTCTTGACTTCAGAGAGATTTGAACCCCTACATTTGGCCTCGTTTCGTGATATAACGAGAAAATGTTTATTCCTTTTGTCACTGGCAACGGCAAAAAAGGGTTAGCGAACTGCACGCCCTTAGTGACAAAGTCGGGTTCAATATAGATTCAGCCATCTTGTTCTTTCAAGGAATTATTCTTAGCGAAGAATGAAAATCCTTCGAAACCCTGCCGAGAAACCTTCGAAGTAAAAGGATTATCGGGTCTCGTCGGCAGGGAACCGGAGAGGTCTCTTTGCCCAGTAAGGGCATTAAAGTTTTACTTAAAGAAAAAGGAACAGTTGGGAGGTTCTAGACAAGGCCTGTGGTGCTCAGTGAAGGATCCATCAAGACCTATGTCTAAGAATGCATTAGCCTTTTTTGTCAGGAGCGTAATTATGGACGCTCATAAGGCTTGCACGGACGATTCCTTAAAACTCCTAAGAGTAAGAGCTCATGAAGTGAGAGCAGTGGCAACGTCTCTCTCTTTTCAGAGAAATATGTCGCTGAAGAATATCTTGGAAGCGACATATTGGAGATGTAATTCTGTGTTTGCGGCTCACTATTTGAAGGACGTGCGTGTGACCTATGAAAAATGTTTTTCATTAGGTCCATTTGTGTCTGCGGGCACAATCCTGGGTACAGGAGCTTACAACAATCCTTAAATATAGATATGTTCTAGACTTTCTTCTGAACAAGTGCAGTTGTCGCACAAGCGTCCAGTCACTTCAGTTCAGTAAGGAACTCTTGTGATATCTTGTAATAGAAACCTTAAATATAGATATGTTCTAGACTTTCTTCTGAACAAGTGCAGTTGTCGCACAAGCGTCCAGTCACTTCAGTTCAGTAAGGAACTCTTGTGATATCTTGTAATAGAAAATTTTTTTTTTAATTATTGTGTACTTGTGCATTGTGGTTTGAGTTACGGTTGTTGCGAAGAGTTGGGGATAACTCTGAGCAATTTTTAATACTAACATGGTGGTTAGGATCAGGTGGTCGGGATTGATTGTTTGCTCCTTAATAAGGTGTGTTGTCATGTAAGTGGATCAGCACCCATTGACAAAGTCCTTTCAGGCTCTGCCGAGTAAGTGGATAAGACCCCTTCGGCAGACCCACAAGAATTCTTGGCCATAGATCACATATCTCGCTAAAGTTTCTTGAGGTGATGCAGACTACGGGGAAAACACCCACGGAGTCTACCACCTATCAGGTAGGAACCAAGGTTTTTAATTTATACCTACAACAGATGTTGTTTACCTGTCTATTCTAGTAGTAGCTGTCTCTTACCCTCCACCGAAGGGTGCCAATCAGCTATGTATATATCTGACAGGTAAGTTGATTGTATGAAAATGATATTGTTATAATACAATAAAGTTTCATACATACTTACCTGGCAGATATATACGATTAGGGCCCACCCAGCCTCCCCGCAAGGAGACAGGTGGAAGAGAAAATATATGAGTAGAAAACGGGATTGGTTCCTAGTCCTGCCACCCAGGGCAGGCCGGTAGATCACCTGACCTACCTGTAGCGAGTGGCGCGAAATTTGAATTTCTGTCGGGGACGACGGAGTCTTAGCTATGTATATATCTGCCAGGTAAGTATGTATGAAACTTTATTGTATTATAACAATATCATTTTTAATATCCAGTAAGAAGAAACCTTAAACTGCTTGGAGTGATTTGGTGAATAAACTGCAATAACTGGTTCTTTCATACAGTTGTTAGGAATAAAGTAATATGTACACTGCCAGCCTTAGATCATTCTGCATTTCTGTTGGGAAATGCTTTGGACAGAGACTGCTTCTGATAACAATTTAGTTTTGGAAGTTCTGTTAAGCTTCATGACCTGATTTGGTCTCTCTCTCTCTCTCTCCTCTCTCTCTCTCTCTCTCTCTCTCTCTCTCTCTCTCCAAGAGTTTTTAGCTATGTGGATTTGAAGGGCATTTAGCAATAGGATAGGTTAGCACTCGTTAAAATAATATATATAGCCTAGTATTCAACTATTTAGAAATACAGGCAGTCCCCGGGTTATGACGGGTTCGGCTTACGAAGTTCCGAGGTTAAGGCGCTTTTCAGTTATATTCATCAGAAATTATTTCCAGGGTTACGACGCCTACAATGCTCATCTGGCACAAGAAATATAGCACCTAAAATGCAAAATAATCAATATTTGAAGGTTTTTTTTTATGAAAAATGCAATAAGAATGCAGTTTACGTAGTTCTCAATACACCCAAAGCATTAAAAGTAAGGTTTTCTTAGGATTTTTGTTGATGTTCCGGCTTACGACGATTTTCGGGTTACAACGCGTCTCAAGAATGGAACCCCCATCGTAACCCGGGGACTGCCTGTATGGTATTATAGTCCTTTTTTGTATTTGTGATTTACATAAGTTATGAACTGTAGTTTGGGCAAGATTCAAGGAGATGATGCCCTCTGCGTATTCAAGTAGGTAGTAATTGCTCGTAGGTTTAGGTTAAGTTAGGATGGCCAGGAGGCAAACAACAACTGGTGAGATAACAATTGGTAAATGTGGTGAGGTTACTTACTGGTCACCTCAGCAATTTCTTTGATATGTAGTAAATAGCATCTTTTGGAAAAGACCAGTTTTTCATCTTTCAGTTTTAGAAATGAATTAATGAATGATATTCTCTAATTTCTGTATGATGTAGCAACTTGTTAAAAGAAGTACAATAGTATGAAAAGAGTAAGTTAGGTATACTGTATATATTATGTATAAGGTACTCCTTACTGAATGTCGCACTGGTTTTGCGACAACTCTGAGTTACGACGGCTTTACGACTGGTCTGATAGGTATTCTTTTACTTATGGGGTTAGGTTCCAAAAAACTCATCATTCGTTTGAAAAATCATATCTTGAATATAGGGTAGCCAAGCCTACACCACTCAGTATACTTTATATACATACAGTGGTCCCCCCCGTATTCGCGGGGGATGCATACCAGACCCCCCCACGAATGTTTAGAATCCGCGAATAGTTGGAACCCCTATAGAAATGCTGAAAACAGCCTAATTTGGTAGGTAAAATTCAGGAAAACCCAACTTAAGATTTGTATACCTGGTTTTATTAATAGTTTTATCACATAAAGTGCATTTTATGATGAAATTGATTAAAAGACCAGAAATTTCTGGGTATTTCTCATATAGAAAAATACTGCGAATTTCCCACAAATAATGGGTAGATATGGTCCAGAGAAAATACTCGAATCTGTGAGTCTGTGAATACATGGGGTCCACAGTTACGGTATAGTGATTATGAATTTCAGCAAATTCTCTAGGTTCAGTGCAGATTGGCTTACAATAATTCAGTACAAAGAGAAATTGAGTAACACCAACAAGAGTTAGCCTAGCGTATATGTAATATGGTGTATCGTATAGATAAGAATACAGTAGCTTAGCCTACAGTGTACTCTCTGCTACATACTATACGTTATAGTAATTATTAATGTATGCTACTTCAGGAGGTTCAGTGCATTCTGACTATGATAATTCAGTACAAAAAGAAATTGGACAAAAAAAGAGAAACAGATTTGGTCCGACATCAGCATGATTGAATGAAGTCAGGCTGCTGATGGCTACATATAATTATAAGATACGAACATAACGATTATGCATCTTTTCCATGAATCTTTTAAAAAATTACACATTACTTCACTGTATCCAATAATGTACGCATTCTCATATTATTGTATTATAAAATATCAACATAGTGGTTTGGAAATTAGCTGATGGTGAATACAAGCTTATTTTGCCATATTTACCTCAATTCTGAGTAAATTTTCTTGCTTCTATTTAACATAAATGAATATCTAGATATTTACTTTTATGAGACAAGGTCTTTTTTGTTATATGACACCTTTTTAAGTCGGAATATGACATGAATACATCTCGTTGTGGACTAAATTATTTTTTTCATTAACAGATTATGTTGGGGGGGGCATGTTTACTGTATTGTGAAAAAAAAATTACTACCTGATTCCGTTGGCTATTTTCACTTGATTTTATGGTAATACGAGCTTTGTGTTATTCATCTTTTATTGGCGTGAAAACAACAGTAGAATGTGGTTTTTGAAGCCTAGTAGTTTTGATTGAAATAATTTTCTCTCGTAATAGTCATTAGCAGCTTGAACAGTTTTCGCAGCTTCTGCTACAACTTGCAGTTTAAATTTAACAGTATATTTCCTTGCTGATCTTTTATCCAATTATAGCAAATAAAGTTATTATATAATAAAAATGTATCAGTCCTAATGTACATAATGTCATTTATAACATAACTACGGTAATTGTTTACTAGCGTACAATGGTTGGAATACAAACCAAACAGATGCTGTTGTTATCTGATTTGGGTGTAATTAGCAAAAAGTTGTTCACGGCCATAAACATTTATGCAACAAGTAAATTGTAAAACAATACCTTTTGTCTTCTTTTTTACTTATTTTGAACTTACGTAACTAGAAGATGGGATAAAGTTAGGCTATTGTAATTTGGTCCTGAGTGTCATTATAAGCAGATGAGTGTGATTAGTTGAAATAAAGAGAATAACTCGCTTAATGACAAATTCGCTTGACGGGGTCGCTGGAATGGAACCCTGTTGTTAAATGAGTACCTGTAGTATATTTGTAGATCTTGAAGTGTTTAATTTGTATCAAGACACTGAGATGGACAATAAAGTGAGGCAACAAATGCTCCCATGCTCAAGAAAGATAAGTTTAGTAATTGTCATAGATGTGTAATGTAAAAGGGGTTTTCGTTTTCTTTAAAGCAAGGTTTTAATCTTCTACTGCTCAAAAATAAATTATGCTAAACGGATATAATTTTGCAGTTAAGCTAGGGTTTCTTAAAAAATAATTGCAAAAGGTTTGAACTGTTAGGAATGCCATGGGATACCTATATTAGAGAATAGGGTACTGTATATACTCGCATATCATGCAACTTTTGAACACCTAATTTTGGAGTTAATTTTAAGGAGGTGGCATCATACATGAGATGTAAAATTAGCAAATGTAATCTTTACATAATAGTATTGTTTGATAAAATACACACACAATGAATATGCATATCTTCCATGGATCTTTTAAAAAGCTATGCTTTACTTCACTGCATCCAATGATATTGTATGTCTTTTCATATTACTATTGTTGTGTATTATAAAATACAAAAATAGCAGTCAATGTTTTGGCGTGGAAATCAGCTGAGGATGATTGCAAGGCAAGTTTATTTACTATATTGAAGTCAAATCAGAGCAATTTTCTTGCTTCTAGTTAGCATAAATGAATCTCAAGATACTCTATTGATATGGGACAGGTTATTTTACGTTGTACAAAGTGTTTTCAAGTCGAAATATCAGTTGAATTCGTATCGTTGCGAACAAAATTTAGTTATTTTATTCGTTAGTATATGGAGCTGAGGGCATGTTTATTGCATGAAAAAGATCAACAGGTTGCGTTCCATATTTCCACTTGATTTCTTCAGAATACCAAGAGCTTTATGTATTTATCTTTTATTGGAGGAACACAGTAAAATGTGTTCTTTCATGCCAAATAGTTTTGATTAAAACACATTTCTCTCAAATTTTGTTTACTGTCGAGTTTGATGGTTACAAAAGTTTCCATGTTGCCATTGCACGTTAATAGTCCTTAGCAGATGAACATTCTTTCCCCAGTTTCAGCTACAACTAGCAGCTTGAATTTAGCAGTATGTGCCCTTGCCGATTTTTTCTCCTTAGCGAATGAGGGTATAGTAATGTAAAAATATATCGGTCCTATTCTATTTAATGTCATTTGTAACATAACTACAGCAATTTTTTACTATCGTATGATGGTTGAAATGTAAGCAAACCACCGTAATATCGGATTTGATTGTTCATAGCAAATCAGCTATTTCTGGCTGTATGCGTTTACACAACAAGTATAACATTACTGATGATACTTTTAGCTTTTTCTTTTACTCTTTTTAACCTAACTAGAAAATGGGATATATAAACAGGAGGAAAAGATGTTAGCCTATTTGGTCTTAAAAATTGAACTCACATGTTACATGAGATACATGGTCAAATCATTGTCTTAGGGTGAAAATTTGGGGGTCACATGATATGCAAGATTGTGTGTTATACGAGTATATACGTATATGGTAAATAGAAAAATGACAATTCGGTTAATTCCAGTCATTTTTGTCAGCAGGCTTGTTACACAGAATTGCATGAATAGCATTTACCTAACTTCAGTTGTTGAACTATCCTAGCTTTGTTGATGCACTGCAAAAATATATAGTATGTCATAAAAAAACTAGTGCATATGGTGGTTAGTAATTCAGAAAATTTTTGAATTAGACATAGTTTTGCAGGTGATTTCTATTTACAGCTGAATTAGAGGAAGATATC
>NC_087200.1:138551449-138581507 GCF_015104395.2 Macrobrachium nipponense | reverse complement strand
GAGGAAGATATCAGAAAATGTGGATTATATCAAGATTAGTGAACCCACTATTTTTAAAGACAGTATTATACGACTGATTTATATACACTGGAACCACGGTTTTCGTACATAATCCATTCTGGAGTCTCCCATGAAATCCGAAACTTATGAAAACCAAAACAGTAATTCCCATAAGGAATAATGTAAATACAATTAATGTGTTTGAGGCCCCCAAACATATTAACAAAAATTACATTTTATAGGGAATAGATACAGTTTTACAGAAAACATTGAGAAATAAATATAAATGACTAATGAAATGAATAAATGAACATTTAACATCACTTTTACCTTTATGGAAAACGCTTGTTAGTGGATGGAAGACAGAGAGTCGGGGGGAGGGAGGAGGAGAGGTCATTGTTTGGCTGGGGAATTTCCCTCCTGAAGGACTTAGGGTATCAAGGACCTATGTGGGGTTACTTCTCTTCATTTTTTTTACTGACACTACCTGAGATTACATCCCCTCTTGGTTTTTTACTGGCGCTAGGACTAGCTTGAGAGTTACTAGACCCCTGCTGCACAACATAACTGTCCAGAGACATTTGTTTCTGACGTTTCTTCAAGATTTGCCTCAAGTTAAACACGGCATCATCATTAAACATGTTGGAGACATGGATTACAAATTCTTTGATCGGATGATAATTCTCCACAAAATTTTTTACATCATTCCACTTTGCAAACATGTCCTTAATCCCTGAAGTAGGCACAGTATGTATGCCCATTTGTTTTCTGAAATTTTCAAACTATCCTCTGCTGGCCTTAAATTCACTAACAGCAGTGCTTGTAAAAATTTCCTCACTGCAATTGGCATGCAGCTTCCTCCAACACTTTGCAACAAGTTCTTTCTTAAATTCTATAGGGTTTCTTGCTTTTTTTACAGAAGGGCTAGCACTTGGAACATTCTTTGGATGCATGATGTCTTATTTAGCAGTTGCACTAATAAAAAAGGGCAAAAAACACAAAAAACAACAAGTTATATATATATATATTATATATATATATATATATATATCTATATATATATATATATAATATATATATTATATATAATAATATATATATGCACATATACATATATCTATCTAAGATATGGAGCCCATAAAAATGCTAAAATATAGAAAGCAAGTACTATACTATATTTCAGAGAGTGCTGTGTGTCTCTTCAGGTAGGTAATGAAAGAGAAAAGTTACAGAAAGGTGGTATTATACCAAGAGACCCATCCGCATGTAGCATGTTTTTCTAAGTCACCCCCACTGATAATTCTTCTTTAATCTGCTTAAGCGTTGATTGAAGGAAGATTTTGTTAATGATATCTGAATCACAGGCACCCTTTTGAGATGTTCATTACCTGTGGATGGCTCTTTTTGTATAAATACCGCCCTCTCTGTAACTTTTCTCATTCATTACCTACCTGAAGAGAGAGAGACAGCAGTCTCTGAAATATAGTACTTACTTTCTATATTTTGGCATTTTTATGGGCTCCTTTTATTAGATGGAATTCACTTGTAACAGAACATTTTTGACCAGTGATATATATCTTATAATATATATATATATATATATATATATCTTATATTTAATATATATAAATATCTATATATATATATATATATATATATATATATATATATATATATATATGTGTGTGTGTGTGTGTGTAATTACTTGGTAAGTATATATAAAACTGTTTTGTTATGAAAATGTCATTTTTAATTTCCATTTTCAATATTGCAACCTGATTGAAAAGTTAATCTTAGTGGAGCCATCTGTAACAAAGACTCATTAATTATCAGAGTATTATGGGTCTGTCATTTTCCTTTGCATTGGTGTTGCACTTGATTTCATAATTTTGTTTTCTGTACTCTTGCTGTTGGAAGTTTGTACTATTTCTGTCAGAAGAAATCTGTTAATTAAAGTACTTTTTGCAGTACCTTACTTGCTATTTTAATATCCATTTTCTTTTTACTCCACTTCTTTTCAGTTGCTTGCTAAACAAACAGTACCTCGGATTTTTCATGAGTAGTAACTATTTCATCTTTAAATTTGTACTTTGCATTTTCCATCCTTACTGTTTATTTTGAGAGATGGCCAGCAAGATTTTGCAGTTATTGCTGCAATATGCATTTTGCAAATGTTATGTATCTTTCCTTTTTAATGCGTAAGTGTTAAGTCCATCAAGTCTTTCTCAAGATGCCATTGTATGTATGAATTGCAAAAATAATTTATTATTCAGTGACAGCCCTTTAGCGTGTTATGAATTTTGAATTTTATGAACTTACTCTCACACTTTCAGCAAATTCCTTTTTAGTATTTTCCACTTTCTCATATCATGCCCATTTAGATTTCTTTTACTTTTTGATATCCATTTTCTTTATGCAGAACTAACCCATTTCTTGGGATTTTTTTGTTGTGCCTACTTTTGACTTGAAAATTTCTTATTGTTAATGACAAACCTAGTTATAATGACAGTTTTTTATGCTTAGTCCAGTGCTTTTGCACAGCAAAGCTTCATCTTCAGAATACGTAGTACCAGGCCTATAGAATACCTTGGATGTAATATACATAGCACACTTTTGTACTTAATGTCATAGGTTTGCTAGGTTTCCTTTTTTAGGCTTGATAACATTTTTGGTAAATCTCTTCAAATTTGATGTAGTGTAAAAGTTTTGTTTTAGTTAGAAGCTGTGGGATGTCTTGAAAATGTTATGTATCGTATACTAAAGCTCCATTGTTACGTATGAGGCCAGACCCCCAAAGCTTTTTATAAGTTGAAGGGCTACTCTGTGTATTATTTTTGTGATTGTCCTCAGGGTATACTTACTCGGACTGTATTTTGAAATGTTGAGGAAGACTGGAGGCTTAGAATGTATTTGATAGTGGGTAACTACATTTGTAAGATTCAGTATTGTACTTCATTATTTTAAATTATTTTAAAAGGAGATTTTGCCAGCAACTTTTTGTGTTATGAGATCAGTGCAAATTGTTTTCACTAATTTGTTTAAATAAACATCCAACATAAAAAATATGGAAAGATATATGGGCCGCAAGATGATCAAGTATGTACTGTTATTGATTACTGTGCAGTACAGTACCTTATTTCATTGGACACATTGTATACAAATTGAGAGTGCATTATATTCTGGACTTATCATTCAGTGTAGAGCGATTCTGCCTGTCTCTCATTGATATGTGGGTGTGTTAGTGTAGAGTGGCCTCAGGGTCACTTTCACTTAGACATGTGACCCTCAGCTCTATAGCTGTCACAAGACAGGCTCCCAGAGGTGAGCCAGCCATTTTTTGAGCTGGTTTTTGTTTTGATTATTTTTTTTACATGTGTTCTGGTCTAGAAAATGTTTAATTGTGAAATGTTCTAAGGTGTCCTTTGTTTACGTGATTTGTATAAGTGTTTATGAAAGTGGTGTTTGGGTGAGTTTTGCTCTTGCTAAATTATGCATATTCAGAAAATAGGGGAAGTTGGTGGAAGGAAATTAAAAAGTACTTTCATGGTCAAGAATTCAAATACATACATATATGCTGCTGTAGAAAGAAATGATTGTGATCTGTTGCAAGAAAATATTTACATAATATAGTTGATGTTTCCAGTGTGTTGTGGTGCTGTATTATCCTGCAGTTTTGATTTTATAGTCATTTGCTGTGATGTTTGTGCTGTAAAAAAAAGTTCAGTTTTGCCTTATTTCATTTAATAGCAAAATTTAAAGTTATTTTCAGTTATAGCTATTGATAACATTATTAGTTGAACCTGGACTAATATATTAAATTACTAATTGTTTTCCGTAAATACTATTTGGGTTTTAAAAGTATTTGTATTTGTTTTGCAGTTGTGGGCAGTGTAGCCCATTAGTGATAAACAATGAACAGGGCTCGTATGCTATCAAAGCTTCTAAGTCAGGCACCACCGGGAACTCCCCTGGTGGCTGTCCGAGCCTGGTTTGTTGGTGGTGTAAGAGGAAAGGCTTCAGCACCACCACCACCTACTGCTTTGGCAGCAGAACCCTTCTTAAATGGATCCTCGTCCAATTATGTGGAGGAAATGTACACTGCTTGGCTCCAAGACCCAAAAAGTGTCCATCAAGTGAGTCAACTTTATTAGTTGTTAATGTTACTGTGTAGGACATTATAGCTTTATTAGATATCCAAGTACTACAGTGCACTTGTGTGGGTGTAGGACTTCATTGCATTTCAAGTATTTATTAACATTATGCACTAATTGTGTTAGAAGGGAACACTTTTCAGCTTTGTATTTTGATAACTAGCCTCAGTAATACCACATTCCATGAGATTTTATTGTACAGCAATTGAATATAGATACGTATAGTTATTTGCTTTCTCATTTCTAATGTATAAATTAAAGAAATGTAAAGTACAGGGCATTTCCATTATTTCTTTGTGAGGGGAATGTTGCTATAGGTGTGCTTATTGTTTTGGTAATTACATTTTTATCTTTGTATCTTTTAGTAAAACACTGTGTCATTTGAATTAAGCAATCTGGTTTATCACCTAGACTACTGTGTATTCTGTATGTATGTGCCATAATTGTCAGCTATCTAATATTGAGTAGATGGTATTACCTTCTATTACTCATTGAGGAGTTATTTAGAATTGAAAATTCTCTGGTGGTTGCTCATAGTTTTCAAGTGAGTCAAAGATAAATAATTATAGTATACGTAGTACTGGAATATCGAGATTTTTAAACGAGAAGCAGAGTTTTATATCAGTCTTGTTGTGACATATAACAATAGCTCTTATATTAGTAACTTACCAAGTAATTACACAGCTATAAGTTTCTAACACTACAGCAGCTAAAAATTTGAAAGATTACAGAAATCGTGGTAGCACTATTCTGGTTTGGCTGTGTGTAGAATGGCCTGCCCACTTTTGGGGAAGAATAGGTGTAACGTAGCTGAAACGTTGGAAAGGTATTTCGTTCGCTGCATCATTATTGTCAGAGTCCAATGATACTTCTCCTGTGAGGCGTCGTAAGTGGCATAGTTCGTCAGTTTTGTGTCAATTGAAAAGGCATGCGACTGCAGATTTCTCCTCTCCTGCTAAGAAGTCTTAGGAAGTGGATTGCTGTTGTTCACGTCCTTCTTTTAGTGTCGGGACTTCTACTTCTCCTCGAGGTAGTTTTTCGACTTCAGACATTTCGGACCATTAAGGAGGTCGTTGTATTTTGGCACCTTCAAAGCGTTTGACGCTTGTACATTCGTCGAATGCTCTTTTGATTTCTAGTGCTACATTTCCTTTGACGAGTAGAAGATTACTTTGTTGCAGCAGCTCCCAGGTCTCCCACTTTGATTTTTATGATGAGAAGGAAGCATGTGGACCCTTTGCTTCCTAAGCTGGTTTTGTCCAAGGCTTTGAAGAAGTCTCTTTGTATCGTGGAAGATTGGCTATTGACCAAGAGGTAGTTAGGCAAGGCTTCTTTTGCTTTTCTGCAATCGTAGCTCATCAACAAGAGGTACCAGTTTTATGTAACTGGAGAAGCTCCCTCCATGGGAGTTTCTGCCTCCTCCCAGGGGAAATTTCTGGCCTTGTCAACACTAATCGCAGATCGGCTTTTTCGGCAGCTAAAGTGTTCTTTTCATCCCTCGAATTTGACCATTTGGTTAAGAACCTCTTTAAGGTCTTGGAAATTATGAGTTTTATTGTAGTGTCTTACCGAACAATTATAGAGCCGTGATTTCCACGAGCGGCAGGATACTAAATTCAAATTTAGCGCGTCGGCGTCGCCAACACTGGTGGTGATGACGTCATCTCCCTCCACTCGCGGGAGAACCAGGTACAACTGCCCAGGTGAATCCAATTCTTTTCCTGCCGGCGTCCGGTGAACATCGGTGGTCGGTGCGGTTGGATGACTTTGCTTCGCTTTTTTTCCTGTGGATTTGATTTTCGGAATTGGTGAAGTACTCTTTTTTGGCGTTGTTGTGATTTTGCTTTTTATTTAGGCGTTGCCATGTCGGATTCTAGTCCGTCGGGAGTTAGGTTTTGCATCTCAGGATGTAAAACTAGATTATCCAAGTTAGAGTATGATTCTCACACTAAATGTGTTAAGTGTAGGGGACAGGTTTGTTCAGCAGATCGACATGTAACGAGTGTAGTGATTGGACTGATTCTCAATGGAAGTTTTTTAGTTCATACTCGGAGAAATTAGCTAAAGACAGAATTAGAAAAAGCAGCGCGTAGGGAAAGTAGACTTAGCTCTGCTTCGTCTTGCGATGCATCTGTTCCTTCTGTTTCTCCTCAAATTGTTATGTCTCCTTTAACTACACCTCCTATTCCTCCTACTAATCCCACTTCTCCGGCTTCCCGTGTAGTTTCTTCCGACACCATTGCCAGTCTGGAATCGAGGTTAGATCAGAAATTTTCGGTACTAGCGAATACGGTTGGGAGGAATGGGAAAATTTTGCAACTTGGTAATTCAGTTAAGACGTTTTTGGAGAAAGCGGCTTCAGGTAAGAGTGTAGTTGAGGGTGCGTCTGTCTGTCCTGACACGTCTCCTAGACAAAGGTCACTATCCAGCTCCCCCGCACCGGGGAGAAGACATACCGGAAGTCCAAGGGAGTCGATCGGGATTTGCCCACGACAGGCGCCTCTCTTGTTGAGCCTGTTGCGCCTCAACAGGGCTCGGTTAAGCGTTGGAAAGGTGTTGCGGTCAGACGCCTTTCGAATGATTCAAGCGATTCGTCTCCGGTCACGCGGCGCTCTTGGCGAGATTCGCATTCACTGCCCCGTTTTTTCGCTGTGCCCTTAAAGATGCGTTCGGTAAGAGGCGCCGATTCTTCGCCTCCTCCAGTCAAGCGGTATAAGGAGCCTGAGAGTAGGGTTGCGCCGCGGCCGTTAGCGGCTCGTTCATCGCCTCAATCTGTGCCTTTTTCGGCTCCATCTACTAGTAGAGATTGTGGTTTTAGCGCTGTAGCTAGCAGTTCTAAGGGTGTTTCTTTAGGCGCTTTTTCGTCTGTTACGCCTGATGCGCCTGTTTCGCCTCGAATTTCGGCGGCTCCGAGCGAGGCGCAAGTAGTTTTTCCGCCTCCTGCTGAACATTTAGGCTCTTCCAAGCCTACGTTAACTGTTTTTGATTCGTCTCTGGCGCCTTTGCGCAAGCAGTTAGAGATGTTAACCAACTGGATGAATGAGTCCAAGGGTGGTTCGAAACCTTCAGATCCGGTTGTAGTTCCGTCTACTTCTTCGGCGGTATCGGAGAATGAAGAAGAAGTAGAGGAGGAGGATTCACATCACCTCTCGTGTTATTCACGTCTCCTTAGATTTCTTCTGGTATCTTATCCAGATTATTTTGAGAAAGCGGCTCCGCGCTCCCCAACTTCGACTTTTTTGATGAGGAGGAAAACTTCAGACCCTCTCCTCCCAAAACTTGTTCTATCTAAAGCGGTTAGACATTCGTTGAAAGAGACTGAGAAATGGATGTCTATGAAAAGAGACTTAGGGAAGGCTCTTTTTGCTTACCCTCCCTCTAAGTTGCTTCGTAAGAGGTATAGGTTTTATGTAACTGGGGAAGCTCCTTCTCTGGGAGTTTCTGCCTCCTCCCAGGGAGACTTCTCCAGTTTAATCGACTCCTCTAGAAGACCTGCTTTCGCCGCAGCGAAAGTTTTCTTTACAGCGCCTGAGTTGGACCACGTTGTAAAGAATCAATTTAAACTTTTGGAAGTCTTTAGCTTCCTTGATTGGACTATTGGCGCTTTAGCGGCCAAGATCGAAGACTGTCCTTCTCTTTCTCAGGAGTTAGCGGAGGATTGGATTGGTGTTCTGTCCTGTGCGGACAAATCCATTAGGGATGGATGTGATGAGTTAGCTTTGCTCATCTCCTTTGGTACCCTTAAGAAAAGGCAACTTTGGTGCTCCTTTGCTTCTAAAAGGGTTACTTCCCAACAGAAGTCTGCTCTCTTGTTTGCTCCTTTTGTGAAAGATAACCTCTTTCCAGACGATGTAGTGTTGTCAATTTCGTCTGCGCTAGATAAGAAATCTACAGTAATACCTTGGGTTACGAATTTAATCCGTTCCAGAACCTGCTTCGTAACCTAAAAAATTCGTAACCCAAATGGATTTTCCCATAAGAATGTTATAAAAAGCAAATAATGCGTTCCACCCGACCATGAATAACCATTTCAATTCATATTTTTCCATTTATTTTTGTTCACTAAGGTTGAAAATTCGTGTAGGAATTACATAAAATTATAAAATTGAAGAATGAAATTAAATATAAACACTAGATTTAATATGCATGCACAGTACCTGAACTTTACCTTTGGCGAGTGTGGCTGCTGGCTTGACGGAGACGGGAGGAGGGGAAGGGTGAGGAGGAGAGGGTTAGGGCTTGGGGGGGAAAATCTCCTCCGTGAACACTTCTGGAAGACTTTCTGGTTCTTTCTCTAGAGAGCACCGTTCACTATGATCACTAATTTTACGCTTACGCAACACTATGTTGTCTTTCACAATTTTGAAAAAATATTTTTCTATGAGCAAATTTTCTACATCGTTCGAGAATATAAGGCCGTTGTTTTGTCAATACTGTGACACCTTTTGATGCTTTACTGGCTTTAATTTCTTCCTTTTTCTTCAAAATAGTGCAGATCGTTGATTGCGACCGCTTGAAGAATGCTGCAATGTCTTTCACGCACTCTGCCTTTTATCATGCATCTGGATAATTTCCTTCTTCATTTCGACTGTAATCATCTCCTTCTTTCTTATGCTTTCCTTCTTGCTGCTTGCCTTCGTCATCTTGGGAGCCATTGTCTTTAGTATTTGGGTAATAGTAATGTATAAGCACTATTACGGAAACACAACACGTGCGCAAATCACTAAGCAAATTTGAGAGCGTATCACGGACAGATGCGTTCAATCTTACCGCCAGCGAGATATTGAAAGAGTTATGGTTTAAAAAGGGTCAAGGGATGCGTAGGAGGAAGTCACGTGGCCCTCGTTAAGTTTTGGCCGAAAAAAATGCGTTCGCAGATCCCACCTTCAGGCCGTGTAAAACAAAGCAGGCGTTAAGTTTTTGGCCGAAAAAAAAAATGTGTTCCGATACCCAACGCTCATCCGATGTAAACAAATCAGGCGGCCTCCCATGATGGAAATTCGCGCATTCGTATTCCAAGCGAAATTCGTATTCCAGAATGAGGTCGTCACTTCGTAAGTTAAAAAATTCGTATACTAATCGGTTCGTAACCCAAAGTATTACTGTACTTCGGATTTACTGGCACAGTCTACTAAGAGACCTAAAGCTCCTGTGGAGACTGTTCCTTCGGTTTCTCCTCTGGCCCAAGTGCCTTTTCGAGGGAGAAAACCCAAGCGCTTCTTTCGGCCGAAGTCGAATTTTCGACCTCAGTCTAAGGCCTCGGCCAAGGTTAACAAACCTTCCAAATGAAAGCTCGGTTCTTCATGCACAGTGGAGCCAGGCTGGCTCTGTTTTGGGAGGAATGGGAAAACAGAGGGAGCAGAAGCCTGGGTAGTGCAAGTACTCAAGTTCGGCTATCGTATTCCTCTCGTTTCACCTCCCTCGCTCTCACCTGTGCCAATTCCATTCCAGGCATACTCTCCGGGCTCAGACAAATTTCTGGCGCTAGCCGCAGAAGTGGAAGCGCTTGTTCTCAAAGAAGCGATAGAAACAGATAGAAGGGATTTTCCTCCAGGCTTTTACAATCGCCTTTTTGTAGTCCCCAAGTCATCAGGGGCTGGAGGCCAGTTTTGGATGTGAGCGCCCTGAACTTGCATGTCCAGAAAACAAAATTTCATATGGAGACCACTCGGTCGGTTCCGTGGAAGTCCATCAAGACAGGGGGATTGGATGGTCTCTCTGACATGCAAGACGCTTATTTTCACATTCCGATACATCGCGAATCTCGGAAGTACCTGAAGTTCATGTTCGAAGGCAAGGTGTTTTCAGTTTCTGGCGCTTTGCTTCGGACTAGCGACCGCTCTTCAAGTTTTCACCACGGTTCTATCCCCGATAGGAAGCTGGCTGCACATATTAGGAGTAAGAATTCCCTCTCTATCTGGACGATTGGCTTCTCGGTCGGAATCAGAGAGTCGGTGTGCATGAAGGACCTTGGAACAACTCTGGATCTTGCCAGAAAGTTAGGAATTCTGGTCAACAAACAGAAAGTCCCAGTTGTTTCCATCTCGGAGCATCCTTTATTTGGGGATGATTCTGAATGCTCAAGTTTTTCGGGCTTTTCTGTCCCGAAGAGGGTTCAAGGCTGTCTGGAGACAGTTCAGGAGTTCTTGGACAAAAAGGTAAGTTCTGCCAATCAGTGGATGAGGCTCCTGGGCAAATTGACGTCAGTGGAGAAATTTGTGACGTTGGGAAGACTGCACATGAGACCTCTGCAGTTTTTCCTGAGAGCCTCTTGGTGCAGGGAAGACACAACCAGACTCGATTACTTTCCTGTCACAGATCAAATAAAAGAGGACCTAAGGTGGTGGCTCTCTCGAGCAAGGTTGGAAGAAGGGTTAGATTTACGACCCATCCTCCCGAACCTACAGTTCTTTTCCGACGCATCGGACACAGGTTGGGGAGCCCTACTGGGAAATCAACGGACTTCAGGAGCTTGGTCGGAGAAGGAGAAGAAGTTCCACATAAATGTAAAGGAACTGTTAGCAATTTTCTTGGGGCTCAGACAGTTTCGGAGCTTAGTAGAAGGTCGAGTAGTGGTAGTGCATTCCGACAACTCCACGGCTCTCGTACGTGCGGAAACGGGGGGACTCAGTCTTTCTCTCTGTACGAAGTAGCCAAGGATCTCCTCCTGTGGTCAAACGAAGCGAAGGTTCAGCTAGTCCCGAGATTTGTTCCGGAAAGATGAACGTCCTGGCGGACGAGTTAAGTCGTCAACAGCAAGTGTTACTCTGGAGTGGACTTTGGACAACAAGATTTGTCAGAAACTTTGGCGCCTTTGGGGACGACCGTCAATAGACCTGTTCGCGACATCAAGGAACAACCGTCTTCCTCTCTTTTGTTCTCCAGTCCCAGATCCTCTAGCTTGGTCGGTGGACGCAATGCTGTTGGATTGGTCGGGTCTGGAAGCTTATGCATTCCCTCCGTTCGGTCTAATAAGAGAGGTGCTGAACAAGTTCATTTCGCACAGCAATGTAACACTAACGTTAATCGCTCCCTTTTGGCCCAGGAAAGAGTGGTTCCCGACCTTCTCCAGTTGTTAGTAGACTTCCCCAGACTTCTTCCTCCAGAGAAGTGGCTTCTCAAACAACCTCACTTCAAGAGGTTCCACCAAAACTTGTCCGCTCTAGCTCTGACAGGGTTCAGACTGTCCGGAATCTTGTCAGAGCGAAAGGATTTTCAAGAAGAGCTGCAGAAGCTATCGCTCGTTGTAGGAGAGAGTCTTCTAACAAACTCTATCAAGGGAAGTGGAGAATCTTCAGAGAGTGGTGTAGAAGTGCTAAAGTCTCTACTTCTGCGACCTCTTTAACAGAAATAGCAGATTTTTCTTCTATTTCTTAGGAACTCTAAGAAACTGGCTCCTTCGACGATCAGAGGATATAGAGCCATGCTCTCTTCGGTTTTTCGACATCGAGGTTTGGATATTTCCTCCAATTCAGATCTGTCGGACCTCATTAGGTCTTTCGAAACCACTAAGCTCCCGCAAGATACAGTGGCTTGGAACTTAGATGTGGTGCTTAAGTTCCTCATGGGGCCACCGTTTGAGCCTTTGAAGTCGGCTTCACTCAGGAACTTGAC
Source organism: Macrobrachium nipponense (assembly GCF_015104395.2). Taxonomy (NCBI): domain Eukaryota; kingdom Metazoa; phylum Arthropoda; class Malacostraca; order Decapoda; family Palaemonidae; genus Macrobrachium; species Macrobrachium nipponense. Next base: position 138,569,742 of record NC_087200.1, on the reverse strand, counting down.
TAAGAAGGCACTTTTTCTTATTGCACTAGCTTCTGCTAAGCGTGTCAGCGAATTGCACGCTATAGACAAAAGAGTCGGTTTTCTCTCAAGGCAATGCTGTATTTTCGGTATCTTTGACCTTTCTAGCCAAAAATGAGAATCCTTCTAATCCTTGGCCGAGGAGTTTTGTGGTAAGGAACTTATCTGATTTGGTTGGACATGAGGAGGAAGAAAGGCTCTTATGTCCAGTCAGGGCTTTAATTAAGCAGTATCTGTTTGCCACTAAGGGTATTAGAGGACAATCTTCTAAGCTCTGGACCTCGGTTCAAAATCCCTCTCGTCCTCTTTCTAAGAATGCTATATCGTTCTTTATTAGAGAGCTTATCAGGGAAGCTCACTCGCAGTCCGAGAACGACAATCTTTCCGTTCTGAGAGTTAAAGCTCACGAGGTTAGAGCAGTGGCAACTTCTTTATCATTCAGAAAGAATTTATCTTTAGCTTCGATTCTTCAGAGCACGTTCTGGAGATCGAATTTCCGTTTTTGGCGATTTTTGTTTCTTTTTTTTTTTTTCTTTTTTTTTTTTGTTTACTTTGTTTTTTTTCTTTTTTTTTTTTTGTCATTATCTCAAAGAGATAGAAACGGTTTTCGAGAATTGTAAAACGTTAGGTCCGTGGCGGTTTCTGGCATGGTGTTGGGAGAAACGGCACAGGGGTCGTCACCTCTATGCTAACTTTTCACCTTGAATAGGTTGTCGAGTTCAAGGGAAGCTGGGGTACTGAGTACCTGGGATACTCACCAGTCTGTTAGGTCAGATTTTACAATGGTTGGGTATATATGTTTTTAAATCTGGTGTTGGTGACAAATGTTTTTGTATGATTGAATTTCTGGTCTTAGCCCAGGGCAAGGGCATCTTTGTTGTTACTATCCTCCGTCAGTCAGCCTTGACTCGCTTGAACTACGGAAGGATTCCACTCCTGTAGAGGCTAACTTTGGTCAAATTCCAATTCCTCTACAATAGTAAGAAGAGCACCGACCAGAGGCAGTAACAGTCTGCTGTAGCTCTCTTACAAGGTAAGGTACAACAGACACCTTGAGTGTTTACTGGTATTGCAATAAATGTAACCATTTGAAAATACTAGTGGTCCACTGAATCCCACCTTCCCATAAATGTGTAATCAGCTCTATAATTGTTCGGTAAGACACTACAATAAAAATGAAATTTTCATTATTAAAATGAAGTTTTATTGTATACTTACCGAACAATTATGATTATACCCACCCTCCTCCCCTTAGGTGGACGGACGGGCAGAAAGAATTGGATTCACCTGGGCAGTTGTACCTGGTTCTCCCGCGAGTGGAGGGAGACGTCATCACCACCAGTGTTGGTGACGCCGACGCGCTAAATTTGAATTTAGTATCCTGCCGCTCGTGGAAATCACGGCTCTATAATTGTTCGGTAAGTATACAATAAAACTTCATTTTAATAATGAAAATTTCATTTTTCTGGACTGGACAGTCGGAGCTCTTGCTTTGAAGATAGAGGATTGCCCCTCAATTCCGTATGACATGGTGTCGGATTGGTTAGTGGTTCTTTTGTGCACCAACAAATATGTTAGGGATGCTTCTGATGAGATCAGTTCTCTCTTTGCCTTTGGTACTCTTAAAAAGAGAGAACTTTGGTGCTCCTTCATCATGAAAGGAGTTACTGCTTCCCAGAAGTTGGCTTTGCTTTTCTTGCCATTGGATAAGCAATAACTATTTCTGGAAGAAATGGTTAAAGATATTCCTTCTGCATTGGAAAGAAAATCGGCTCATGATTTGTTGGCTCAGTCTACTAAACGAGCGAAAGCCACCTCTGTGACTCCTGTCATATCTTCCTCTCCTTTACAGCAGCCCTTTCATGGAGGTAGAGCCAGACCATTCATCAGACCTTGCTTGAACCTGCTCCCCCCTTCCAAATCCACGACAAAACCTGCTTCTAAGCCTTCCTCAAAGTACTATGACTATCCCCATGCTCCGGGAGGTGCCAGGTTGTACCTGTTTTGGGAGGAGTGGAATTGCAGAGGGGCAGACCCTTGGGTGGTCCAAGTTCTTCACCTTGGTTACTCCAGTCCTTTCAAGGATCCTCCCCCTATCTCCAATACGCTGATCATATTGTCGGCTTACTTTCTAGGCTTGGAGAGGTTTGTAGCTCTGGCCAAAGAGATGGAAGCTCTCCTTCAGTAGGCGGGTGTAGAGTTAGTAGTCGACAAATCATCACCGGGGTTTTACAACTGCCTTTTTGTAGTCCCCAAGGCATCAGGAGGCTGGAGACCCGTGTTAGATGATAGTGCTCTGAGCTTGGTTGTCTCAAAAATTTAAATATGGAAACAACCCACTTGGTCCTTGCATCACTTCCCCAAGGAGACTGGATGGTCTCCTTGGACATGCAAGACGCTTATTTCCATATTCCGATTCATCAGGAATCAAGGAAATTTTGTCTCGAGTTTATAGGCAAAGTATTCCAATTTCGAGCGCTGTGTTCGATGCGGCACATTACCTGGATGACTGGCTTCTCTGCTTCTCCTCATAAAGCCAATGCATGAAGGATCTATCGAGGACTTGTATGACTCGTTCATTAGGGATTCTCATCAACACAAAGAAATCACAACTGATTCTGACTCAAAGTATTCTATGTATTTTGGAATGACTCAATACTCAAGCTTTTAAGGCTTTTCTTTCCCCGAAAAGAGTTCAGTCATGCCTTCAGGTAGTTCAGGAGTTCCTGAACTGTTGATCTTGTTCCGCTCTCCAGTGGATTAGTCTTCTGGGCACCTTATCGTCAGTAGAGAAGTTTGTAAGACTCAGAAGGTTACATATGTGACCCTTTCAATTTTTTCTGAAGGTATCGTGGTGCAGGAAGTTTCAGCCGGACTTGACAGTGTTTGACATCACAAAGGAGATCAAAGAGGATCTAGCATTGTGGCTTACAGATGGCATTTCCCTTCATCCTTTCTACCCAACCCTACAGTTCTTTTCCGGTATTTCCCTTCATCCTTTCTACCCAACCCTACAGTTCTTTTCCGGTATTTCCCTTCATCCTTTCAACCCAACCCTACAGTTCTTTTCCAACGCAGGTTGGAGAGCCGTCTTGGGAGAGATATAGTATTGAGAATATAGTTGCCTGAGCAGAGATCCCTTCACATCAACGTAAAGGAGTTACTAGCAGTCCATCTGGGTCTGCAAGCATTCATTCACCAGATCACAGGGAAAGTGGTGGCAGTACATGCAGACAACTCCACCGCTTTGTTGTACGTTTGAAAGCAAGAGGGAACACATGTTCTCCCTTTATGAGAAAGCAAGGGACCTTCTTTTATGGGTAGAAAGGAAGCAAGTGTCTCTGATACCTCAGTTCGTCCAAGGGAGGATGAATGTTTTGGAGGACGAATTGAGGCGAGGTCAACAACTTCCGTTGGAATGAACTCTCAATTCCAAGGTTTGCCTAGATCTTTGGAAGATATGAGGAAAACCAGCAATAGATCTGTTCGCCACTTCCAGCAACAATCGACTCCCTATATTTTGCTCTCCAGTTCCAGGCCCTCTAGTATGGTCTGACGACGCAAGACATATTAGCGATCTCCATGCTATGGAGAAAAGAGTTGGCTTCTCACAAAAGGATGCAGTTTGCCCTTTGATGTTGATTTTTTTTAGCCGAACAAAAATCCTTCGATACCATGGCCTCGGACCTTCACTCTTGAGAATTTGGCTGATATTCTCAGTTTGGAGGAAGTGGAAAGGCTCTTAAGCCCAGTATAAGTGCTCTTAGGTATTATTTCCACAGAACAGAGAAAATAATAGGACCATCTTCTCGATTGTAGTGTTTGGTGAAGATTCCCTTGTGACCTCTTTCAAAGAGTGTGGTGTCCTTCTTCAGAGAACTTATCAAAGCACATTCTCATGTCAATGAAAAAGATTATCCCATGTTAAACATCAAGGCACATGGAGTCCAAGCAGTGGCAACCTCTCTGGCGTCCTGACATAATTTGTCACTCTGCAATTCTACAGAGTACCTTTTGGAGGTCAGAGTCGGTGTTTGCATCTCATTACCTAAAAGAGATTGAGACAGTGTATGAAGACTGTATTTCTCTTGGTCCTATATCTGTAGCGGGCATGGTGTTATGAGAAATGACATGGGGTGGTGGGTCCCTTATGTATTTTTGCCTTGTATCAAGGTTGCTGTGCTAAGGGAAGCTGGACTACTCGCCTGTCAAATATTTTTAATGCATTGGGTATAGGTTTTTAATATAGTGTAGGTGGCTTGTTCGCTTGTATGAGGTAGCTGGTCTTCGCCCAAGACAAGGGCAGTACGTATTTTTACCTGTTAAGTCAGCGGTGAACTGCCACGACTGCAAAGGCATTCCACTCTGTGTAGAAGCACTCTTTGGACAGACATCCAAGCTCTCTACTACGTAAGATGAGTACTGACCAGAGGTAGTACTCTCCTGCAGTAGCTCTCTTACAAGGTTAGGTTCAATAAGCACTTATAGTGCTGACAACTGTCTTGTATAAAAAAAATCCCATTATATTTTTTAATTAAGATACATCCACAGCCCCCTCCTTGCAATAGGGAATCAGCTGTGATAATTTATAGATATGACTGTAATAAAAATGTAATTTTCATAATGAACTAATTTTATTGCATACTAGCCTAATAATTATTTAATGAAAGCCCTCCCTCCTCCCCCGGGTGGATGGTAGGACAGACCAAATTGATGACATCTGGTCTGTTGTATCTGTTTTCGCCCTTGAGTGGCAGGAGATGACGTGACCTGCATTGGCGATGGTGGCGCCACTGCGAAAGTTTTAATCTTTTGTCTGCCGTGTAGGGAACCTACAGCTGTGATAATTGTTAGGTAATTAAGCAGTAAAATTACATTTCACACAAGTGACTTAACAAACAATTACAAAGCTAAACTTTCATATGTGGCAGTTGAAAATTCAAATTATTTGGCAGCAGCGCTGCCATTGTTAATTTAGGTGATACAGGACCCGCCCACTTTCAGGAATACCCGGTACTGCTAGGCTAACTGTCATCAATTTGTTTTTTGCTGGCCAAGGAGTAACATCGCTGGTTGTTTTCTCTTGATAAGCTGCTTTTTTAGCTGTTCAATTAGCTAAATAGAGTCTAGTTTCAATATGTCAAACTCTAGTTTTGTCATCAGTTAGGTTTTGCAATGAAGGCTGCAAAACTAGAATGATTAAACTTTGTTGTGATCCACACTCTTAAGTGCATGAAGTGTAGGGGACAGTTATGTAGCAAAGATTTAACTTGCACTGAGTGTCAGAACTTAGATGAGCAAGGTTGGAAGAACTTTAAATCTCATTTAGAGACAATGGAAAAAGATAAGAGCCGGGAGTAAGCCTAGATTGATGCAACTCCTTTGTCATTAGGCGGAGACGTCTTCTTTTTCTCCTGCCTGTTATCTAACACATCTATCGTTAATCTTACACATCTATCTTAATATTACTTCATTGCCACAAACTTCAGTCATATAACCCACTGCTTCGATTCTAACACCTATTACCAGCTTAGTCCAAAATGGACAAGAAGTTTTGATTCTGGCCAACTCTGTGGGATTTGGTTGTTCCCTTTGTTCCTTTTTTGCAATTGAGTATAGTGAAAAGATTAGTCTTTCGTTTCCTTGGTGGTGGGAGTAAGGTTGCAATTTACACGGAACAACACCATGGCGCTATCGTATGTCCGCAAACAAGGAGGATGCACTCTTTCTCTCTCAATGAAATGACCGAAGATCTCCTCCTATGGGCAAACGAACGCAAAGTAATTCTTTTCCTAAGGTTTGTTCAAGGAGAAATTAATGTCTTGGCAGATGAGCTGAGTTGCTCAAACCAGGTCCTTCTGATGGAATGGACTCTGAACGAGAGAGTTAGCCAAGATTTGTGGATATTATGGGGAATACCCGCCATAGATTCCTTTGCCACCTCAAGGAACAATGCCTTCGATTTTTTGTTCACGTTTTTTTTAGACCCGCTAGCATGGAGATGGATGTGATGCTTCTGGACTTGACAGGCCTCGACGTGCATGCGTTTCCCCCCTTTGGGCTCATAAGAGAGGTCATCAACAAATGACAGTCCCATCAGAATGTGTCGATGGCACTTGTAGCCCCATACTGGCCCAGTAAAGAATGGTTTCTGGACCTCCTCAAGCTCCTTGTGGACTTCCCTAGGCTCCTGCCACAAGGTTGATGTCTTCTCAGACAACCCCACTTCGACAGGCACCATCAAGGGTTGTCTGCTCTTGCCCTGACACGATTCAGACTCAGGAGTGTTGTCAGAGCGAAAGGTTTTTTGTGAAGAGCAGCAGAGGCTATTGCAAATGTGGAAGGAGTTCTCCAAGCTCTACAATCGAAGTGAAGAATATTTAGAATGCGCAAAGTCACATCTCTTCTACAACCACTATACAGAAATAGTGGGGTTTTTATTATTTCTGTGGGACTCTGGAAAGCTATCTACCTCTACTGTTAAGGGGGCTGGCCGGAACCCCTATATATGGAGGTATAGGGCAAAAAATGCAAAGTCATGAAAAAATTTTCATGAGCTTCATATGGCAATTGAGAATACGTATACGAAATATTTCGTCAAATTCCTCTTACTTTCGTAGTTACAGGGTAATTAGTTAACGTAACTCAATAAGCCTAAAACATTGATCTGTACAAGAAAATGCATATTTCCTCTATTATCGTAAATTTTGATAATTATTGTCAAAGAAATTGGGAGAAATGGCATCTGTAGACATTCCCCGAGTCGAGAAGGAGACTTCAGGCTCAGCTACCCAAGTCGAGTCCTGATTTAGTGCGATCACAGACTTTGAGTAGTCTACACGTTCCATTTCACCTCTGACATACGCCTGCTTTTACGTATGTTTATGTATGTTTCGGCAAGAATTTCATCATGCCAATGAGGAAAAGACAAGGAAAATCTCGCTAACATACAGACGAAGAAAAAATCGCTCAAGTATTATTACAGAATATCATAATATATGGCGTAGTTAGTGAAGAGAGAGGGGAGGGTTGCTTAGTAACGCCCCCGTCTTGCTTGACAGCACACGTCACTGTGCCCAAGGCTACATCTTTGAGCAAAGAGATCTTCATTTATGATAAATAACAAAGTTTTGGTTTTTTAAAACCCAAAATGGAATATGAAATTCATATAATCATGATTTATTAAATTGTCTTTGCAAAAAAAGAGTACGCCTTCAAGTTTCACCTATTGACATTTCTCTTGCATTTACGTTTGTTTATCTTTGTTTTCGGGCAAGAATTTCATCATTCCAAAGAGGAAAATACAAGGAAACATCTCGCTAACATACAGAAAGAAGAAAATTCGCTGTAATAAGCCGAGTTAGTGAAGGGGAGAGAGAGATTGCGTAGGAAGGAGTGCCCCATCTTGCTCAGCAGTGCCCCAGGCTGCGATATATGAGCAAAGGGATCATCATTTATGATTAAATTATGATAAATAAAATAGTTTTGGTTTATTAATACACAAAAAAGAAATATACATTCATAATAATCATTATTTATTAACATTGTCTTTATAGAAATACGAAGGAAAACTTTGAATGCCCGTATCTCAAAACTATACTTATTGACCTTCAAAATCTATCTTCTCACTTAGTTTTAAAGCTATAACATTGGAATTTGGTATATAACTCAGAAAGACACTATAGAACAATCAAATAGAGCCCTTTTTTCCAATTTTTGTTTCGTATTTTTTTTATAAATTTTTTTTCCTGATTTATAGGGTTTATTTTTTTACCATATCTTGCAAAAAAATGACTTTTAGAAAAAACTCTCCATTCGATTGGAGGTCTACATCAGGTCTATATATATGGTAGTAATCCCAGGTCTTAATATTAAATATCAAGGGAGGAGATAGAATTTGAAAAATGGTTATTTTCGGGATAAATCGCCCTGGCGTCACAAAACCGAAGGTCAGAGGCGAAAATCATATGCGGTTTGGAGATGTCCCAAGTCACCTTATTAAGTGGTATGAATATCAAAGTCCTGTCCTTAAAAAAGGGCATTAGCCGGCCGGCCTTCTTAAAGGTTATAGGTCTAGGCTTTCTTCAGTTTTTAAGCATAGAGGCCTCAATATTTCGAACAATCAAGATATCAGAGACCTCATTAAATATTTTGAGTCTTAAAGAGCAGTGAAACCTGGGGAGGTGGATTGGAATTTGCACGTGGTTTTAAGGTGGATTTCCAGTCCACAGTTAAAGCCTTTAAGTTCCTCTGAAGGATCTAACAAAGATGTTTTTAGTCGTCTTAGCTACAGCGGGTAGAGTAAGTAAGATCCAGGCTACTAGTAAGGAGGTTGGGTTTGCTGAGAATAACGCAGTGTGGTCATGTGTTGGAGATTTTCTGGTGAAGAATGAGGATCCATTGAATCCATGGCCTCACTCTTTCGTGATAAAGAACCTATAAACGGACATAGTGGGACCAAAAGAGGATAAGCGTATGTTATGTCCTGTCAGAGCCATCAAATACTATCTGCATAGGATGAAGGCATTCAGAGGAAGTTCCCCTCGAGTAGGTTCCTTCACGTGGTGAGGGGGTAAGGGATTCTGCCTTCAAGTTTGCGAAGGCCGGATCCTGACGGAACGCCTACAAAAACTTTTTTTTGGCATTAACTTGCGAGGACATTTCCACTTTCGAAAAAATTTTCTGCTTGGGTGAGTCTGGGAGGGGTTCGTGGTTTGGAGGGGATTTGCATTCGAAGCTAATTGTGGGAGTTGTGGTGGTGAGTCGCCACCCAATACGGTTTGGACCCAAGAGATGGTGATGGGATTTTCCCATTGCTATCTTAAGGGCGGAACCATCTCCAGGGATCAGCCCATTTGGAATCCAGGGGGGCTGGTTTTGGGATGGGGACTCCTGGCTTTTGTCCGGAAGCCCACCAATATGTTTGGAGTGGGGAGTCTGTCCCCATTAGTGTGGGTAGAACTCCAGCAGGCAGATTGGCTTATACCTGGGCCACTGCAAGCATATTGGTGCTATCCCGAAAGGGTAGGGTATGGGGCCAGACCGTGGGAAGCAACTTCTACGTGTGCCATTGGTGAGAATGTTGGACCCTGTCTAGTCCGCGATACCTTGTTGGTCTTCCAAGCGTTGTTGTGTGTGTGTGTGTGTGTGTATATATTTTCCCCCCCCCCCCCCTTTTTTTTTTTTTTTCCTTCAAACTATCCATGGATAATATGTCTAGTACATTGTCCCCTGGATCCCCCGACTCTTTGGCACCGTTGACAACTTAATTGGCTTGGATAAGGACCTCCCTTTGCCATCCCCAACCTCCTCCAATGAAAACATCAAAGATTCTTTGATTGTTACTACAAGCCCTTATGTAGTTCAGAACAGAGGAAAGAATAGCAGATTTAATAATAGATATAAGAATGCTAATCCTGATATTGGAATTTTTACTTGGATCTCAAGAACCTGAGACTTATAATAAATAACCTTTCTCTTGATCTCGACAAAAGCATAAAAGAACTGAATATATTTGATGTTCCATAGAGATATTGTAAAATGCATTGGCAGAGAACCAAAGATAGCCTCTCAAGGTGAAGGAAGCTTGCTGTGGAAGTTTCATCACCAGATGAAAGTAGAAAATTACTGCTATGCTGATTAGTGCTGTAGAAGGAAGCACAGCAAAATGCACTCCTCACAAAACAATGAATCAGTCTAAAGGAGTAGTGTATAGTACTGAACTCCTACATTATTCTGAGGACACTCTCCAAAAGAATTTGCTGATCAAAAGGTGGTTGATGTGAGACGAATCAAGAAAAAAGTATTGGGAATATTACATCCAACACCTACTCTAATACTCACCTTTGATTGTTTGAGACTCCCTAAATTTCTGAAAGCTGCATGGCTTCACCTGCCAGTTAGACAGTATATTCCCGCTCCCAGAAGATGTTTCCATTGCCAAATGTTTGGCCATTTTGATAACACATGTAGGAAAAAAGAAAGGAATGAAACCAGCCATATGCTTTAACTGTGGCAGAAAGAGCATGGGAATTGTGAACTTACTCCATGCTGCCCTAATTGTGGGGGAGACCATACTGCAGCACATAAATCATGTATCAAGTATCTCATTGAAAAAGAAACACTTTGTATCAAGACTCAAGAGCGCATTACCTTTAAAGAAGCAAGACAAAAGACTTTGCAGAAATTCGACACCCAGAAGTCTTTGTAATGCAGTAAAAGGAAATGTGAGAAAAGACAAAAGAAATTGAATCTCAAAAAGTGTAATGAAGATAAAGAAGAAAAAATGGATGCTGGGAAAATTGTCAACAAGAGGACTTTAAGTGAAGAGTCTGTAACAATGCCTGAATCAAAAGTCAAGCACCTTGAGAAAGGAGATACATCCGTAGAAAAAAGTTGATTCAAACAAAAAAATGAGTAAACCTTCACCATCCTGTGGTTCAGCTGACCCTCATAAAGGAACATCGGAATTAATGGAAAATAATGATGTCATATCCCCACTATCTTATCATACAACACAGCAGCAACAAATGTAGAACCTAAGGCAAACAAAATGTTAAACTCAATTCAGCTTGGTTTAGATAATAAATTAGACTAGCTGAAAATGATAAACCAGATACTGCAAGGATCGAAGATGTTTCAAATACCATCATAAGTGCTCACTTGGTACATTCAAATGACCCTCTAAGTACTCCTTCGACATCTGGAACTGTACAAAAGTCCGTCACAAAACTCAGATATCATCTTCGAAGAAAAAACATAACAAAACGATCTTGGACAGGGGATCATCCTCTAGAAAATAGGTACTTTCTCTGCTATACTACAATGGAACTGCCAGGGACTTCGCGCCAAATATGAAGAGCTACTATGTTTGATTAATACTTATAATCCAGTATGCTTAGCACTACAAGAGACTATGCTAAGCAACAACAAAATGCTTACTCCTAAAGAGTTTTTGCATTCCACTCCCAATTCCCTATACAGGGAAATTCGGGTGGAGTGCTCTTCTTGTAAGACGAGATATTGCTCACTCAAAATACAGTTGCAAACTCAATTACAAGCTGTAGCTGTCAAAATTCACTTAAAAAAGACTTACACAATTTGTTCATTGTATCTCCCTCCTAATAACCCAATACTTGAACGACAGTTAACACACTTGTATGAACAGCTACCCCGACCATTTCTGATATTGGGAGACTTTAATGGTCGACATGAACTTTGGGGTGACATTTTAACAAATCAAAGAGGAAACCTTATCTTATCATCAATAGAAAATTCAGATATGACCCTTTTGAATACAGGTAGTCGTCTACTTACGACGGCATTAGGTTCTGGCAGAGCTGTCGTAAATTGATCTTGTCATAAGTCGACGAACCCCATAGCCTATGTACATTATTCTATACCTACGAACCACATAGCCTATGTACATGTATTCTGTACCTACCGCATACTATCTATCATATATTATATCCAAAGTATGCAATGTATACTGTCTTTCTTTCAGCATATTGAATAAATTGAATCATGTTTGTGCTGTCTTTTTATCCTTTTTACCATATTCAAACACATGCGTGTACATGTACGTATTTGTTCGTTTGCATTTTCATTGACAACTTAGTAGCCTACATATACATTTTATATCATCCCAAATATGTGCATGTATAGTACCTATTATTACGTTTAGCATATGAAATCTTATCATGCTCGAACTCCTTGATTAATACTTACTTTTATTACTGTATTTAACATTTTTATTGTAGGCATTCAGACCATCTGTCTGGTCTGTTTACATTTTCTTATCCGCCATTTGCATTGACATCGGCTACACGTATTATATACTTTTATTTATTTATAGGTTTGAATTAAATACATAATTTGTTATTATATTTGATTTATTTGCAAAACAGAAATACAAAATGAATTATTACAAAATACGAATCTTACCATTTTCGAACAAAATTTTACTTCTGAAAACAATATCAAAACAAAACATCGTCTGCCTGTTTATCTCTAGCGGGACCGTTGTACTGTTGCCAACACGTCTATGTACGTACGTAGTAATACACAAAGTTTTATTTAACAGTATGTAAATTATTTTTACTTTATAAATTTCAGGCAAACTACAGTAATGCATAGATAGAATTGATTTACAGTACAGAAAAAACATGAATATACAGAAAAAATAAAAATTACGAAACATTTGAAATTTGAAAAAAAAAAGAAATTATTGTCTGCTGGTGGATGGCTGGGGATCATCCGGGTCATCCTCATCCGTGGTAGTACTACTGGTAGTGGGGACAGGGGTAGACCGAGATGTTGGTTTAAACATAAACATGCTTAGTTTTGTTTGAATGGTCCGTTTTTTCTTCTCTTCATAAATTTCCCTCGGTATGGGCGAACAGCATCAAGAAACATGCGTTCAATTCTTGAAAATCTTTCAGTATTTGGATCCATTCCTTCAAAATGAGCTAGAAGTTTATTTAACTGTGATAAACCTTCTGCTAAGCCTTTAGTCGTGACATTCTTTGTGGCTCCTCCTCCCCTCATCCGCCTTTTCTGCTGCTGCTTCTCTCCTTTCTTCTTCAGCAACTTTTTCCTCTTCCAGCGCAATCAGATCTTCATTTTGTTAGTTCTTCCGACTCTTTGTCAAGGCAATTCCTCGATTTTCTTCCATTTCACATTCTAACGATAGACCTTTGGCTAATGTCACAATTTTTTCACGTATCATTGATTATTCGTTCATTATTCTCATTATCAAACCCATCAAAAGTATTCACATAGCGTTTAGCGCAATTCTTCCAAATGCCGTTCATGCATTTCTTTGTCACAGTTTCCCATGCTGCAGAGATATTCTTGATGCATTTAAGAATATCGTATTTTTTCCAAAAATCACGTAAAGATAAGTCAGGATCATCATCTGTAGCAGATATAGCTTGGGAAAAGGTGGTTTTTAGATAATTTTGCCACTTAAAGGCAGCGATAGCTCCTTGGTCCCATAGGTTGGATGAGGGGTGGAGTTGTATTGGGGGTGGTGTTCAAGAAACTTTCACGTTGGGATGGAGATCGGCTAGATGAGGTGGATGGCCGGGTGCGTGTCCAAAAGTAACACACCTTGAATGAATAGTGTTTTCGAACAATATTCACGAACCTGGGGAATAAAGCAGTTTATGAACCAGTCTTCGAAAAGTGCTTGAGTCATCCATGCCTTTTTTTTTGTTGGAACGATAGTAGACTGGTAGCGTATGCCTATTCACATTTTTAAGAGCTCGCGGGTTTTCGGAATGATAAATCAAAAGTGGCTTCAGCAGAAAACCCAGCGATATTACCGCCAAGCAACAAAGTCAGCCTATCTTTAGATGCCTTAAATCCAGGCATGGCTTTTTCCTCTTGGTAAATGAAGGAGCTTTCCGGCATTCGTTTCCAGAATACCCGCTCTCATCAACATTGAAAATTTGTTCTGGTAAATAGGCTTCTTCTACAATGACTTCATCCAAACTTTCAATGAACTTTTTCGCACCTTCCTCATCTGCACTTGCTGCTTCCCCAGTGATTCGGACATTATGCAATTGAAATCTTTTCTTAAATCTTTTGAACCATCCTGTACTTGCTGAAAATTCTTGGGTATAATCTGCTCCAGCACGCTCCTTCAACGTCTTAAAAATACTTAAAGCTTTCGTTTGCAGTATGTGAAGGCTTAATGGGACACGTTTTTGGAGTTGGCTTTCAATCCACACATTTAATAGTTTTTCCTTTTCGTGTATGGGTCCACTTCGTTGTTTTGTTATCACAGTTGATCTCATAGGTGCTGAACCCTTTACTGCTTCACGAATACGTTCCTTATCTTTAAAATTGTTGACACAGTAGAATGCGGTAGGTGAAGATCGCGGGCTATTTACACTTCACATTTCTTCCCCCCTTCAAGACTGGCTTTTATCACTTTCATTTTCATGTCTAGATCAATAGCTTTTCTTGCTTTCTTAGCAGGCTTGGAAACTGAGCAAGAATTTCTTTTTGAAGACATCTTTGATTGGGGTTGGAGCAAGAAAACATGTACAAAATAGGCTAACCAGTAACCACGTACAAGGACTCAAACACACAGAAACACTGCCGAAAGCTGAGCATCTCGGCGGAGATGAGCGCGCTGACCGGTAGCGGGAAAAAACTATCGTACGCTCGCTCGACGTATTTTAGCCAAATATAAAATTAAATGTTATATATATTTATTATATTGTCGTCGTTGGTCGTAATAAAGTCGGTCTGTCATAAGTTGAATAGGTCGTAAGTAGACGAACTACCTGTACTGAAAAACCCAACCCATTTTCACATTCAGACTGGTGCATTTTCATGTATTGACTTATCTATCATCAGTTCTGATACATTCATTGACTTCAACTGGGAGGTATTGGAAGATCTATACGGCAGTGATCATTTTCCAATTGTCATCAGAACTGGAGAAATATGAGCCAGTATACAGAATGCCTAGGTGGTGTACCAATAAAGCAAATTGGCCCCTTTCGAGGAACTCAGTTATACTGAACTAGATGCAAAAGATATGCCAACAATATGGAGAAGCAGTGTTCTATTTAACAATGATTTTTATGTTTGCAAGCAGAAAAGGCAATCCCAAAAACCAGTGGAAAATTGCCATCGGAAGCCTGTTCCATGGTGGAATGTTCAATGCAAAATAAGACACAAAAGCCATGAGAGCAGCTTTTACTAGGTACAGAAGACATCGCTGTGAATGCTACTTGATCTCCTTTAAAAAAGGCTCGAGCCAAATTCAGATGGCAAATAAAGCATGCGAGAACGGAATCATGGGCACTTTTATATCAACAATTACCTGAAAACACCTATGACCAAGATCTGGACAGTTATTAAGAAAATAGCAGGAAAGTACAATCCTAGTCCCCTTCCAGTTTTAAAGTCAACGGTGACTTTATAACAGACTCAAAGGCTGTAAGCAAGTTTTTGCAGACATTTTTGCAATGATATCAAGTAGGGATGAAAATTCTCCATTCTACAGGGAGAGAGAGAGTTAGCAGAGTCTGAAAACACTTGATTTTACCTCTTTTAAATCTGAATCATATAATATGCCTTTTACCATGGAGGAATTTTTATTTGCTCTTGGTAACAGTAAAAACACTGCACCTGGACCTGATGAAATTTTATATGAAATGATCAAGAATACTTCAAAGGAAACTAAATTTTTATTTTAAGTATTATTAATAGAATTTTTTCTAGGAGAGTGGTTACCCTAGTGTTTGGGAAATAGCAACAGTTTTACCCTTTGTCAAGCCAGGGAAAGATTCATCTGTCCCTACAAGCTATAGACCAATAGCTTTAACTTCCTGTTTTTGTAAACTTATGAAAAAATGGTAAATTTTTAGGTTGGTATGGTTTTTAGAATCAAAGAAGATTATATCATCATCTCAGTGTGGCTTTCGCCGTATGCATTCTGCACAGATGTATTTGATACGTTTGGAGAATGCAATTTGTCAGGCATTTGCTTCCAAAGCAGCATTATGTGGCGGTTTTTCTTTGACCTAGAAAAGGGGCTTTATGATACTACCTGGAGGCATGGAATTATGAAAGTCTTGCATGAAATTGGTCTGCGTGGAGAACTACCACTTTTTATTAAAGTCTTTTAAAAAACCATTATTTTAAAGTCAGAGTAGGTAGTACTCTGTCTAATTTGAAAGAACAAGAGGAAGGAGTACCACAGGGAAGTGTGTTAAGTGTCACTCTGTTTGCCTTAGCCATAAAAATGGGATAGCGTCAAAAATTCCAAAAGATGTAATGTCAACAATGTTCGTTGATGATTTATCTATTTCGTGTGCTGCATCTAAAATGTCTGTTGCAGAGCGAAAAACTCCAGTTGGTAATAAATAAAGTTAACAGTTGGGCAGCTGAGCATGGTTTTAAATTTTTCCTCTGCCAAAACAGTTGTTATGCATTTTTGCCGTATCAAGGGGGGTTCATCCAGACCCAGATCTGTTTTTAAATGGACAGAGACTCGCATGCGTACAGGAAACAAAGTTTTTAGCCTCATCTTTGACAGCAGGTTGACATGGGAAGCTCATCTAGGAGCCTCAAAGTCAAAACGCATGAAAAGGCCTTAGATGTTTTAAAAGTCTTAGGTCATACAAATTGGGGGGCTGATAGAAAGCATTTGTTACATGTTTATAAAGCAATAGTTGCTTCAAAATTGGCATATGGGTAAGAAAATCTACTCATCAGCTACGACAAGGAGATTGGATACTTTGAATGCAGTTCATCATGGGAATAGAATGCAACAGGAGCCTTTAGATCCTCTCCAATATCTAGTTTATTAGTGGATGCAGGTGAACTGCCCTTAGATTTGATAAGAAAATTTACCCTGTTGAAATATTGGTACCGCATACAGAGAACTCCTGAGTCCTTAGCTTACAATACTGTTTTTAAAAGGCAATTTTTGTATTTATGAAAAATATGCTTCATATCCAAAGCCTTTTGGATACAGGGAAAATGTGCATTAGAGGAGCTCAATGTAATAAAAGGAAAAGTAATTCCAGCAAAATTTTCAAGATTCCCTCCATGGAAGTTGCCCTCTGTGAAATATTGTAAATGGTTTTCTGGTTGCAAGGCAGACTGTTCAGGTGATATTCTTAAGCAGAAATTCCTTTGCCATGCTGAAAAACATGATAACTCAAGGCAATTCTTTACCGATGGCTCCAAATCCAGTGCAGGCATTGGGTTTGGAGTGGTATACCCTGACAGTAGTGTTAGTGGTGCATTACCATGTTGTGCTTCTATTTTTACTGCTGAACTTTTTAGCATTTTAACAGCCCTAAAGAAAATTGTAACTTTAGAAGGAGATAATTTTACCATTTTTAGTGATTCCAAGAGTGCCTTGGAAGCTTTGGCATCTTTTAATCCAGTACACCCTGTGGTACTGGAAATAACAGAGTGGTTTGTTTTTATTAAAACAAAAAACAGAAGGTAGTTAACCTCTGCTGGGGGGGGTTCCTTCACATGTTGGTATTGTTGGAAATGAACGAGCTGATGAATTGGCTAAGTTAGGTACATCAAAAAATCCAAAAAGTATAGCAATTCCCTGTCAGACTACATTCCTGAAATTAAAAAGACTGTAGAATCAGTTTGGCAATTCTATTGGACAATAGAGAGTAATAATAAAAATGAGAGAACTCACTGATGTAATCAACCCCTGGCTTTATATGTTAGAAGACCGTCGGAAAGAGACTGCATTATGTAGGTTACGGATCGGCCACACACGGATTACTCATGGGTTTTTAATGAACAATGACCCTGAACCATTTGTGAGGATTGTCTTGTTCCCCTCACAGTAAAACATTTAATAGTAGAATGCCCCAGCTTAATATCAGCAAGGAACCGTCATTTTAACGTAGTTGGAAGAATGGATCTTAACTAGATGCCATTATAGGCAGAGATTTTAATGAGGATAAGCTTTTTAGTTACCTTCAAGAAGCAGGTCTTCTTGAAAAAATTTAGGTTAGTTTGGTCAAGATGTTTGAGTTTGTGTATGTGTTAGTATGTGTCAGTGTATATCATTTGCTTTTAAGTCTTTTTAGATCAGGAAATTTTTATGTACATAAAATTTACCTCCAATTGATATATCTATTACCATATATAATGTTTTAGTACTTTTAATATCTATTTATTTTGACAGAACTCTGTAGAATTTGGAAGTTGCGGGGTGCCTATGTGCTTATATTTTTTTTTACAATTAATTTGAAATAGGTGTGTAGGTGAGATAGATATTTTGTGTGTTTTTGGGTTCTCTGTAGTTCTCTGACAGATTTATATATAAACATATTTATAGCATTTTAATTGACTTTTTCCTTTGCAATTCCTTTTAATGATACGGCGTCAACCTCGTCGTTGCGACGCCAGTAAGAATTAATAAATCAATCAATCAATCAGAGGAAGTTTGAATCGTCTCTAGTGTTCGGGGAGAGACCCCTCCCATCCTCTCTCCAAAAATGGTATTTTGTTCTCCCTAAGAAGCTTGATTCTGGAAGCTCATGCACAAGTCCAAGATGAAGCTCTTAACATATTGAAAGTGAAGGCTCATGAAATTCATGCAATAGCGACTTCTTTAGCATTTAGACATAATATGTCTTTATCTTCCATCCTGCAAACGATGTTCTGGAGGTCGAATTCAGTGTTGTTTTTCTTCACATTAGTATTTGAAAGAACATAGTCCTGTTTTTTTAAAATTGTAATAGGTTGAGACTGTTGTTAGGAGAGGAAGTAGA
>NC_087200.1:138541640-138550949 GCF_015104395.2 Macrobrachium nipponense | reverse complement strand
TCTACTTCCTCTCCTAACATCATGCCAGCTATAGACAACAGTCTCAACCTATTACAATTTTAAAAAACAGACTATGTCTTTCAAATACTAATGTGAAGAAAACATTGAATTCGACCTCCAGAACATCGTTTGCAGGATGGAAGATAAAGACATATTATGTCTAAATGCTAAAGAAGTCGCTATTGCATGAATTTCATGAGCCTTCACTTTCAATATGTTAAGAGCTTCATCTTGGACTTGTGCATGAGCTTCCAGAATCAAGCTTCTTAGGGAGAACAAAATACCATTTTTGGAGAGAGGATGGGAGGGGTCTCTCCCCGAACACTAGAGACGATTCAAACTTCCTCTGAATGCCTTCATCCTATGCAGATAGTATTTGATGGCTCTGACAGGACATAACATACGCTTATCCTCTTTTGGTCCCACTATGTCCGTTAGGTTCTTTATCACGAAAGAGTGAGGCCATGGATTCAATGGATCCTCATTCTTCACCAGAAAATCTCCAACACATGACCACACTGCGTTATTCTCAGCAAACCCAACCTCCTTACTAGTAGCCTGGATCTTACTTACTCTACCCGCTGTAGCTAAGATGACTAAAAACAAAAACATCTTTGTTAGATCCTTCAGAGGAACTTAAAGGCTTTAACTGTGGACTGGAAATCCACCTTAAAACCACGTGCAAATTCCAATCCACCTCCCCAGGTTTCACTGCTCTTTAAGACTCAAAATATTTAATGAGGTCTCTGATATCTTGATTGTTCAAAATATTGAGGACTCTATCTTAAAAACTGAAGAAAGCCTAGACCTATAACCTTTAAGAAGGCCGGCCGGCTAATGCCCTTTTTTAAGGACAGGACTTTGATATTCATACCACTTAATAAAGTGACTTGGGGCATCTCCAAACCGCATATGATTTTCGCCTCTGACCTTCGGTTTTGTGACGCCAGGGCGATTTATCCCGAAAATAACCATTTTTCAAATTCTATCTCCTCCCTTGATATTTAATATTAAGACCTGGGATTACTACCATATATAGACCTGATGTAGACCTCCAATCGAATGGAGAGTTTTTTTTCTAAAAGTCATTTTTTTGCTAGATATGAATTTTTCAATATGGTAAAAAAATAAACCCTATAAATCAGGAAAAAAAATTTATAAAAAAAATACGAAACAAAAATTGGAAAAAAGGGCTCTATTTGATTGTTCTATAATGTCTTTCTGAGTTATATACCAAATTCCAATGTTATAGCTTTAAAACTAAGTGAGAAGATAGATTTTGAAGGTCAATAAGTATAGTTTTGAGATACGGGCATTCAAAGTTTTCCTTCGTATTTCTATAAAGACAATGTTAATAAATAATGATTATTATGAATGTATATTTCTTTTTTGTGTATTAATAAACCAAAACTATTTTATTTATCATAATTTAATCATAAATGATGATCCCTTTGCTCATATATCGCAGCCTGGGGCACTGCTTGAGGCAAGATGGGGCACTCCTTCCTATGCAATTCTCTCTCTCCCCTTCACTAACTCGGCTTATTACAGCGAATTTTCTTCTTCTGTATGTTAGCGAGATGTTTTCCTTGTTTTTTCCTCTTTGGAATGATGAAATTCTTGCCCGAAACAAAGATAAACAAACGTAAATGCAAGAGAATGTCAATAGGTGAAACTCGAAGGCGTACTCTTTTTTTACAAAGACAATTTAATAAATCATGATTATTATGAATTTCATATTCCATTTTGGGTTTTAAAAAACCAAAACTTTGTTATTTATCATAAATGAAGATCTCTTTGCTCAAAGATGTAGCCTTGGGCACAGTGTGACGTGTGCTGTCAAGCAAGACGGGGGCGTTACTAAGCAACCCTCCCCTCTCTCTTCACTAACTACGCATATATTATGATATTCTGTAATAATACTTGAGCGATTTTTCTTCGTCTGTATGTTAGCGAGATGTTTTCCTTGTCTTTTCCTCATTGGCATGATGAAATTCTTGCCGAAACATACATAAACATACGTAAAAGCAGGCGTATGTCAGAGGTGAAATGGAACGTGTAGACTACTCAAAGTCTGTGATCGCACTAAATCAGGACTCGACTTGGGTAGCTGAGCCTGAAGTCTCCTTCTCGACTCGGGGAATGTCTACAGATGCCATTTCTCCCAATTTCTTTGACAATAATTATCAAAATTTACGATAATAGAGGAAATATTGCATTTTCTTGTACGGATCAATGTTTTAGGCTTATTGAGTTACGTTAACTAATTACCCTGTAACTACGAAAGTAAGAGGAATTTTGACGAAATATTTCGTATACGTATTCTCAATTGCCATATGAAGCTCCATGAATTTTTTCATGACTTTGCATTTTTCGCCCTATACCTCCATATATAGGGGTTCCGGCCGGCCCCCTTAACAGTAGAGGTAGATAGCTTTCCAGAGTCCCACAGAAATAATAAAAACCCCACTATTTCTGTTATAGAGGTTGTAGAAGAGATGTGACTTTGCGGATTCTAAATATTCTTCACTTCGATTGGTAGAGTTTGGAAGAACTCCTTCCACATTTGCAATAGCCTCTGCTGCTCTTCACAAAAAACCTTTCGCTCTGACAACACTCCTGAGTCTGAATCCTGTCAGGGTAAGAGCAGACAACCCTTGATGGTGCCTGTCGAAGTGGGGTTGTCTGAGAAGACATCGACCTTGTGGCAGGAGCCTAGGGAAGTCCACAAGGAGCTTGAGGAGGTCCAGAAACCATTCTTTACTGGGCCAGTATGGAGCTACAAGTGCCATCGACACATTCTGATGGGACTGTCATTTGTTGATGACCTCTCTTATGAGACCAAAGGGGGGAAACGCATGCACGTCGAGGCCTGTCAAGTCCAGAAGCATCACATCCATTCTCCATGCTAGCGGGTCTAAAACCGGTGAACAAAAAATCGAAGGCAATTGTTCCTTGAGGTGGCAAAGGAATCTATGGCTGGTATTCCCCATAATATCCACAAATCTTGGCTAACTCTCTCGTTCAGAGTCCATTCCATCAGAAGGACCTGGTTTGAGCAACTCAGCTCATCTGCCAAGACATTAATTTCTCCTTGAACAAACCTTAGGAAAAGAATTACTTTGCGTTCGTTTGCCCATAGGAGGAGATCTTCGGTCATTTCATTGAGAGAGAAAGAGTGCATCCCTCCTTGTTTGCGGACATACGATAGCGCCATGGTGTTGTCCGTGTAAATTGCAACCTTCCTTCCCACCACAAGGGAAACGAAGACTAATCTTTTCACTAATACTCAATTTTCAAAAAAGGAACAAAAAGACAAACCCAAATCCATCACAGAGTTGGCCAGAATTTCAAACTTCTTGTCCATTTTGGACTAAGCTGGTAATAGTGTTAGAATCTGAAGCATGGGTTATCTGAACTGAAGTTTGTGGCAATGAAGTAAGATTAACGATAGATGTGTTAGATAACAGGCAGGAGAAAAAGACGTCTCCGCCTAATGACAAAGGAGTTGCATCAATCTAGGCTTACTCCCGGCTCGAAGAGCCGCCTTCCTCTTATCTTTTTCTATTGTCTCTAAATGAGATTTAAAGTTCTTCCAACCTTGCTCATCTAAGTTCTGACACTCAGTGCAAGTTAAATCTTTGCTACATAATTGTCCCCTACACTTCATGCACTTAAGAGTGTGGATCACAACAAAGTTTAATCATTCTAGTTTTGCAGCCTTCATTGCAAAACCTAACTGATGACAAAACTAGAGTTTGACATATTGAAACTAGACTCTATTTAGCTAATTGAACAGCTAAAAAAGCAGCTTATCAAGAGAAAACAACCAGCGATGTTACTCCTTGGCCAGCAAAAAACAAATTGATGACAGTTAGCCTAGCAGTACCGGGTATTCCCGAAAGTGGGCGGGTCCTGTATCACCTAAATTAACAATGGCAGCGCTGCTGCCAAATAATTTGAAAGTTTAGCTTTGTAATTGTTTGTTAAGTCACTTGTGTGAAATGTAACTTTACTGCTTAATTACCTAACAATTATCACAGCTGTAGGTTCCCTACACGGCAGACAAAAGATTAAAACTTTCGCAGTGGCGCCACCATCGCCAATGCAGGTCACGTCATCTCCTGCCACTCAAGGGCGAAAACAGATACAACAGACCAGATGTCATCAATTTGGTCTGTCCTACCATCCACCCGGGGGAGGAGGGAGGGCTTTCATTAAATAATTATTAGGCTAGTATGCAATAAAATTAGTTCATTATGAAAATTACATTTTTATTACAGTCATACCTATAAATTATCACAGCTGATTCCCTATTGCAAGGAGGGGGCTGTGGATGTATCTTAATTAAAAAATATAATGAGATTTTTTTTATACAAGACAGTTGTCAGCACTATAAGTGCTTATTGAACCTTACCTTGTAAGAGAGCTACTGCAGGAGAGTACTACCTCTGGTCAGCACTCATCTTACGTAGTAGAGAGCTTGGATGTCTGTCCAAAGAGTGCTTCTACACAGAGTGGAATGCCTTTGCAGTCGTGGCAGTTCACCGCTGACTTTACAGGTAAAAATACGTATTGCCCTTGTCTTGGGCGAAGACCAGCTACCTCATACAAGCGAACAAGCCACCTACACTATATTAAAAACCTATACCCAATGCATTAAAAATATTTGACAGGCGAGTAGTCCAGCTTCCCTTAGCACAGCAACCTTGATACAAGGCAAAAATACATAAGGGACCCACCACCCCATGTCATTTCTCATAACACCATGCCCGCTACAGATATAGGACCAAGAGAAATACAGTCTTCATACACTGTCTCAATCTCTTTTAGGTAATGAGATGCAAACACCGACTCTGACCTCCAAAAGGTACTCTGCAGAATTGCAGAGTGACAAATTATGTCAGGACGCCAGAGAGGTTGCCACTGCTTGGACTCCATGTGCCTTGATGTTTAACATGGGATAATCTTTTTCATTGACATGAGAATGTGCTTTGATAAGTTCTCTGAAGAAGGACACCACACTCTTTGAAAGAGGTCACAAGGGATTCTTCACCAAACACTACAATCGAGAAGATGGTCCTATTATTTTCTCTGTTCTGTGGAAATAATACCTAAGAGCACTTATACTGGGCTTAAGAGCCTCTCCACTTCCTCCAAACTGAGAATATCAGCCAAATTCTCAAGAGTGAAGGTCCGAGGCCATGGTATCGAAGGATTTTTGTTCGGCTAAAAAAAATCAACATCAAAGGGCAAACTGCATCCTTTTGTGAGAAGCCAACTCTTTTCTCCATAGCATGGAGATCACTAATATGTCTTGCGTCGTCAGACCATACTAGAGGGCCTGGAACTGGAGAGCAAAATATAGGGAGTCGATTGTTGCTGGAAGTGGCGAACAGATCTATTGCTGGTTTTCCTCATATCTTCCAAAGATCTAGGCAAACCTTGGAATTGAGAGTTTCATTCCAACGGAAGTTGTTGACCTCGCCTCAATTCGTCCTCCAAAACATTCATCCTCCCTTGGACGAACTGAGGTATCAGAGACACTTGCTTCCTTTCTACCCATAAAAGAAGGTCCCTTGCTTTCTCATAAAGGGAGAACATGTGTTCCCTCTTGCTTTCAAACGTACAACAAAGCGGTGGAGTTGTCTGCATGTACTGCCACCACTTTCCCTGTGATCTGGTGAATGAATGCTTGCAGACCCAGATGGACTGCTAGTAACTCCTTTACGTTGATGTGAAGGGATCTCTGCTCTGGCAACTATATTCTCAATACTATATCTCTCCCAAGACGGCTCTCCAACCTGTGTTGGAAAAGAACTGTAGGGTTGGGTAGAAAGGATGAAGGGAAATACCGGAAAAGAACTGTAGGGTTGGGTAGAAAGGATGAAGGGAAATGCCATCTGTGAGGAACAATGCTAGATCCTCTTTGATCTCCTTTGTGATGTCAAACACTGTCAAGTCCGGCTGAAACTTCCTGCACCACGATACCTTCAGAAAAAATTGAAAGGGTCACATATGTAACCTTCTGAGTCTTACAAACTTCTCTACTAACGATAAGGTGCCCAGAAGACTAATCCACTGGAGAGCAGAACAAGATCAACAGTTCAGGAACTCCTGAACTACCTGAAGGCATGACTGAACTCTTTTCGGGGAAAGAAAAGCCTTAAAAGCTTGAGTATTGAGTCATTCCAAAATACATAGAATACTTTGAGTCAGAATCAGTTGTGATTTCTTTGTGTTGATGAGAATCCCTAATGAACGAGTCATACAAGTCCTCGATAGATCCTTCATGCACTGGCTTTATGAGGAGAAGCAGAGAAGCCAGTCATCCAGGTAATGTGCCGCATCGAACACAGCGCTCGAAATTGGAATACTTTGCTTATAAACTCGAGACAAAATTTCCTTGATTCCTGATGAATCGGAATATGGAAATAAGCGTCTTGCATGTCCAAGGAGACCATCCAGTCTCCTTGGGGAAGTGATGCAAGGACCGAGTGGGTTGTTTCCATATTGAAATTTTTGAGACAACCAAGCTCAGAGCACTATCATCTAACACGGGTCTCCAGCCTCCTGATGCCTTGGGGACTACAAAAAGGCAGTTGTAAAACCCCGGTGCTGATTTGTCGACTACTAACTCTACACCCGCCTACTGAAGGAGAGCTTCCATCTCTTTGGCCAGAGCTACAAACCTCTCCAAGCCTAGAGAGTAAGCCGACAATATGATCAGCATATTGGAGATAGGGGGAGGATCCTTGAAAGGACTGGAGTAACCAAGGTGAAGAACTTGGACCACCCAAGGGTCTGCCCCTCTGCAATTCCACTCCTCCCAAAACAGGTACAACCTGGCACCTCCCGGAGCATGGGGATAATCATATTACTTTGAGGAAGGCTTAGAAGCAGGTTTTGTCGTGGATTTGGAAGGGGGGAGCAGGTTTAAGCAAGGTCTGACGAATGGTCTGGCTCTACCTCCATGAAAGGGCTGCTGTAAAGGAGAGGAAGATATGACAGGAGTCACAGAGGTGGCTTTCGCTCGTTTAGTAGACTGAGCCAACAAATCATTAGCCGATTTTCTTTCCAATGCAGAAGGAATATCTTTAACCGTTCCTTCCAGAAATAGTTATTGCTTATCCAATGGCAAGAAAAGCAAAGCCAACTTCTGGGAAGCAGTAACTCCTTTCATGATGAAGGAGCACCAAAGTTCTCTCTTTTTAAGAGTACCAAAGGCAAAGAGAGAACTGATCTCATCAGAAGCATCCCTAACATATTTGTTGGTGCACAAAAGAACCACTAACCAATCCGACACCATGTCATACGGAATAGAGGGGCAATCCTCTATCTTCAAAGCAAGAGCTCCGACTGTCCAGTCCAGAAAACTCATAATTTCCAAGACCTTAAAGAGGTTCTTAACCAAATGGTCAAATTCGAGGGAAGAAAAGAACACTTTAGCTGCCGAAAAAGCCACTCTGCGATTAGTGTTGACAAGGCCAGAAATTTCCCCTGGGAGGAGGCAGAAACTCCCATGGAGGGAGCTTCTCCAGTTACATAAAACTGGTACCTCTTGTTGATGAGCTACGATGGCAGAAAAGCAAAAGAAGCCTTGCCTAACTACCTCTTGGTCAATAGCCAATCTTCCACGATACAAAGAGACTTCTTCAAAGCCTTGGACAAAACCAGCTTAGGAAGCAAAGGGTCCACATGCTTCCTTCTCATCATAAAAATCAAAGTGGGAGACCTGGGAGCTGCTGCAACAAAGTAATCTTCTACTCGTCAAAGGAAATGTAGCACTAGAAACCAAAAGAGCATTCGACAAATGTACAAACGTCAAACGCTTTGAAGGTGCCAAAATACAACGACCTCCTTAATGGTCCGAAATGTCTGAAGTCGAAAAACTACCTTGAGGAGAAGTAGAAGTCCCGACACTAAAAGAAGGACGTGAACAACAGCAATCCACTTCCTAAGACTTCTTAGCAGGAGGAGAGGAGAAATCTGCAGTCGCATGCCTTTTCAATTGACACAAAACTGACGAACTATGCCACTTACGACGCCTCACAGGAGAAGAATCATTGGACTCTGACAATAATGATGCAGCGAACGAAATACCTTTCCAACGTTTCAGCTACGTTACACCTATTCTTCCCCAAAAGTGGGCAGGCCATTCTACACACAGCCAAACCAGAATAGTGCTACCACGATTTCTGTAATCTTTCAAATTTTTAGCTGCTGTAGTGATAGAAACTTATAGCTGTGTAATTACTTGGTAAGTTACTAATATAAGAGCTATTGTTATATGTCACAACAAGACTGATATAAAACTCTGCTTCTCATTTAAAAATCTCGATATTCCAGTACTACGTATACTATAATTATTTATCTTTGACTCACTTGAAAACTATGAGCAACCACCAGAGAATTTTCAATTCTAAATAACTCCTCAATGAGTAATAGAAGGTAATACCATCTACTCAATATAAGATAGCTGACAATTATGGCACATACGTACATACAGAATACACAGTAGTCTAGGTGATAAACCAGATTGCTTAATTCAAATGACATAGTATTTTACTAAAAGATACAAAGATAAAAATGTAATTACCAAAACAATAAGCACACCTATAGCAACATTCCCCCCACAAAGAAATAATGGAAATGTCCTGTACTTTACATTTCTTTAATTTATACATTTGAAATGAGAAAGCAAATAACTATACGTATCTATATTCAATTGCTGTACAATAAAATATCATGGAATGTGGTATTACTGAGGCTAGTTATCAAAATACAAAGCTGAAGTGTTCCCTTCTAACACAATTAGTGCATAATGTTAATAAATACTTGAAATGCAATGAAGTCCCACACCCACACAAGTGCACTGTAGTACTTGGATATCTAATAAAGCTATAATGTCCTACACAGTAACATTAACAAACTAATAAAGTCGACTCACTTGATGGACACTTTTTGGGTCTTGGAGCCAAGCAGTGTACATTTCCTCCACATAATTGGACGAGGATCCATTTAAGAAGGGTTCTGCTGCCAAAGCAGTAGGTGGTGGTGGTGCTGAAGCCTTTCCTCTTACACCACCAACAAACCAGGCTCGGACAGCCACCAGGGGAGTTCCCGGTGGTGCCTGACTTAGAAGCTTTGATAGCATACGAGCCCTGTTCATTGTTTATCACTAATGGGCTACACTGCCCACAACTGCAAAACAAATACAAATACTTTTAAAACCCAAATAGTATATACAGAAAACAATTAGTAATTTAATATATTAGTCCAGGTTCAACTAATAATGTTATCAATAGC
>NC_087200.1:138521640-138536640 GCF_015104395.2 Macrobrachium nipponense | reverse complement strand
GCCTTGCGCCTGGCTGGCGCCTCGCGCCTGGCTGGTGCCTGATTGGCTCCTCCTTCCTGGCTAGCGCCTCGCGCCTGGCTGGAGCCTTGCGTCTGGCTGGTGCCTTGCGCCTGGAAGGCACCTGGAGCCTGGCAGAAGACTTCATGATTACTGTCTATGAGTCTGCATGCCTCAAGAGTTTCAGCGAGGGGTAGGGGACCTATGACTGACAAACCCTTCTGGATCATGTCAATGGGGGCTAGCCCGCTTACACGACAGAGCCTTCTCGGATCGTGCCAATGGGGGCTGACCCACTTACATGGCAGAGCCTACCTGTATCATATCAATGGGGACTAGCCCTCTTACATGACAGAGCTTTAGGTTTCTCTTTACTGGAAGGAGCCTTGCGTCTGGATGGATCCTCAATCCTGACTGGAGCCTAGCCTTGAAGGAGCCTGGCACCTGGATGGCGCCTGGCTGGCTTCTAGAGCCTGGCTGGCTCCTAGAGCCTGGCTGGCTCCTAGAGCCTGGCTGGCTCCTAGAGCCTGGCTGGCTCCTAGAGCCTGGCTGGACTCCTAGAGCCTGGCTGGCTCCTAGAGCCTGGCTGGCACCTCGCGCCTGGCGGTTGGCTCCTCCACACTTGCTGGAGCTTCGAGCTTGGAAGAGTCTCTAGGCTGTCCTGACGATGTCCACATCGGACACTCTTATATCTGTCCGATTTGTTCGCCTCTGGCGCATTTGCGCCAGGTTGGAGGCCCGCTCCTTCTCAGTATCCGACCATGACAGAGTTCCGTGGAACTGTCCGCCTCTGGCGTTTTTCGCCTGTATTGGCATTTGGCGCTTGGCTGGCGCTACATTGTCCGAGAGTCCTGAACAACCACATAGTTTATCAGGAGACTGGAGAAGGGTGGAAGAAATTCTTCCCCTTTGAGCTTTTGGCCCCTGGCCAGGGGAGGTGATTTTAGTCAGCTACACCCAGTAGACGACAGGATATCTAACAACACGAGAGAGAAGAGTCTTCCTCCGAGGAGGATCCTTCGTGAACACTTCTTTTGCTAACGAGATCTCTTCTTACATGTTGATGAGGTTCCTCGTTGCAGAATCTTCCCTATCCTTGCCCGAAGGAAGGGAAGGAGTCTGGAAGTCGAAGGAGACTCTGAGCTGAAATTGGGCGGAACCCTGATTTCTAGCTCTTATTGTATCCTTCTGAATACCTTCTGAGAAGCATTTTGAGCCCTCATCGCACCCGGAAGACTCTGTAGGCAAACGTTTAAACCATATCTTCTTCTGTAGATGAAAATGTAAGTACCCTGCCTGGGCAACTAAACTTCTCTCTGAAAGCGTTGCGTCAGGAATAGAGGGATTTATTTCTTTTGCCCGACATACTATGCTGGCAAGAACCCATTGCCGAGTCTCCATTGAATCTGATGCGAGATTCCAATGCACAAAAAATTCACTTGTCTTCTTGGTCGTTTAGGGCTAAGAGAAACAAAGAATTCCTTCATAAACTTCCTCAAAGAAGTCAGATGAGGAGCAGTTCCATTTTGTCGGAACACGGAATCTGTGGCCACAAAAAAAAAAATCCCATTCGAAGTACATGATATCCTACTCTTGTCGTATTGCGGTATCGTATAAGATCCCGAAGATCTTAATCCTCTGTTATCTCTAATTCCCTTTGTAGAGACAGAGTATGGCCTTTAACTGCGTTCTTTGATAGCAGATATATACATAGGTGATTCTTCCCTCTGAAAGTGAAGAAAAAACCTCGCTATGTGGTTCACAGAGGTATCGGAAGAGGACAGTTTCCTCATTCCCCCCTAACACGATCTGCAGCAATTCTATGTCTTAGCCATGACTATTGTCATTTACCTTGAAAAAAACCTCTCATTCATGTCCACTTCTGGTCAGTCTGCACGCGGACAGATCAGAGTGGAGAGGTTTTATAGGTCTATTTATAATAGATTCTGATAGAATATCCAGATACTCTTGGAAAAGCCTTACGAAACATGCTGTGAGAAGAACGTGACTTCTGTGAATCCAACCTCTCTAAGGCCAAAATGAGGCATACATCAGGGCTGCCAGATTTCCACACTAAGGAAATCCACACTCGGTCTCAGACAGTTGCCAGTTATGCATTATATTCGACTTTATCGAACTGAGGAATGTAAAAGTTGTTTAACATGATCTTGTAAGTGCTCAAAACTTAGCGTATGAATTCCCAACCAGTAGCTTTTTTTTTTCTTACTGATAAATAAGGATAGAACAATGACCCTTTCCGTTTTTAGCTCATTGTTTAAACATTTAGTTAGATTTTTATTGTTTTTTTTTTTTTTATGAGAGGGTAAAAGAAGCAAAACTTCTCAACAACAGTCGCCACTCTTTTAATATGATGATGAAAAACTGCAATGAAACTTATTTAATTTGACGATGAAAAAAGTAACATAGGTGTTTTACAACAAGTTTATATATATAAGGCATTTTAATCACATCATCGTAATGAAATATAACGATAAGTTTATGATGTTCAGTCCGGCAATATTGCCACATATATATATATATATATATATATATATATATATATATATAATATATATATATATATATATATATATATATATCATATATATTATATTATATATATTATTATTATATATATATATTATATATATATATAGATATATATATATTATATATAAATATATATAATATATATATATATATATATATATATATAATGACTAGACCTATATGTTGGGCCAACTAACATTGTTGGTTATATGCTCGCAAGTGAACTTTAAAAAATAATTATCGCTGTATTGTATCATTGTAATTACATAATTACAATAACTTTCATGAAGAATTGAAGCTGCAAATGATGTCTTATTTTTTAGAGTAAAGTAAACTGGCAACGTATCCTGGACCTTGGCTAATGTACTGAACCATTTTATTTTACATGCGGATTTAATTACCACTGCATTATACAATTTCTCACTTTTATTGTTGTTATACTCATAGTCATTCATTTATGGCAATATCAACTGACAACGAAATCATGAACGCTATCATCTATACTGATAAACTAGGCCTATGATTTTTGCTAAGGTCTTACGTTATACGAATTACAGTTATGAAATCATTAAAGCCCGTTTTTTTTTCAAAAGTTTGTCACCGTAGTTGTAGAATAACCAAACTGATTATACACACATATTAATCATTTTCACATGCAAAAATTGCAATGTGTATTGTAAAGCTGTAAAGTGCGTCGCTGAAAAATAATTTGCTACCAAATGGCAGTATAAATGTATGCATACATTTCACAAAATTTTCAAGAAAATATACCATCAAAACTAGCAAATTAAGAATACTCTCTAGTATTATGAAAAAGAATAAATGTAGATTTTGTTGAGAACCATATTGAAAATAATTTTGGTAGGTAACTGAGGTTGGTTGACGCTGGCGCCAGCCAGTTCGTACGGTCAAGATCTAGCTTATATTCTAGGTCTTGGTTTGCACATGAATCAACGGTCAGCGTTATGCATCTGATAAACATCCAAACGCATCCACAACTTAAAAAGGATAAAATTAATTATTTATTTTTATGGATATTTGTGTGTGAGACTTATAAAATAGAATAGTAAACAATTTTCATTATTTATTTTTAGATTTTAACTAGCATAACAAATGAGACGCTCTTTAAGTAAAAAGTGTGGAAATTTTTACGTGTGGATTCCACACTCCACACCTAATCACAATGTGGACAAGATAAGCCGTATTAGTGACGTCATTTCCACACTTCGGCAGCCCTGGCATACATCCTCTCTTCCTTTGACGCCCAATTATCTTAATATCTGTTAAGAATTTATAACTAGGGGAAAAAGGCTAAAGTTTATTCCCCTTCTTTAAATTTAAAGATGTCTTATATTGCTACCTCTCTTGGTTCGAGAAAAAGAAGCAGTCTAAAGGAAGCCTGTTCGTCTTCTACCTTACAAAGATCTATGAAGAAGACTTTCCGCAGGTTCTCACAACTCTTTTCAATAAATGTTAGACATACGTTAACAGTTATTATCTTCGATCGAGAAGGTTCTCACGGACATGCAAAATCTTGCATCGAACCTCTTAAGGATCGTTACGTTCCGTGTCTGTTCCCAAATAGGTTCTCTTTTGTTAACGCGAACCGGGGCGAAAAAAGAGATTCTCGATGCTCTTTGCGATATGAGAGAGTCGTGGAATTGGCCTAAGTGATTAAAATAAATCATTTCATCATTCCTTGTAAGCGACCCCTTTTCGATTAAATGGTAACGAAATCAGGAACGAATCTTGCCGTTACCGAGCCTGCTGTCCGAGAGGCTACTGGACTCTTAGGTTAATAACTCGCTAAAACGAGAAAATATCTTGGATGGTGCTTCTGGCACAATTTGCGCCAGCCTGGCGCTTCCTTCTAGTTCTTTTTAGGTTATGTGCCATAACATCTATGCCTTTATGGTACCCGACATCCTTCACATGTTAATTCCGTCCTTGTGGGAAAAAACTTTTATATACGTAGTATAGTCCATTTCAGGGAAACAACTCCTGCCACTAAGAGAATGTTTCCCATCCGACTCACCCAACTTCTCTTGAGCAATATCCGAATTTAAAAAGGTTGTGTGCGTTTCTCGAAAGGATGAGAGAATTATATATATCGCGCGCTGCCGTATTAGAATCCTTTATAATACTGTCACATTGTGGTAAACAGCATTAATCTAGGAAACCTTTGTAAGGATACTAGGAATTCTGTAGTTAACCTCGGTATGTGCATAAGACTTGACCATACCGTAGTCTTAAAGTGAATTCTCTACTACATTCATCTTCTCACTAAGCATGTACTCTAATAAGCCATGCTTTCGTAAGCATGAGAGCATTATACAATATAGAGTTTCGCTGCGTTAGAATCCTTTAAAAATGTTACCTACGGTAAACAGCATTGAAATGTAATATCTTTCTTATTGAAAGCTTCTTAGCAAAAGGCAGACAATATGACAATTTGTCCAAAATTGCATTTTTCCTAACTATACAAACCTGAGGTCCTTTTACAATAGGAAGGTACTAGCGGCAGCTGGATAGGTCGTAAGCTTTCGAACAAGGGGTTCGGTAGTTAACTGCTTGTCCGACAGGCGCGCGCGCGCGACTGGGAGGTAAACAAATCACTTTTGCTTTGGCCCAAGCAAAAACTGCAGAGTGAGGGGTGGCATGAGGTGGGGCTATGTGTAAAAGGACCTCAGGTTTGTATAGTTAGGAAAAATGCAATTTTGGACAAATTGTCATTTGTTCCGACACGGCATACAAACCTTCGGTCCTTTTACAATAGGAAGACTCACTTCTTGGTGGGTGGAATCTGAGTCTTTTGTGAACAGACTGGTGTTCGCCCAACCTTGGAAGCCTCCCTGGTCGTAAGAGCGAGGGAGGGATCCAAGCCTCTGTCCGATTGATCGGGGTGTGCACCGCAGGATCAATGGTCAGACCTGGACGAGTACTAAGAGAGGGGCATTGCATGGCATGGGGATCACTCTTCGTACCAGCAATGCAAGAACTTGTTCCTGTACAGGAGCAAATATAGTCATGGGTTTGACTCTTGTAGGCATCCACTTCCCCCCCTTGTAGAAGGAAGTGGTGGATATTCTGCTCCTATCCCTAGTGAAAGGGATAGGATGGGGCTCTGTCATATAGCTCACCTGCATCTCGTCCTCATCCAGCGTAGTGACGACCATGGCCCTCTGCCCACAGGTAGAGGGGAAGGGAAAAGATGGGAAGAAGAGAGAGCCAGTCACTCACTCACTCACACATCCATCCACACAGTCACACCAGGACTCGATGCTGTTCAGCCTGCGAGGTCTGGGTTAGCTACACAACTTGTTGAGCAGCCACCACGGGTCCCAAGGAAAAGGTATCCAAGGACCTGTGGGCAATATCCCGAACCCTAAGGTAGAAGGACGTAAGGTAGTCTGGTTAGACCAGACCCCTGCCTTCAGGACCTGCGCCACGGAGAAGTTCTTGCGAAACGCCAACGAGGGGCCAATACTTCTGACTTCGTGAGCTCTCGGACGGGACGTACGGATGTCGTCACTACCATCAGCCTCATACGCCCTCCTGATGACCTCACGCAGCCAGAATGAAAGAGTGTTCTTGGATACTTCTTTCTTGGTGACCCCGGTGCTAACGAAGAGGCGTCGACACTCAGGCCTGAGGTGTCGAGTTCTCTTCAGATAGCGCCGTAGCGCCCTCACAGGACAAAGCAGCATCTCATCCGCATCATTATCGGTGAAGTCCAATAGGGAGGGAATCGTGAATGACTCGAACCTGTCATCAGGGACTGACGGGTTTCTGAGTCTTCGCAACGAAGTTCGGGACGAAATCGAGCGTCACGGATCCCCATCCCCTGGAGTGTCGTACATCATAGGAAAGACCATGAAGTTCCCCTACTCTCTTCGCCGATGCCAGGGCCAGCAAGAAGAGGGTCTTGAGGGTCAGATCCCTGTCTGACGACTCTCGGAGTGGCTCGAACGTGTTCGAGTCAGACTCCTAAGGACGAGAGTCACGTCCCACGCAGGGGGCCTGAGTTCCCTGGGTGGGCAAGACCTCTCGAAGCTCCTCATAAGCAAGGAGATCTCGAACGAGTTCGAGATGTCCAACCCCCTCAGTTTCAGGACGAGCGCCAAGGCGGCTCTGTATCCTTTAACTGTGGGGACTGAGAGGAGCTTCTCTCGGCGAAGAAAAACGAGGAAATCCGCTACCTGCTGAAGAGTGGCTCTGAGAGGAGATAGACCCCACCCCGTCTACGACACCAACCACAGAAGACGGCCCACTTCCCCTGGTACACAGCTGCAGAGGACTGACGGACGTTTCCAGCCATCTCTGTTGCTGCGCTACGAGAAAAGCCTCTCGTTCGCAGGAGATGGTGGATAACAGCCAGCCGTGAAGACGTAGGGACTGGACTGCTCGGTGGTTACCGCTCGACGTGTGGCTGGGCGAGAAGGTTGTGCCAAGGGGGAATCTCTCTCGGTTCTCCTGCGAGAAGAGCCAGCAGGTCCGGATACCAAATGGCCTGTGGCCATTTGGGAGCCACCAGGATCATCCTGAGATTCGGGGTGACCAGCGCTCGACTGATCACCTTGCGAATCAGGCTGAACGGGGGAAAGGCATAGGCGAAGAGGTTGTCCCACGGGTGTTGAAGAGCGTCCTCTGCAGCTGCCCATGGGTCCGGCACGGCCGAGAAGAACACCTGGAGCTTCCTGTTGTGCCGGGTGGCGAACAGATCCACGACTGGTCGCCCCCACAGGTCGAAGAGCCTTTCCGCCACGTCCTGGTGTAGAGACCATTCGGTCCCTATCACCTGATCCCGACGGCTGAGCGTGTCTGCTACTACATTCCTCTTCCCTGGAATGTAGCGTGCCGACAGCTCTATTGAGTGTGCCTGAGCCCACTCGTGCACCTGCCGAGTCAACTGGTACAACGGGAGAGACACTAGGCCCCCCTGTTTTGTTGACGCGTAAGCCACCACCGTGGTGTTGTCGCACATCAACACCACTGAGTGTCCCATCAAGCGGGTCCCTGAAACTCCCTTGGAGAGCGAGGAACGCTGCCTTGAGTTCCAGTACATTGATGTGAAGGTGCTTGTCGTTCTCGTCCCACACTCCTGAAGTCAGCAACTCCTCCAGGTGTGCGCCCCATCCCTCGGTCGATGCGTCTGAGAACAGCTGCATGTCCGGGGGGGGAGTGCGCAGAGGCACTCCTCTTAAGAGGTTCCTGTCGTCGAGCCACCAGGCTAGGTCCTGCCTCAACCCTCCCTGTGTCAGTGACACTGGAAAGCTTGGGGGATCCGTCGCCCTGTGACCAACTCTCCTTTAGTCTCCACTGAAGAGACCGCAGGTGAAGACGCCCGTGAGGGACTAACTTCTCGAGTGACGACAGGTGTCCGATCACGACTTGCCATCGCTGAGCTACCTGTTCCTGCCGAGACAGGAACTGGTTGGCTGCCTCCCTGAATCTGCTGATCCGCGAGTCTGCGGGGAAGACTCGCCCTGCTACCGTGTCGATCAGCATACCCAGGTACTTCATCCTCTGCTTGGGCTCGAGATCGGACTTTTCGAAGTTCACAACGATCCCCAGATCGCGACAGAACTCGAGCAGTCGATCCCTGTCCTGTAGCAACTGCGAGCGGGAGCTCGCCAGGACTAACCAATCGTCGAGATACCTCATCAGACGTATCCCGTGCGAATGGGCCCAAGCAGACACCAGAGTGAACACTCGCAGTGAACACCTGTGGGGCGGTTGAGAGACCGAAGCACAGTGCCCTGAACTGGTACACCGTCCCGTCGAGGATTTAAGCGGAGGTACTTTCTGGAGGACTGATGAATGGGTATTTGGAAATACGCATCCTTCAAGTCCACTGAAAGCATGAAATTGTTCTCCCTGATGGAGTCGAGCACTGAGCGTGCCCTCCATCGTGAACCGGGTCTGGCGAACAAACCGGTTCAGGGGAGAGAGATCTATCACCGGGCGCCAGCCTCCCGTAGACTTTTCCACCAGGAAGAGTCGACTGTAAAAGCCGGTGACTGATCCGTGACGATCTCTACAGCTCTCTTGCTCAGCATGGTCTTGATCTCCTGTCTGAGTGCTACGTCCTTCGGTGACCCGGGGACGTACGACTGCTGTGGACCGGGTTGGAGGTGAGGGGTGGCCGAGATTCGAAGGGTAATAGATATCCCTCCCGAAGGACATCTACAATCCAGGTCTCGGCGCCGTAGCGCTGCCAAGTTGCCCAATGGCTGGCCAGGCCCCCACCCCCCCACTTCCGGCAGCAGGTGAGGGGGAACGCCGTCCCTAGCGTTTCCCCCCTTTCTTCGACTTCTTCCCAGAGCCTCCACGGGATGAGGAGGGCTGGGAGGAGGGCTGGTTACGGCCCCCCTTGCTAGAAGTCGAAGAAGACAGAGTCATTCCTCGGGGCTTCGACGCAGCAACCGTCTTAGCAGCCGAGGAAGCGCTAGCCGAGCTCTTAGACTTGGCCGCAGTCCGAGGCTGCCCAGAAGCCTTCGAGACTGCCTGGTGAACCAGACGGTCACTGTCATCAGTGCGCCGTCTGTCCACCGCAGCGTCCACCATCCCTCCTGGGAAGAGAGACGTGGAACTCCGTAAAGGTCCGTTTCGAAGTCCCAATGCCGCTTCACGCCCGGCCGCCCTGGAAACCCGAGTAAGGACAGCGTCCCTTCGTCGGAGAACCAGGTTGGCCCACAGGTTCACCGTCTGGTGGGCAAGGAAGGAGATGGCTCTTCCCCCAGACTGGCAAAGTCTCCTGAAGGCCGAGTCATCTTCGGGAGAAATTCCCCCGGAGTTGGCTGCGACCTTAGATACTGTGAGGGACCACAGATCTAGCCAGGAGACGGCCTGGAAAGCTGCCATGGCGGTAGATTCCAGGCCTAGTGCCTCTTGCTGCGAGAACCACAGGTTCTCGGACAGGAGCTGTTGCAGAGACACACCCGGAGTCAGCCTAGCTAACTCCGGGTTCACCTGTTTTGGGCGGCATCGGGTCTTCAGATGGCACGTAAAACCGCCGCTGTCGTAGCAGAGGAGGTGGAAGTAGCTTGCTAGACCTGCCAGACTTAAGCGAACCGTCCTGTCCGGAGACAAGCGATTCAACCTGGTCCAGCACTGAGTCAGCCAGCTCTGATCGCGGCAAACCCACCGTCGGTCTGGGTTCCCTCTTCGGGCCCCAGAACGACTCGAGCCGGGACGTGGGCTCGGATGGTGGGAGCGGCGATCCTTCCCCGAGGTCGTTGTGCTGACGAATCAGCGCAATAACCTCGGCAAAGTTCCTCTGGATCTCTGGAGTGACTGCATCCTGTGGAGTCGGACCGTCCAGTCCCTCAAACAGGAGCACCTCCCGAGACCCTCCTCCCTCAAGGAGAGGAGCAGCGACAGCCCCCTCTCGGTCTCCTCCAACCACCTGTGCGTACGACCTGGCTGGTCCGAGAACCGAGCCTGGTACGTACGACGACGTGGCGGGATCCTGAGGGGCGCACCCCTCACGATCACTCCTCAATACCTCGCCCCTCCCGGTGTAAACCCCGACAGGAGGTTGGAAGGTATGGGAGAGGCAGACCTGACGCTCTCTCCTCGCTCACTGGCAGAACCAGCGGGCTTGGAGGACTGCAGGCGATCGCCAACCCGCTGGGTGGCGATCGAGCTGCAGACCTAGTCGAGCCGTCTCGCTGTGGAGAACGGCTGGACCGAGAACAGCGGCCCCGGTCTCGTGTGTCAGAGGAGCTGGTGCTGGTCGCCGTACCCGATCGCTCTCTGTGAGAGCGACGGTCAGGCGACCGGCGAGCTCCACTGTCACGGTGAGACCGGTGCGTATCCTCACGGTGCGTCAGTTCGCTGGTACCAGCCGTGGCTGGTGCCGGTGAACGGGGGACCTCTTCCCAGCCTCAGCCCACGTGGTACCGGTCATGGACGTCACGTCCGCCCGGGTAGCCAGCTGCTCGCCGCGAGAGCGAGAGCTGGTCTGGTGAGAGTCGCGTGAGCGGCTGTCACCAGTCTTCCGCTCCGTGCCGTGAACCTGACGCTGAGCGGACTCAGAGGTCTGGTTCCTGGCTGCACGGTCGCTGGTAGGCGACCGTACACTCGGTACCTCTCGCGAACGAGCGGCCGAGCCGGATCCTGCTGCTGTGGCCGAACCACTGACAGCAGGTGAGGAAGTGCCGGTGTTAGCCGGCACCCCTCTGGTCCCCGTAGTCTTCTTCCTTGCGGGAGAAGAGACGGGTCCTGCTCCCGAAGGAGCAGGGCGACCAGCGGAAGAACCCCCCGTCTCACCAGAGCGAGACGGGCCCTTAGAAGCTCCCGAAGGAGACTTCTTAGGGGGGGGGGGAGGCGACCTTCTTCTTCTTAGGCGGGGGAGCCTTAGAAGAAGAAGGGGAAGAGGCGGCAGACGACGACGACGAAGAAGACGATGAAGACGACGACGACACCTTCCTCCTCTTCTTCTTCTTCTTCGTCAACCTCCTCAGGACCGACGTCAGATCTGTCATCCAGGACGGAGCCGGGGCTGCTGTTGCCGAAGCAACAGGGCCCGGACGTACCTGTCCGAACAGACCAGCATCGGGAGCAGCGGCGCCAGGAACAGGAACAACATCAGCAGGTGCGAGCATCACAGGAACGGCAGTCGAGACGGCAGGAGCAGGAACAGGAACAGCAGCGGTGGTCACGGCAGGTACGGCAGACTGTGTGGGCGGTACAGATGGTCGAACCAGCGGCACAGACGTCATCGGTACCGGTGGGAGGTCCAGGGGCGAGCTCTTCGGGCACATGAAGTCCGGTCGCGGCAGCACGGCAAACCCAGGTGGTTTTTTTTCGGCACTCACACTCCCCCGAGTTACGGCGACTGGCCCCTGCACCGATGTTGTGGGTGTTACAGAGACCGCGTGCTGGGTGTACACC
Source organism: Macrobrachium nipponense (assembly GCF_015104395.2). NCBI lineage: Eukaryota > Metazoa > Arthropoda > Malacostraca > Decapoda > Palaemonidae > Macrobrachium > Macrobrachium nipponense. Next base: position 138,525,195 of record NC_087200.1, on the reverse strand, counting down.
AGGTGAGGAGGTGACGCGTAGCCGGGTGTTGTCAGGGTCGTGGTGGTGGTTGTGACCGTTGCATGAGTAACCGCCACGGAGCCAGCGAGATGATAGAGCAGCCCCTGGACACTCGGCACGCCCTGCAGCCCCAACGATGCCCACACCTGTCCGAGGTCATCCTTCACGGCAACCGCACCTGAGGAGGCAAAAGTCGGGTGATTAGAAGGATCCTCTACCCGCTCGCGCGAAGACGAGCGGATAGAGGACCCAGAATACAACTCTACGTCAGGGTATCTAGCGCCCTCCTCCACACTCGACACGTCGGGAGAGGAGAAGGACCTAGACACCCCCCCCGAAGGGGAAGGCGCGAGACGTGGAAGTTGAGCGGGCGGCAGGAAAGAAGACGAAGTGTCCGTCACCAAAGGAGTCGCGGGAGAGCTTTCCGACGACTCCTTTGCAGGCCTTCGCTTCTTCCTGCCCTCATACAATGTCCACTGCGCCTCCGACCAGTCATTACACACATCACAGGGCTCGGCCCGGGTGCATTCGCGCCCCCGACACCGAGCACACAAAACATGAGGGTCAATCTCCGGGAATGATCTAAACTTCCCGCATTTGCGCCCTTCGATACCCGGGCAAAGTCTCCTTGGGGTAGCGAGGCGAGGAGATTCCATCATTATTTACTTGAAGGCGTAATTAATATGAAAAGAGAGAATAATTGTACTTACAAGCTCTTTCATACACAATTACAAACAAACTTAGAAGCAAACGACGAGCAGCGGGCAGAGAGCGAACACACACCGTCATCCACTGTGAGGCCGAAAGCAAAAGTGATTTGTTTACCTCCCAGTCGCGCGCGCGCCTGTCGGACAAGCAGTTAACTACCGAACCCCTTGTTCGAAAGCTTACGACCTATCCAGCTGCCGCTAGTACCTTCCTATTGTAAAAGGACCGAAGGTTTGTATGCCGTGTCGGAACAAATTTTATTTATGTTTGCTTAACTATCCCCTCAATCCGAGGCTAAAACCACGATTGTAGGGGAGAGACACGGTTATTCATTCCATCCCGCAGGATGGAGAGAGACATGTTACCGACCACTCATGGACCGACACCTACATGATACTTGCGTTGGTGTCTAAGGCCTAAGCGATAGCAGTCTGTTAGCCGACTGGCCTTACTCTTCCAGAGTTGCCAGCTACTCCATTTAATAAAGGAATCTTATAACATTATTATCGAACTTCAGGAAGTTCTTATAATGCATATCTAAGCGAAACAAGACTTCGATAAATCTAGAAGCTAAGTAGGTGTTGTCTTAACAATCCCTTTAAGCGTAGTCCTTCCTAGGAAATTCCTGGAAGGATACTGGTAATTGAGTTGCTCAGCAAAGAAGTAACTACGGTATGTGCTTATGATTTGCCGTATCGTATTCTCATACAGCAGATACTCTACTACCTTCTTTCCCTGCCGAGGCAGATAGAGAAAGGATATTCTGGCGCCTGGATCCTTGCACCTAGCGCCTGGAATGTTCCGCACGCTAGAAAGGAGACTCGCTCCTGGAACGTTCCGCTTGCGTGGAAGGTCCCGTGCGCCCTGACAGTTCCGAGCGCCTACTAGACCCCTTTTAGAAAGAGCCTCTTGCCCGGAAACGTTCAATGGAAGGATCGTTCTGATTGCCACTCTACTGTAAGGCTCCTTGCTCTAGCCGTCGGTTTTTCTGGCGCAATTTGCGCCAGGCTGGCGCTTCGTCTCTTTGAAGGCGCCTTGCGCCAAGAAAAATTTTCTAGAACGCGGCTCGCGTTTGGTTGTAGGAACGCGGCTCGCGCTAGTCTGTTAGCTGGAACGCGCCTCGCTGCTGGCTATAGGAACGTACCTCACGCTAGCTTGCTGGAACGCGGCTTCCTGGCAGCGGCTGGCTCTTGCTCAGTGTTCTCTTAGTTTTCAGAGAACGCGCTAGATCACTCCAAACATACATTCTTCGTCTTTTCGGATGTAAGATGAAGAGACGCACTTTTTTAAGGATGCCTTATCAATGGCTATCCTTGGCAGTCTGGGACGTTCTACAGAACCTGCCGAGGGGACGCCTGACCGGTGGGGGTTCTCCCTAACCTTCCTGCGGCTGTCGACTTTCCTCCTCCACTGGGTCTGGGAGTTTGGAAGAGGTCTAGGCCTGGAAGCGCTACGGAGCCGATCAGACGCACCCTCCACTGCACTGGGAACACTATAATTCACTTCTTACCTTTTTAGAGCTCGCCTTTTGAGCTCCATCCATTTATCTTCAAATTTGCACATATGAATTTGTAGATTCTGTGGAGTAAGAAGGTGATGAGGATGCAACAACTACTAGAATTGTCAATACTCTAACTGCTCGTTAGTACGAGAGCTCTTAAAGCTTCTAAAGGAAGCGTATCTAGTTATATGCTTTCTGACTTCCTAAAGTAGGAAGTTAGATCTTATATTTCCTTCATCAAGTTCTAACACTTATACACGTATTAGTGAAAAAAAAAAATCAATATTTCCCTTATTGCAAAATATAAGTGTCTACCGAAAAATTCGGTAGTTTCACGTAATATATTCTTCGAAATTTCGAAGCCAAATTCATTAAAAAAGTTAATAAAGCGTATGCCAAACCAAAGACCCAGTACTTCCCTGCAAAAGACAGCCCAGAAGGTCGATGGCGATGAAAAAACGAAAATCAAGTCAGGAGGTAGCAACAACGTATGTTGACACTACCGCGACAGAGAAAATCTGGTTCTAGAACGGTAATCGTTCCTATTCCTGCCACCCAGCGGCAGGGGCGGTAGATCACCTGACCTACCTGCAGCGTGTGCCGCGAAATTCGAATTTCTGTCGGGGACGACGGAGTCTATAGCTAAGTATATATCTGCTGGGTAAGTTCCATGTACAAAATTTGTAATCCATGTCTCCAACATATTTAATGATGATGCCGTGTTTAACTTGAGGCAAATCTTGAAGAAACGTCAGAAACAAATGTCTCTGGACAGTTATGTTGTGCAGCAGGGGTCGTAGTAACTCTCAAGCTAGTCCTAGCGCCAGTAAAAAAAACAAAGAGGGGATGTAATCTCAGGTAGTGTCAGTAAAAAAAATGAAGAGAAGTAACCCCACATAGGTCCTTGATACCCTCAGGAGGGAGATTCCCCAGCCAAACAATGACCTCTCCTCCTCCCTCCCCCCGACTCTCTGTCTTCCATCCACTAACAAGCGTTTTCCATAAAGGTAAAAGTGATGTTAAATGTTCATTTATTCATTTCATTAGTCATTTATATTTATTTCTCAATGTTTTCTGTAAAACTGTATCTATTCCCTATAAAATGTAATTTTTTGTTAATATGTTTTGGGGGCCTCAAACACATTAATTGTATTTACATTATTCCTTATGGGAATTACTGTTTTGGTTTTCATAAGTTTCGGATTTCATGGGAGACTCCAGAATGGAAAAAAAATTATGTACGAAAACCGTGGTTCCAGTGTATATAAATCAGTCGTATAATACTGTCTTTAAAAATAGTGGGTTCACTAATCTTGATATAATCCACATTTTCTGATATCTTCCTC
>NC_087200.1:138468439-138515939 GCF_015104395.2 Macrobrachium nipponense | reverse complement strand
AATTTCCCAGCATGAAGTCAAACTGGCAAGTGTTACCTTTAAGGGGATCGGCTGCCTAAAAAACCCAAAAAATATGAAACATATTCGATTTGCTGAAAAAAATTCTATGGCTTCGTAGAGCATTCAAGAATGTGTCCACGAAGTATTATGCTAAAATTAGTTTTACTTTTCTAGTTATGGCCTGAAATGTAACAATAACTTTATACTCACAAAACACCAGTAGCGCAAATGATTTAGTCTGGTGTAGTTTTTGTGATATATGTTACGAAAACTTCCTTTGAAATGAAATATATAATGTCAATAATAGCCTAATTGGTACCTTCTTAGTTATTCCTAGACAAGACAAAGCATGCATCATGAGTCATGAGGCTCAGCGCGTGGCCACTGGCCAACAGTTGCCTATAAAACTTGCACGTTATAAGGTCGCATTTTTTCACGCTTGCTAGCCTTGACTGAACTCTGTGTTTTCGGCGGTGTTTTTAGTTTTTCACCATGCCTAAAAGGTCCAGGACTTCACTTCATGCCTCTATAATGCAGAAAAGCCAATTGGATATGCCCATCGAAGAAGAACAGAGAATCCAAGAAACTAGTGCCATAGAGGGGAATGAAGCAACGACGAGAGAGAGAGACCCCGGCCCCCCCGCCAGCAAATGGCGCACTATGATCTCTGCTGACCAGAGACCAACCACATCCACCCCTAATCGTCTCTTTTATTATTCGTTCATCACTTGCTAAAGGGCCAAAGATATTTTAGAAGAAGAAAGCAGTAGATCGGAGGCTGATATTATCAACAATAGTGAAAATAAAATGATAATAATAAGTGAAGCAAGACTTGAAAAATTACTTGAATCATGAATACCGAATTGTGGATGCAAAGTAATTCCGAGGATCCATTTGGTAAGGGGATGGATTTTGAGACACTAGTAAAAAAGATATGTTCCTAAATGCAGAGGGAAAATTATTTCAGAACCCGCAAAATGCCCACCGATTTCTACAGAAGGAAGGAAGGCTCCAATTTACAAAACCAATGTGGCAGTAATCTATCATTCTTTGTTGGAAGATTATGGATTCGCGGGACTGAAGAGATTACAAGGAACGCTTGGTATAAAACCAATGGGAAATAGCAAGTATTCACGACATCTTAGATATCTTTATGATAAAATGGATACATATTTTCAGATGAAACAAGAGAAAATCTTTGAAAATATAAGAACATACTACAGGAAATATATGGGAATTGTGCCTGATGAAATGGAATACTCAATATTGACGTATCCTATGATGGACATTGATGAAAAAGAGGCCATGTTTTTAAATGTACGTGTGGGAGCCATAATAGAAGTGTGCACAGGATATGTGATAGACTGTGAAGGGATGAAACAAAGTTTGCAAAGCATGTGCCGCTAAAACGACTGAACTAAAAGAAATGAAAATAACAGAAGATTTCAACGTGTGGAGAAACCCTTCATGATGAAGATTGTAATATAAACTATGAAGGTACATCAGGAGGGATGGAAACAGAAGGCGCCATAAGGATGTTTTCAAGGTCGCAAGATTTGGGATTCCACTAAGCCACCTTTGTTGGAGACGGAGATTCCAGCGCTTGTAATAGTGTTTTAGCAATGAACGGTGGAAATGGACCGTATGAAAATTTAAAAGTGGTGAAAGTAAAATGCATCAACCATGTAAAGAAAAGAATGACTAACAGAATGAAGAGACTAAGAGAAGATGAAAAAGAAGAGAGAGTGACAAGAACTGGAAAAAGAAGAAAATTTAGTGCTCTAAGTGGAAAGAATAAATTGTCGGATACAAAAACATAGCATAAGATAATTATTATGGCAGGGCATCTACCGTAATATTGGTAAATCATGGATGGATATGAAGAAGGATATAATGGCATCATTCAACCATATATTCAGTTCCAAAGAAAATCAACGTCATGGACTTTGTCCAAAAGGGGAAGATTCTTGGTGCTATTTTCAGCGCAGCATAGCAATGGGTAAAGAAAGAGAGAAAATAGAGTTCAAGAGATCTTCAACAGTTATCAATTTAGATGCTGAGAGTGAAAGGAAAATAAAGGCTGTGTATGAAGCACTGTCTGAGAAAGAATTGCTTGAATTCTGCGTTCGCGGTCTTACACAAAACGCGAATGAAAGTTTTCATTAAAAAATTTGGAACAGAGCACACAAGGCTAAGTTTGCTGGAGCACAAAGATAATCAATTAATTAATATTCCTATTCATAATAATTTTGCATTAATACTCAAAAATAAAAAATAAAACCATAAAATTAATGGTAACACAGTCTTTTACCTTTTTTATGTAACCTAAAACTTTGAAGGCCCGTTTCTCAAAACATAAGTTTTTCACCTTCAAAATGTATCTCCTCCCTTAGTATTGGACCAATCTAAATGAAATTTCATATATACTATGGGGAAACATGGTAGATTAAAAAAAAGCCGGGGATTTTTAATATTTTGAGTTTCTGATTTTTGGCAATTTTTTTCCTGTAATTTTTCTGGGAAAATTTCATACAAAAAAACAAATTCATATCTCGAAAAATAATTGAAAAATAAAAAATTAATTGAAAAAATAAAAAATTAATTGAAAAATAAAAAATTAATTGAAAAATAAAAAATCCCCAGCTTTATATCGAAGGTCCATGTGCGTTTTATACGTGGTTCAAATCTCATCCCTTAAAACCAAAAAGCAAAGGAGGAAATGCATTTTGAAAATGGCCATTTTTGGCCGAAAAATGCTCTGGCGTCACAAAACCTAAGGTCACTGAACAAAAATGTTTTCCTCAGAAGTTCCACACAATATCCTTTACCAAACCCCCTATATATCAACAACCTGTTGTTAAAAAAGTCGGAAACCGGCCGATCCCCTTAACAAGTTTCTTTATGGTTCCTTCAATACCCACCAAACTTCCTTGCTTTCCCTGCTAATTGTGGTAAATAAAAATCTTGATAAGGATAAAGTAACTGAACTAAACTAAATGGACTTTATTACCTGTAAAAGGTATAATCCCATTCTCTAAGGATATTGACTGAAGGACATTCTTTGGGTTGTCTGCTCAACTGCAACACAAAGATGGAAATGCAAATTGTGCTGTGGTATCCTCTGGTCTATCCATCTGATTCTTAGCCATGGAACTTGGAGTACTGAAGTCATACTGAAATTTATCCTCTTACAATCACAGTACTTCAGATAAAATCCATATGGCTCACTGATACCACAAAAATGACAAATTTTTAATCAGTTTGTATTTTTCATAACAAACAAACCTGAGGTCTTAACAAAAAGGATAAATCTCAGTGCACCCACTGGAAACCAGTTAAAAGGTGGGAGCTGGTCAGCAACCACGCACCTCACTCTGTGACATGTCAGTCTTTCTTCAACCGCCTTGGAGAGTAGATGCTTATGCTTTTACTCTCCTTCCAAGCCGGTTGATTTGTGCCAGTGTTTCCTTTCTTTTTCAGTGTGTTTGTTGTGTGTGTTTTGTAATGAAGCCCTCCGAGTCTTCGCGGCCTCATCAACACGTGCCTGGGTGTTCAGGGATTCACGTGCTCCAGATTTTTGGCTTCTACGATCACAGATCCTCATACAACTTGCAGTAGGTGCCAAGCTAATTATTGTATCATTACTAATCACTGCCTGGAATGTCATTCCTGGCCTAAGTCACAGTGAAGGATGTTTTACAAGAAGAGGGAACATCACAGAGCTTCTACTTGTCCTTCTTGGGAGGGTTTTTCTTCTCCTCGACTGGACGATACGGCTTCTCCCTTTCCTGGGAAAGCTCTCCCTGCTGCATTTGTACCTGTCGCCTTTCTTTTCTTCCATCGATTTGTCGTTGGAAGTATCAGGAGTTGAACAGGATGATGTCATGTTGAATGTAACACCCGTCTCTCGGGTCCTAATACTCTTCTTGCGAGGGAGGAGGCTATGCCATCTAATTCCTTAGTTTCAGATTCTGAGTCAACCAAAGGCTAGATGTAAATTCGAAACTGAAAACCTCAGATCTCTCTTAGGTGTTTGAAAAGAATGACCTATGTCAGCACTAGCATGTTTTAAGGGAAAGGTTCTTTAAAGTAGGCCTGTTTTGAAGGTTCATACAGTTCTGCCATAAGATCTCTCACCTTAAGAAATTAAATTCCACTTAAGTGGTCAACTGACAATCTCAAATCTATCATATCTTTGAGAAGAATGACATTTATTCTTCTCATGACACCAATCTGCAACCTTTCATGACTAATACTGCCATCATCTTCCTTATTACCTATACATTTGTATTATCTTGAGGCAATTTACCCAGACCAATGAGTTTTACTTGACTTGCATATCGTTGGCCCACAAGATTTGCAGATTCTTTATTTCTTCCAACAATGAGAAAAATTTCATAATTCATGAAGTTCACAGCACTGAAAAGTTTCTCTCTCCCTGTACCATTGCAGAAAGTTTTCCAACTTTCTATTATAAATGGTCCATTACTTCAATTTGTCTTGTCACACTGTATGAAATCTTTTTGTGCGGAGGTGACTGGATCAATATTCAGTTGTTGGGCCCACTTCAGTATCTAAAAATTATGACAACAGTGAATGAAACGTCACTAGCTCAGCAATTTGGAATCACTCTCATTTTACCATATCGGAAGGTTCAGGAACAGAAAATACTTTTTCAGCTTGCTTACAAGTGAGAGTACATGAAGACTGAATATCAATGCACTCAAGTTCCAAAATTGTTTGGATACCTTAGATAATGTGGGTTAGAGACAATTTTGACTGAAAACCTAGATTTTTCCAGCTAAATTTCTTGGGGAAAATCTAGAAATTGTGTGTACAACATGTCACCAAGATGTGCAAAATGAGAAAAACCAATTTGTCAAGTATAAGGTGTAAATGTTCAAGACCAGACTTGACAATTAGAAAGTCCCAACCACAAATGCACAGGAGGATATCTTCCATACACCATATTCCTGATACTCTAAACTTACAAGGAATTTATAGCCTTCAGGTGATAAGTTTGCTAAGAGAGCCATGTCTGGAAAAGGTACAACATACAACAGAATCTGTCAACAGAATGTTTCCTTTTTCTCCAAGTGTAGGCCTCTTTTGACTTAGTTGAGAGAGATGAGGTTTCACAAATTTCCCTGTGATGCTAACTACAAAGTTAGGATTAAGGCAATCACACACAGTACCTTATGAATGAATGCACAAAATTTTGATGGTAAGGTCAAGAACTGGGGCTATGGGAGCCATTCAGCACCCTACAGATATTACAACACATTAATATCCAAAAACATGCTACATCATAATACTAGCCCACAGAGAATTAAGTTACCTTATCAAAAGGGACAATGCCTGGCAATGTGAAGGTAGGCAACTCTGGTAACCAATTAACCAAAAAACAATTTATCACCTTTTAACCACTTACACAATTCTTATTTGTTTCACATCTTAATCACATCGTACAGTAGTAGTCTTCTCAAGCTTGAAGATATTTCTATGTTTATGTACTGTATATGATTGTTATTATTATGTTCCTTCTCACAACCTTTCTAGGTTGGTGTTTCTGAGTCTGGATTCAAGCTATGACCTGCCTCCTGGGGTCTGACTAATCACCCATGTTTTCTTATTGATTCCAACATCCCAAAAATTATCCTGGTGGGGCCAGCCCAGCATTGCAATTTTCTGCAGCCCAGAATTGCAATTTTCTGGAGTAAATCCGAGTCATGGCTGTGAATCACATCCTCTCCAGGTTCCATCTGAGGTACTCTGGGATTATAACCAGTGCTACCAGGATGATAGGGAATACTACTACACCTAGCCACAATCTATGTAATTCCATCCTTAGAAATTGGTAAATTTTATGTTTTCTCTACTTTTGCCCATAACTTGTGCCTCATGGTATGATTACATTTATCAAAGATAATTTCTGTGTTTCTTTATTTAGAGGACAAGGTCAGGTATTCAAACCTACATCACATGGTCAGTCCTTAAATCACAACTCCAGAAAATCCAGTTTTTTCAATTCCCAGCATTTTTTTTTTTTTTTTTTTTTTTTGGGGGGGGGGCAGTTGTACCACTTCTCTGTACATACTAAGCCATTTTCCCTTGCAGATCTTCATGTGCAAAACCTTGGTAATTTATGTCATCATGCCTTCTCTTATATTTATTCTGAGGTTACGCCAGGCATCAACTCACATCGTGATTGATAGTCCCTGTGCGTATTCAGTTCACATGTGTCATACTTGAATGATGTTGATATTTGGCCATTATTTTATTTGTACCCATATGTATGCTTAGTCTTGGACTGCCATCAATAAAAGCCTTCACAGTCTTCAGCCCACCCTCAGTCTGCCTGTGGTGCTAGACATGAATCTGTTTGTTTTAAATTTCTCTTTTCCTTGATTCATCATCCTTTCCTTCTACTAGTTAGGCTCTCCTTTGAAACAAGGATTTTTCATCCCAACCTATCTGTCAATAACTCCTTTTCACTGTGCTCAAGGTACTGCTCAAACATTCGTTTCTTGACACTGATGCAGTTCTTTACATTTTGCATTCCTCTGCCATTTTTTCTTCTTCGAAAGTAGAGCTTTGCCACACATACTCTTTGAACTGTTCTTGCACAATTAATAATAATATTATTAATAATAATAAATCATTATTATTATTATTATACTCTTATTATCTTATTGAAGTTCTAACTCATATCAGGATCAACCCTAGGTTCTTGAATGAAAAGCAAGAGCACTATCAACTGACCAACATAAGCCATAGAAGAACCTGCATACCTGTGAGTTTTACCCAACTTCCTGACCCACCAATAAGGCTGGTTAAAACTCACTGATATGCAAGTTGTGTAACCTGTCCAAGTAATGCTTTGGGTACATTAGCACTCAGGTTATAACCTTTTTTATGACTTGTGTAAGCCAGTTGGTATTGCAATAGCTTTTTTTTTTTATTCTGGGTTTAATACCAAAGTCGGTTATAGATTTATTTCTAGTATACATATGTATGACTGCACTGATTATTTTCATTACAATCATCATCGTCACCACCATCATTTTACTCACATCAAACAAATTCCACTCGAACTTGAATAAAAATCCTAAGTGAAAAATCAAGGTTTGGCTGAATCAAGAATTTAGTTGAGGACAACAGATGAGACATTAACCCTTAAACGCCTATTGGACGTATTTAACAAAGACAAAAATTCTCTGTTGGGTGCCAAATTGACATATGAAACATCGACGCAAAAGTATTTTAAAAATTCGCAGGAAAATAGTTATAGGCCTACTTGGCTAACACTTTTGAATCACGCACCTTGAGGGATGCCGAGAGTTCACGGATCAAGCTGTTGTTTTGTTTACAATCGTTACCCAGGCGTGCAAGCGCGAATTTCTTTCTTCTCGCACTAAAAAGCATAAGCGACACATCTCGTCCCTTTGACATAATTTTTGCACCATTTTATATTAGCCGTTACATAGAGTTTTATATATGAAAATGTGTGCATTTTCATGTAGAATACAACAAAATCAACCCCATGGTAGTAGCTTTCATCAATTTTGAAATATTTTCATAAAAATCACAATAAGTGCCAAAATTTCAAACTTCGGTCAATTTTGACTCGACCGAAATGGTCGAAAAACGCAATTGTAAGCTAAAACACTTATATTCTATAAATATTCAATCATTTACCTTCATTTTACAACAAATTGGAAATCTCTAGCACAATATTTTGATTTATGGTGAATTTATGAAAAAAAAACTTTTTCCTTATGTCTGCGCAGTAACTTCCGAAAAAATCAGAAATTTTTTCGTCCGATTGTCGTAATGTTAGAGATTTATATATGGAAATGTGCGCAATTTCATGTAAAATACAACTAAAAACAACCCATGGTTGTAGCTTTCATCAGTTTTGAAATATTTTCATATAAAAAACAATGAGTGCCAAAATATCACCCTTCAGTCAAATTTGACTCGACCTAAATGGTCGAAAAACGCAATTGCAAGCTAAAACTCTTACATTCTAGTAATATTCAATCATTTACCTTCATTTTGCAACAAATTGGAAGTCTTTAGCACAATATTTCGATTTATGGTGAATTTATATATATATAAAAAAATTAATTACGTCAGCGCTGTAACTTTCGAAAAAATCAGAAATTCTTTTGTCAGATTGTCGTAATGTTTGCACCATTTTATATTAGCCATTACATAAAGTTTTATATATGAAAATGTGTGCAATTTCATGTAGAATACAACTAAAAATAACTCATGGTTGTAGCTTTTTTCAGTTTTGAAATATTTTCATATCAATAATGATAAGTGCCAAATTTTCAACCTTCAGTCAACTTTGACTCAACCGAAATGGTCGAAAACCGCAATTGTAAAGTAAAACTCTTGCATTCTAGTAATAATCAATCATTTACCTTCATTTTGCAACAAATTGAAAGTCTCTAGCACAATATTTTGATTTATGGTGAATTTATGAAAAAACCTTTTTCCTTACGTCCGTGCGGTAACTCTTCTGAAAAAAATCATAAATTTTTTCATCTGATTGTCTTAATGTTTGCACCGTTTTACAATAGCCGTTAGATAAAGTTTTATATAAGCAAATGTGCGCAATTTCATGTAGATTACAACAATAAACAACTCATGGTTATAGCTTTTATCAGTTTTGAAATATTTTTCTATAAATAACGATAAGTGCCAAAATTTCAACCTTTGGTCAACTTTGACTCGACCGAAATGGTTGAAAACGCAATTGTAAGTTAAAACTATTACATTCTAGTAATACTCCATCAATTACCTTTATTTTGCAACAAATTGAAAGTCTCTAGCACAATATTTTGATTTATGGTGAATTTAAAAAAAAAACCTTTTCCAACATCGGCACAATAACTGCCAAAAAAAAAAACAAATATTTTAGTCCGATTGTCGTAATCTTTGCACCATTTTATATTAGGCGTTACATAAAGTTTTATATATGATAATGTGCACAATTTCATCTAGAATACAACAAAAAACAACCCATGGCTGTAGCTTTTATCAATTTTGAAATATTTTTATATAAATAACTATAAGTGCCAAAATATCAACCTTCGATCAACTTTTGACACGAATGAAATGGTCGAAAAATCCAATTGTAAGCTAAAACTCTTACACTAGTAATACTCAATCATTTACCTTCATTTTGCAACAAAGTGGAAGTCTCTAGAACAATATTTAGATCTATGGAGAATTTATGAAAAAAAAACTTTTTTCTTACGTCCGCACAATAACTCTTCCGAAAAAAATCAAAATTTTTTCATTTAATTGTCGTAATGTTTGCACCGTTTTATATTAGCCGTTACATAAAGTTTTATAAAAAATGTGCACAATTTCATGTAGAATACAACAAAAAACAACCCATGGTTGTAGCTTTTATCGGTTTTGAAATATTTTCATATAAATAACGACAAGTGCCAAAGTTTCAACCTTTGGTTAACTTTGACTCAACCAAAATGGTTGAAAACGCAATTGTAAGTTAAAACTATTACATTCTAGTAATATTCAATCATTTACCTTTATCTTGCAACAAATTGGAAGTCTCTAGCACAAAATTTTGATCTATGGTGAATTTATGAAAAAACTTTTTCCTTACGTCCGCGTGGTAACTTTTCCGAAAAAAATCATAAATTTTTTCATCCGACTGTCGTAATGTTTGCACCGTTTTATAATAGCCGTTACATAAAGTTTTATATATGAAAATGTGAGCAATTTCATGTAGAATACAACAATAAACAACTCTTGGTTATAGCTTTTATCAGTTTTGAAATATTTTCATATAAATAACGATAACTGCCATAATTGCAACCTTCGGTCAACTTTGACTCGACCGAAATGGTAAAAAGACGCAATTGTAAGCTAAAACTCTTACATTCTAGTAATATTCAATTATTTACATTTATTTTGCAACAAATTGGAAATCTTTAGCACAATATTTTGATTTATGGTGAATTTATGAAAAAACTTTTTCCTTACGTCCGAGTGGTAACTCTTCCGAAAAAATCAGAAATTTTTTCATGAGTTTGTCGTAATGTTTGCACCGTTTTATATTAGCCGTTACATAAAGTTTTCATATAAAAATGTGCACAATTTCAAGTAGAATACAACAAAAAATAATCCATGAATGTAGCTTTTATCAGTTTTTATATATTTTCATATAAATAGCAATAAAAAAAATTCGACCTTCGGTCAACTTTAACTCGACTGAAAGGGGGGGTAAAAATGGTAAAAAAACTGCAATTGTAAGCACAACACTTACAGTCTAGTAATATTCAATCAATTACCTTCATTTTGCAACAAACAGGAAGCCTCTAGCACAATATTTCGATTTATAGTGAATTTTTGAAAAAAACTTTTTTTTACGTCCACGCGTTACGAATTCATAAATCATATTGTGATAATATTTCTTCTATGTTGCTTTGATAGTTTTACAATTTGTTATATACCAAAATCATCGCAATTTAGTGTACAATACAACGAAAATTAATTAACTCATTAGCTTTAAACCAAAACCGTTTTGCTCACAGCGTGATTTGTACAAAATTATATATGAAATTTTTTCACGCTGTCATATAGTATTCCAATATTTATATATGATGATATTTTTTTCATTTCTAATAGTTGCATACTAAACTTCAGGCAATGACAAAAAAAGGAGCCAAAAATGAACTCTTAACCCTTAAAACGCCCGACTGACGTATTTTACGTCGACATTTTTTGTCTCTTGGGTGCCGACTGGACGTATTTTACGTCGACATACAAGTTTTTTTTAAATTCGCGGAAAAATACTTTTAGGCCTACCAGCCGAAAACTCTTTAATCACGCGCCTTGGGGGATGCTGGGAGTTCACGGATCAAGGTGTTGTTTTGTTTACAATCGTTACGCAGGCGCGAATTTCTTTCTTGCCGCACTAAAAAGTATCTGTGACACATCTCGGAAATTATTTCGTCACTTTGACATAATTTTTGTACCATTTTAAATTAGCCGTTACATGGAGTATTATATATAAAAATGTGCGCATTTTTATGTAAAATACAACAAAAAATTACTCATGATTGTAGCTTTTATCAGTTTTGAGATATTTTCATATAAATAACGATAACTGCCAAAATTTCAACCTTTGGTCAACTTTGACTCTACCGAATGGTAGAAAAATGCAATTGTAAGCTAAAACTCTTATATTTTAGTAATATTCAATCATTTACCTTAATTTGCAACTAATTGGAAGTCTCTAGCACAATATTTCGATTATGGGTGAATTTATGACAAAACTTTTTCCTTACGTCCGCGTGGTAACTCTTCCGAAAAAAATCATACATGCGATTGTGGTAATGTTTGCACCATTTAAATTAAAGCTGCTTACATAAAGTTTTATATATGAAAATGTGTGCAATTTCATGTAAAATCAACTAAAAACAAGCCATGGTTGTAGCTTTTATCAATTTTGAAATATTTTCATATAAAAAATGATAAGTGACAAATTTTCAACCTTCGGTCAACTTTGACTCTACCGAAATGGTCAAAAAACGCAATTGTAAGCTAAAACGCTTATATTCTAGTAATATTCAAGCATTTACCTTCATTTTGCAACAAATTGGAAGTTTCTAGCACAATATTTCGATTTATGGTGAATTTATGAAAAAAATAACATTTTCCTTACGTCCGCGCGGTAACTCTTCCGAAAAAATCATACGTGCAATTGTGGTAATGTTTGCAACCATTTTAAATTAGCCGTTACATAAAGTTTTTTATATATGAAAATGTGCGCAATTTTATGTAGAATACAACAAAACAAAAAAATAATTGAAGGTTGCAGCTTTTCTCATTTTTGAAATATTTGCATATAAATCACGATAAATAGAAAAAAGACCATGTTCGGTCAACTTTGACTCTACCGAAATGGTCGAAAAACGCAATTGTAAGCTAAAACTCTTACAGTCTAGTAATATTCAATCAATTACCTTCATTTTGCAACAAACAGGAAGCCTCTAGCACATATTTTTTCGATTTATGGTGAATTTTTTGAAAAAAAAAAAAAAAAACTTTTTTTTGCGTCCCCCCACGCGTTACGGAATTCATAAATCATATTGTGATAATATTTCTTCTATGTTGCTTTGATAGTTTTACAATTTGTTATATACCAAAATCATCGCAATTTAGTGTACAATACAACGAAAAATTAATTAACTCATTAGCTTTAACCGTTTTGCTCACAGCGTGATTTGTACAAAAATTATATATGACATTTTTTCACGCTGTCATATAGTATTCCAATATTTATATATGATATATTTTTTCATTTCTAATAGTTGCATACTAAACTTCAGGCAATGACAAAAAAAGGAGCCAAAAATGAACTCTTAACCCTTAAACGCCGACTGGACGTATTTTACGTTGACATTTTTTGTCTCTTGGGTGCCGACTGGACGTATTTTACGTCGACATACAAAAGTTTTTTTTAAAATTCGCGGAAAAATACTTTTAGGCCTACCAGCCGAAAACTCTTTAATCACGCGCCTTGGGGGATGCTGGGAGTTCACGGATCAAGGTGTTGTTTTGTTTACAATCGTTACGCAGGCGCGAATTTCTTTCTTGCCGCACTAAAAAGTATCTGTGACACATCTCGGAAAATATTTCGTCACTTTTGACATAATTTTTGTACCATTTTTTAAAATTAAAAGCCGTTACATGGAGTATTATATATGAAAATGTGCGCATTTTTATGTAAAATACAACAAAAAATTACTCATGATTATAGCTTTTATCAGTTTTGAGATATTTTCATATAAATAACGATAACTGCCAAAATTTCAACCTTCGGTCAACTTTGACTCTACCGAAATGGTAGAAAAATGCAATTGTAAGCTAAAACTCTTATATTTTAGTAATATTCAATCATTTATGTACCTTAATTTTGCAACTAATTGGAAGTCTCTAGCACAATATTTCGATTTATGGTGAATTTATGAAAAAAACTTTTTTCCTTACGTCCGCGCGGTAACTCTTCCGAAAAAAATCATACATGCGATTGTGGTAATGTTTGCACCATTTTAAATTAGCTGTTACATAAAGTTTTATATATGAAAATGTGTGCAATTTCATGTAAAATACAACTAAAAACAAGCCATGGTTGTAGCTTTTATCAATTTTGAAATATTTTCATATAAAAAATGATAAGTGACAAATTTTCAACCTTCGGTCAACTTTGACTCTACCGAAATGGTCAAAAAAAAACGCAATTGTAAGCTAAAACGCTTATATTCTAGTAATATTCAAGCATTTACCTTCATTTTGCAACAAACTGGAAGTTTCTAGCACAATATTTCGATTTTACGGTGAATTTATGAAAAAAAAAAAAAAACATTTTCCTTACGTCCGCGCGGTAACTCTTCCGAAAAAATCATACGTGCATTGTGGTAATGTTTGCACCATTTTAAATTAGCCGTTACATAAAGTTTTAGTTTTATATGAAAGAAAATGTGCGCAATTTTATGTAGAATACAACAAAAAATAATTGAAGGTTGTAGCTTTTCTCATTTTTGAAATATTTGCATATAAATCACGATAAATAGAAAAAAACCACGTTCGGTCAACTTTGACTCTACCGAAATAGTCGAAAAACGCAATTGTAAGCTAAAACTCTTACAGTCTAGTAATATTCAGTCATTTATCTTCATCTTGAAACAAATTCGAAGTCTCTAGCACAATATTTAGATTTATGGTGAATTTAAAAAAAAAAAACTTTCCTTCCCTCCGCGCGCGGATTCTCCGCCACAAATCTCCGAAATCCGTACGTCACATTCTCAGAATATTTGCTCCGTTTCTATTAGGCATTTCATAGAGTTTTATACATGAAAATGTGCGCAATTTCATGTAGAATAAAAACGAAAAATATTTGAAGGTTGTAGCTTTTCTTATTTCCGAAATAATTGCATATAAAAAAATATATATAAAAAAATTCGACATTCGGTCAACTTTAACTCGTCGGATATGGTCGAAAACTGCATTTGTAAGCTAATATTCTTATTGTATAGTAATATTTAATCATTTGTCTTCATTTTGAAAGAAATTGGAAGTCTCTAGGACAATATTTAGATTTATGGTGAATTTTTGAAAAATATTCACCATAAATTCATGCATTATTTTGTGATAATATTTTCTCTGTGTTGCTTTTATCATTTTACAATGTGTTATATACCAAAATGATTGCAATTTAGTGTACATTACAACGAAAAAAAAAGTAACTTGTTACCTTTAACCGTTTCGCGCACAGCGCAGTTTGAATACAATTGTATATGAAATTTCCCGTTTTTTGCGATATCATATATCGCATTATTTATATATGATAAGATGAATTTTTTTCATTTCGATGGTTGCATACTAAACTTCAGCCAATGACAAAAAAAAAAGGAGCCAAAAATGAACTCTTAATCTTGAAAAAAAAATAAGCGCGCTGTGATTTTTTGAAAAAATATTTTTTCCGCTTCCGCGCTCACTCTGAAACACCTCCGGCACACGGGAGACATTTTTTTTTTTTTACCGCTTCGGCGTTTAAGGGTTAATCTTGAAAATTGAGCGTGCTGTGATTTTTTTTAAAAACTTTTTTCTGCTTCGGCGCTCACTCGCAAACGCTGCCGGCATGCGGGAGACACTTTCAGAAATACCGGCTCGGCGTTTAAGGGTTAATAGGATTGTAGAGAATCAATGTTGCACAGAAAATTTCTAATTTCTACTTGCCCCTAGTCACTTTAAGGAAGCTGCCCGACAACATATCCAGAAAAACCAAAAAAATTTTGAAGTTCTTCCTATAGTCATTATATGTATGGCAACGTGAATATGAAGTACCTATCAAAACTCTCAGTAATTTTGTAGTTATGGGGGATTTCTCACAACCACTCTAACAAACTAAGTTTACTATATGATTTGCACTGGGTCAATGCAATATATTTAAATTACAATAATTCACACACAATAGGCCTAACCCTGTCCAAATTGTGTATTTTTACATCAGACAGGATCTAATTTTGTAAGCCCAATGTTTATTTTTTCAGAAGTCACGTATTTGTTCAAAAGACATTATAGGGCCTTTGTAAGACAAATTCATTCATGCATAGCAATCTATATAAGGGAATAGGTTTTTTTTTTAGTGGCAAAAACAAAAGGGTTACAGAATTGTTATAAAGCTAAAACCAGTTCACATAGGTCAATAAAAAAAAGATTTAAACCCTCAAGTTAGTTCCCCCTTAAAGATGTATGTACATAAAGAGAACAGTCAAAACCCACAGCATGGAAACCACCAAAAGCCCAACAACAGCCAGATGCAAACAGTGACCTAGCCAAAAGACTTCATGATGATCTCACCCATAAAATATACCAGACAAGTATCACAACCACCTGGAGTGTTGAATCATTTGATTTTGTTGATTTTTTCTTTCTATTTCATTTCCCTCATATTAATGTGCTTTATCTTTATGATTTGCTTAAATAATTGTGTACTTGTTGCAAATGATATGTATAAAAATGCTCTAGTGTAATTGACAATTTGGTGTGAGTACAATCCTTTTTTGTTTCTGCAAATTTTCTATCATTTCCGTTTCATTATGGACACTTTATAATTTTTAAATAATTGTATATTTTAATTCATAAACTAAGTATACATGCAGCATTTACACTGCAAATAAGCAAATATTCCTGTGGTGGCAACTCCAATCATTTCCCTTATTTTCTGCCATTTTTTCTAGTAGTATTACTTTTTCATCTCCATTTCTCTCTTATTATGTGACTTGTTAGCTCTAGACTCCCTCTTAAAAATGGTGACTATACACTGTACTAACTTAGTATAACGAACGATGAGGAAAAAAACAAAGTTGGAGAGCATCATTACTGCCATGGAATCTGCTGTGAGACAAGAATTGCGATAACATTTCACAATATTTACAAGAAGGGCTTCCACTTGGCTCTGAGATACTGAATAGGGAAGCTGCAAAGTACTATACTACTCCTGAGCAACCTGTTCTGCAGTGAGCAACATTCTAGGTAAACTAAGAGCTTTGTTTTTTACACAAGCCATGTCAAATTCTAGTACAATAGGTACTGTATTTAATTTGCAAAAATACTGAACTTTGTACATTCATGAAATCTAAAATTTTCAAAAATACAGATCTTTATCAAGCTTTTGGGTCTGATTTCCTACATAAAAGGGTAGAAAGTCAAAGTCTCATGCCCAATCTGTTATCAACTGCCTCCAGAAACTAAAACCTAAACTGACTGCTGTCTAAGCGATACTTTTTTAAGTAGCCTAGGAAACAAAATATTCATGTCATCGAACAAACGCAAAAGTGTTTTAAACATCAGTCTGATTATCTCAAAACAGTATGAATGCCTATGCACATAAACATAATGATATGGGGAAGTAAATATACCCTGAGAGAATTATTTTTGTAAATGGTTCATCACTTGAATACAAGGTGACCATTTAAAGTTTTCTCAAGTCAACAGTTTCACTCATGTTGGTTTTAACTTTTCCAAGTCAACACAATTAGGTGCAAAAAATGCAGCAATGTGAAATGTCAAACAAAAATGCTCATGAACTGAACTTCACACCAAACTGCATATGAGTGACATGCAAAAAAGTTACTAATTTTGAATCTGGTAAGCAAAAGCAAGAAATTCTAGCCAAGCTATTTCTGTGCAGTAATAAATATGGATCTTCATGCTTCATTACACCACGTTAACAGGTGAAAATCAAATTTCTGACAATAATAAACTTCCTACAACTAGTACGTTAACCTCAGACAAAGAAGAGCAAAACAACAAGTCAACTCTATGATAGAACAAAACAATTACAAAACCTTCAATATCTTTTTTTAAACTTTTGTCTCAAAACTGTATCAAAAGTAACACAAGACAAACACAGATTCCAAGTGCCTCATATCCACAAAGCAAGCTACAAAGGAAACCATGAAAATTTATACTAAGGCATATCATTTCATGATCTTATTCGGAATAAAAGGCTACTAACATTTAATGTTTAAATGTTAGAAATTTAAGTGTTAGTAATTTAAAGACAATATCCTTCAACAAAAGACCTCAAAAGAGAGTAGTTTCAACACCAGTCCCTAGAAAATCATAAAATATCTGTCTTGGCAGCAAACTCACTTAGTATTAAATGTCTTCAAAATCAGTCATTGTAAAAGGAATCTCAGTGAACTGACCTTACTCATAACAGTAAGAAACTGGTCATAGCTGACTTTTATATTATTAAAACCTCATTTCCAATGCAACTGTAAATCACATGGCATAGCAAAAACAGAAACATCATAAAATATACTTTTCAGGACTAAAAAATTATTCCCTGGCTACTAAAATAAAAGTAATAAGAAAAAAATATATTAAGATTAAATAACTGGACCTAATACTCTAGAATGGCATAAAGTACGGTAAATCAAAGTTAATACTCCTGATTGGCATAAACTACTGTAATGTAATGTCTATTAATGTACATTATGGGTACTCAAAGTGTACATCGTGTGATAGTAAACAAAAGGTATAGTATAAAACATGAAGATCAATCACAAATGTAATAGAACAAAGGAGGGTGTGCTGTGAAAAACAGTAACAATGTACTGCAAATACACATACTGTACAATAATGTTGCCTCACAACAAAACAACAGAATCATCACCTGTATCAAGAAACAGCCTCAACAAAAACCCCAACACCAAGATTATGTATTCAAAATACACAGCAAAGCATTTGTTACATGTCAGCAAGAGAACAATAACCTAGAAAACAAGGAGTCAAATTTACAGAATTCCTGAAAGATACAAGAAGGCTTATTACATTTTCAAAGCCATACCAATTGCATCGGCATACTGCCTCACGACAGTTCTTGCTGGCATCGTTGTTGCTGGCCGTTCTGCTACACCCTCACGATCGATACCAAGTGGATCCAGAGCGGCAATCAAGTGTCCACGAGCCTGTTACGTGTTCACACATTACACAATAAATTACAAAGACTGTAAACAAGTACCTTACTTTAAATTCTCATCTCATTACTAAAAATAATTATCAAAATATAGTTATAGCTTACACTGTATCATGTGTACAACTAAAATGCTACACATCTGGTTCTAACTAAAACAACAATTAACATGCAAATATTAACACAAAACAATACGGTTAAGAGAAAATAAATGGCCTACAGTACACGTAATCCATTACTAAACAATTAAAACTTTTATCATGCACTGAAGCATCTTGACTAAATGACTATCACACACATCCTAACTGAATTATCAAAAGCAAAACAAAAACTGACAAATAAAATCCCTAATCAGAAAAAAAAAGGAAATGAGGTCTATTCAAATCACAAAAATATATAAATAATTTTCTTTGCCAAGATAAATTGGTTACCTATTTAATGCAAATACTAATACGTACTACTAATGTTTACAAGCATAAAAATTAGATCCACATCATACTCTTAGAAGGTATTCCTTGATGTAAAAAAAGAAAAAAAAGAAAAAAAAATGAATCTGACTACTTTCATGAAGTACTGTGCTTATTGTAACGTATGTACAGTACTTCATTCTTTGAACTACATACCACATAATATTTTACCAAGCACCTAATTAAATTCTTCATAAGGTATTGTAGTTCACAGGCCTTTCGTTTATCTTCCCTTCAATATAACAGAGTATGTACTGCAATATAATTCTTAATTGCAGAAACTTTTTCACAGATATATTTTTAAATTCAACGTATGCACTAAGCTAATTGTTTCTGAAAATAAATTACACTACAGTATTTGCATAAACAACTTCCTGATGAAATCACAATATGTATAATCTGTAAATTTAATTATTCCCTACACAAAAGGAGTTCTATTTTTAAATCTGAAGAAATTTCTAATTATAATAGTTCTAAAATGATGGAAGTCCGCCCGATGTTGGTAAAAAAAAAAAAAAAAAAAAACAAAAAAAAAAAAAAAAAAAAAAAAAAAAAAAAAAAAAAAAAAATGCAAAAAAAATAATGACTGTGGAAGTCAGGGAGGCACAAAGGAAATACAGTGTTCCCCCCGTATTTGTGGGGGATGGGTACCAGACACCCCTACCCCCTCCCCTGCAAATAGCTAGAACCAGCAAATAGTTGAAACTCCTAGAAAAACTCTTGAAACTGCCTATTTCGTTAGTAAAAACTCAAGAAAAACCCACTAAAAATGTTTATATCTGGTTTTTTTAAATAGTTTTATCACAAAGGGAAATTTATGATGAAAAACTGATTATAAAAAACCAGGAATTTGTGGAACAAATCTCATAGAAAAAAAAATACAATGCGAAAAGGTGAATTTTCCACAAATAATGGGGGTAAATGTTCCAGAGAGAAATCTGCAAATACAGGGGTTCACTGTAAAATGAGAATTGTTGCTCGAGCAAAACTATGAGAGCACAGAGAAACACTTCACAAACATTGTAAAACAGCCCCTAGATGTCTATCTGCACCAGCAACTATAACCAAAACTTGTACATCAAAAGGAAAACTACGTATTTCAGCATTCTGGATTACAAATGAACAAGACTATCTGTTATAGGTTTTTTCATTGTTTTTCATTTCAAAATTTTGAAGCCACTTAGGGGTAAATAAATCCTTATTTCATGAGGATGGTCCTCTTAATTGTATAGCCCGAAAAAACCATTATATAAATTACATAATGTCATGTAAAGAAGTTAAACATTTACAAAATGCTGATGAAGATCAGCTTCTTGACTTGATTTTTTAAAAATAATATTCTGGTACCTTCAGCTGAAATAATAAAATCTGTTACCAATCACACAGGACATTACACTTTAAACAAAAAAACAAAATTGATACCTCCGTTAAAAAATGTTTGCAAAAAATAGTGTATAACACAACTTATTTGCATCTCTCATAGTTAGTTAATTGTGAAAAATTCACAAAATGTATCAATAATCTTTAAAAAAAAAAAAAAAAGTTTGTTTTCTACAAACCTTATATCAAAATGCTTTCTCCTTTGCAGATCTACAGAACTAATCCCATTTACATTATTATCAACAAAAATCTGCTCCATCTGACAGGCCTCCTATCTCTGCAACTACACTGTAATGTCAGCATCTCTGCAGCACTACATATCCTGGAGTATTTGTAGCCTTTGTGCAATCTTCCTCTCCTGTAAGTTTTTCCCTCACCTTTGCTCTTTATTTTTATCTGGCATCTGTAGTACCTTCATTAACTGAGCATGTACACATGTGTGTTGGAAGATCTAACTTCCATTTGACACTCATTGTAAGATTTGAGTAAGTACTCAACATAATATAAGAAGGACTTCCTTCACTGACAACTTTATGTCACACTATTAACTCTTACTTACCATTATATAATCTGTTCTTTGCTTACTTACAAGAGAAGCTTTAGCTCAGAAACAATTTTTATCTTATTTTTATCTCTTTTTACTCTTACTAAAATTCATGTCTTTATTTACTTATTAACTGGAAATTGTTAAATATTCATTTAAGATTTTTTGACAGTAGTACTTGTCTATCTTGTTCCTTTGCTGGAATGAAGATGATATTGAAGCTGTGTCCAGTGAGAGCTGATTAGGGTTGGTAAGCTTTTGCCCTGAGACTGCTGTTGTTCTAACCTGGTTCTAATTTGCCTTGCTACAGGTAAGGCATGCATTTCTTTCATGTCCTCCTGGACAAAGACTCCCACCTTTAGTGCTTGCCAAAAACAAGTATTCACCACAGAAAACTTGTTCATTCTAAATGGACTATGACATGAACAAGTGGCTTAAGCTTGCACAAAACAGCATAAACAGGCTGTCTCAAAGATTCCTGCTGACTTCTTTGGACTCTCAGCTAGAAGCAGGTTACAACTCTCCTCTCCTGTGATAAATGACTAGGTTTTGTTGTTGGGAAAAGTAACTACAAGAGCTATGCCTCTGCCACTACTGAAGGATAAGGTGCCTAAGCTCCCAGAACTCAATTCACTTTCTGGATAGAAAACAGACTAGTATTTCAGGTTCCTAAGCTCTCCCAAGGTAGTGACACCCCACTGTCCCCCTGCATATGGGATTCAACTTGGCTTTTGAGCCACTACATCCACACGGCCACTCCCAAAGGCCCGCACCATGACAGTGCTCCCCAGGCAGGCAACAGGGATAGGCATACAATGTAGAGTTGGCCCAAGAGACTGCTTCCCCAGTTAAGAAAAAGACCTGCAGGTGTGAATCCTCAGATGGATACAACTCCAGCAGTTCGACCATGACTGCCACAAATTCCCTAGTGGCAGGCCAGGCTTTATAGCTATGCCAACAACCTCTGGTCATTACTGCCTCCAGCTCCTCTAGTGATTTCCCATCCCCTAGGGTCTAAGGCAAGGGCCCCTCATCTCCCCACCAAGAAAAGATCAGAGTCCATTTTCCCATCCCAGGAAATGAATGAGTCACAGGGTACACACATGATCATATTACAAAAAGACTTCCTTCCATTTTACCAGTGCAAGAGTTTAATCCACCCCACCACTTCCACCTCAGCGGACTTGAACACAGGGAATTGTTCCTACAATTTCCACCAAGCATAAGACAAGTTCATCTCCTCTCAAGATCATCTATTTTCGGGATGATGTAACACTAGCAGAAGAACCTGACAGTGAACCCACAAAGGATAAAAGAGCCTTACAAGATGAAGCCTTGGAGAAAAAAAAAAAAAAAAAAAAAAAAAAAAAAAAAAAAAAAAAGGGGGGGGGGTGGGGGGGGGGGGGAGAATGTTTTGTCTTTAGGTATGTACTATAGTCACAGCAGGACACTGTTCAAATGTTTAGCGAGGGAAGGGTCACCACTACTCTCTCTTAACTTTCCTTCTCTCTGGGACCTTCAAGGACTTGAAAAACAGATCAACCCACTGTTGAAGTAAGTACCTAGGTGAATCATGAATCCTACTCTTCTGCTGAGTACAAACACTATTTTATTTCATGGTTATCTGAAGTTACAACGATTTTATTCTTTCTCTGATGCATTCCTATTCCCTATCCTTTTCTCTCATTAGGCAGTGTTTACTGTGCATTTTCCTCAATAAATGGCAGTGGTTTTCTTTAACTGAAAGGTAGAGCTTCAAGTGTCAAATGTCTCACGAAGTTGGAAAATTACATTCTTATTTTTGTAGTCTCACTAACCTCCACAACCAAAAACCGTAGTCTAGTAGTGATACTTATGAAGACCTAGTGAATTTAGATGAAAATAACTGTAAATACTCATCTTCAGATTCCAAGGGAAGTTCAAGTGTTACAGCAATAACAACACAGATTTATTGGAAATTGACAAATAGGTATACACTTAACCCCCAGCTATCGCGTCTAATTGGTGCCGCTATCGATGCGCTATAGTGGAAAACGCTATAGCGGAACTGAAGAACTTATGGGAATGGGAAAAATTCTAATTGGTTCCCCGACCACAAATTTTCCTCATCAACCACCAATATTCTCCTTTCATCTTTCACCATAATTTACCCTTTTATAAAAAAAAATCCAGTTTTGTTTAAAATAAAAAAAACATATCAAGGCTATAAAATTAAAATTAAGTCATTTCATTTACCTTTTTGAGGATGATGAGGGGCTTAGCTGGGTTAGATGGGGGTTCCGAGGCCACTCAGTCTTCAGTAGCACCAAATTATGGCTACGCAAGGCATTGCTGGCTCCTTCAGAAGCTGACAGCATCATATGACTCTTGATATGCTCACGCTTCCGGTAAATGCCTCTTACTCTGGACTCGTTAATTTCACATTTCCTCCCCACGCTGTGCTTGGTCTCACCAGCATCAATCAACTTTAACTATTTCCAGTTTCTGAGCATAAGTCAGGTTCTTGTGCTTCTTCACTTCTCTCTTTCAGTGCTGTTTTATTACGCTCACCAATCATAGGGTGTGGGTTGGAGGGTTACTGG
Organism: Macrobrachium nipponense; assembly: GCF_015104395.2. Taxonomy (NCBI): domain Eukaryota; kingdom Metazoa; phylum Arthropoda; class Malacostraca; order Decapoda; family Palaemonidae; genus Macrobrachium; species Macrobrachium nipponense. The sequence continues at coordinate 138,492,932 of NC_087200.1, read as the reverse complement.
CCATTGTGTGACACTCACAAAAAAATATTGCTGCTATCATGCGACACACACACACATACGCTACGCACAGTGTGGTAACATGTACAGTACTAGTGACTTGTAAACAAACCTTCCACCAATCAGGGCGGCACTGCCACTGTGACATCATAAAAATGGCCGCCAGTCGTAACGTCAAGGCGCATGATAGCTGTTGATTTGGTGCGCAATAGGCAAGTTGGAGGAGCTTTTTAAGCCTATGTGATAGCCGCAAAACGCTACAGCCGAACAAACGATAGTGGGGGATTAAGTGTACAGTGTTCCCCCATATTTGCAGCAGATGCGTATCAAACCCGAGTGTAGCTAGAATCCTCGAATAGTTGAAACCAATATAAAAATGCTTAAAACTGCCTATTTTCTTAGTTCAAACTCAAGAAAACGGCAGTAAACATTTTTTATACAGTATGGTCCCGAAATATGTCACCGCGGAAAAGTTTGAGCATTTTTCTCTGCACGAATGTAAACATTTCCCCGCCGCCTGGTCAATTGTGTGGGAGGAAGGAAAGTGAGTGACCTTGGAAGAAATTAAGTGATTTAGGAGGTAAGCATTGCAGTGTACTGAGATTTTATAGACTAAGAGCTAAGCGGGGGTTGTTGCTGATGAATAACAATTAACAGCTCAATAGAGCAGTTAATATGATGAAAATACACTCGTTCAACGAGTATCATTAGGGGTCAGGTGCATAAATTTATGATGGCGTTCACCCTTCAGGAATGTAGTCAGCAGACCACAAGGGAAGCAAACAATTTGCTTAGTAAAAAGGTATTATTTTTGTTAAGAGATCGTTATAATTTAATAACGAATTAATGCATAAGAGGTCATAAGTGGTTAGACCCGGGTGAAACGTACTACGGGCCGGGATAACTGTTGGGTAGAATTCGCTCACGACATTTTAATTCCATAAGTGCATGGTAATGCTTAATGTATATTTCTTAAAGATTCTATATGCAGTTATAGTTATTTTAATTATTGTGGTAATGACTGAAAATTGAATTTAATGTAAGTTAAGGGATTTACCTGTCTTAGTGTTAAGGAGTTATCCTTTAACTAAAATGGCAGAATTGCCACTACTGTGAATATTTATATTATGTTCATTTTTTCAGCAACCGATTGTAATAAAGGCCAGATACAGTCGATGTTTCAATCAATACCCACTCAGGCCATCTAAAATATGTGTGATCGGATTGTGCAATTCCCCTTTTAAATGGTCGCTAGTTCTCAAAAATAGATTTTCTATATCTGCGAAGCCATTCAAAGTCTGCGAGTCATGCGACACAAAACGCGTCAAATCTATTGTCTTTTCAAGTATTTTAAGGGGGAGGGGGTTCGCTTATTTGCGAGATTTGGAAGGCTGAGATGGTTCAAAGTGCCAAACAAACTTTACTGTATATACTCTCATATCATGCAACTTTTAAAACCTAATTTTGGAGCTAATTTTAAGGGGGGGAGGTTGCAATATCACATGAGATATAAAAGTTATGTAACATTAACATTACATACCAATGACATATGATGAAATGCAAACATAATGAATATGCATCTTTTCCATGGATCTTTTAAATTTTAAAAAGTTATGCTTTATTTCACTGCTTCCAATAATATTGTATAAATTTTCATATCACTATTTGTATTATAAAATACAAACATATAAATCAATGTTTTGGTTTGGAAATCAGCTGTGGATGATTGTGAGGTAAGTTTATCTTGCTGTATTAAACTGAAATCTGAGCAATTTGAGCATAAACGAATCTCAAGATATTCTATTGATAGGGGACAAGATTAGTTTACGTTAACGAAGTGAATTTCAAGTGAAAATATCACTTGAATATGTATTGTTGTGAACGACATTTAGGCTGGCTGAATCTAATGACGACACTTATTTATTTTTTTCGTTAGTAGATGGCGCTGAGGGAATGTTTATTACGTAAAAAATCAAGATTGCGTTCGATATTTTAACTTGATTTCATCAGAATACTACAAGCTTTACATATTTATCTTTTATCGGAGTGAACACAGTAAAATGTGTTCTTTCATGCCAAATAGTTTTGATTAAAACACATTTCTCTCAAATTTTGTTTATGGTTGTCTTTGAGGGTGCTACGCCTAAGTTTCCAAGTAGCCAATGCAGTTAATAGTCATTAGCTGATGAACATTCTTTCCTCAGCTTCAGCTAAAATTAGCAGCTTAAATTTAGCAGTATATGCCCTTGTCGATCTTTTGTAAGGAATACAGTGGAACCTCAGTTTTCATACATACAATCCGTTCTGGAACCTCCCACGAAATCCGAACCATATGAAAACCGTAACAATAATTCCCATAAGGAATAATGTAAATACAACTAATGCATTCCAGACCCCCAAAAATATTTTTTAAAAATGCATTTTATGGGCAATAAACACAGTTTTATACAGAAAATAATGAGAAATAAATATAAAGAACTAATGAAATGAATAAATGAGCATTTAACATCACTCTTACCTTTATGGAAAACACTTGATAGCATATGGAAGACAAAGAGGAGGGGAGAGGGAGGGGGTGAGGTTATTGTTTGGAAGGGGAATCTACCTCCAGAGGGACTTCAGGTATCAAGGACCTATCTGTGGTTACTTCTCTTCATTTTTTACTGGCACTAGGACCACCTTGACAGTTACTGAACCCCTGTTGTACAACAAAACTGTCCAGAGACATTTGTTTCTGGCATTTCTTTAAAATTTGCCTAAAGTTAAACATGACACTGTCATTAAACATGTTGGAGACACGGATTACAACTTCTTTGTTGGGATGACATTTTCCACAACATTTTTCACATCATTCCACTTAATCCCTGATGTAGGCACATTATGTATGCCCATTCTTTGTCTTAATTTTTCAAACCAGCCTCTGCTGGCCTTAAATTCACTAACAGCAGTGCTTGTTGTAAGCACTTTTTCACTGAGATTGGCAACCAACTTCCTCTAACACTTTGCTAAGAATTTTCTTAAATTCTATAGTTTCTCACCTTTTTTACAGAAGGGCTAGCACTTGGAATATTCTGTGGCCCCATGACAGCTTATCTAATAGTTGCACTCGAATAAAAAAGCACAAAAATAACAAGCACAAAAGGCAGAATGGGTCACGAAAGAAGACGGGATGCTTTGCTTTGGTGCTCCGTACATGGGGCCTGGTCAAAATGCTGGGCCGCGAAGAATGGAGTGTTTCCAAGTGTGTAAAAAACCAAGGAAACGTACGATAACAGAGACAAAACTTCATAGAAAAAGTCTAAAAAAAACAAAATGTACAAAAAGAGAGATGTATTAAAACTGAGGTTTGACTGTAGTAATGAATTCTTACACAAGCCACAAGTTTGGCAAATCTGATTAAATGTATGATGATTCACACTTGCCCTACTGTAAACACTCAGTATGTTTAGAAAAAACAACCATCACACTTTAAGCCCAAAACTTTATGCAAAAATGCAATTATCTACCTTTTTTCCCATATGCACAAATACACCGTGAAAAGAAACCGTAACCCCTTCCTTGTCTCTCTCGTAAATGACATTTCAGTAGGTAGGTAGCCCACCAACTGTAAACTGGGATTTTAAAAACCAACAGAAAACCAGATCTTTAGGATGACCACAGAAACCAGGTTGCAGTCAATAGTTCAACTGGCAGACACCTAACTTTGTACTAACACAAAATGTAAAAAGGACCAGCAAAGAGGTATGAAAGAATTCTATTCAAACATAATTTCTGCTATGGTTGCCTCCAGCAGGGCTACCTTTACGTTTCATCCAGGTAATCGTAATATACCTGGCTGGAATGACTTGGTTGAAGATCTGTATACACATTCATGAGAAATGTTTTTATTGTGGAGGCAAAGTGGTAGCCTGAGGGAAGGACACTTTGCACTGCTAATGAGACAGGTGAGATCACAGTTCAAACTTGCTCTTGAGCACTGCAGATTAAATGAAAAGCAACTAAGAGCCAATGCAATATCTAGAAATTTAGAGCCGGGTGATTATCCTTGTCTTGGGAAAGACATCCAATCCCTAAATCCCAAAACTAAAAAGCTATCACAGAGAGTAGGTGAAACAGTCGGCGACGAGGCTGTCACAAGTATGTGGGGCGATCACTTCAGCAATATCTGAAATGCATAAACAATCAAGACCCTGAAGGGATGCAGATAACTCCTTACTAATAACATTCAATTATTATTATTTTATCATAAAATTTAGTACAGTACCCTTAAAGATACATAGTACATACACTTCTAACACTTCAAGCCAAAACAGAGAGTGTTACCAATATGACATATGTATCTTGTGGGGAGAGAGAGAGAGTAGAGAGAGAGAGAGAGACGAGGGAGAGAGAGAGAGGAGAGAGAGAGAGAGAGAGAGAGAGAGAGAGAGAGAGAGAATTATATGAACATTAGTCAGCTACTCAACACCTCGCTGCCCCCCCCCCACACCCCGTCACATTACTTGACATATTTGACAACTCAGGACCTCAGCTTAGTATCTGGATATAAAAAGAAAGATGTGGGGTAAAATGGATTTTCCCTCATTCTTACATCATTTTTTTATTTATAAACTAAAATCTTACTAATTCACTAAGGTATTTTCTTAAATGAATTGATATTATTGCTTTTTACATTAATATTATTCGAAAATTAGTAAATACTAATTTAATTATCATACACAAAACATACTTCTCTGAGAGAGAGAGAGAGAGAGAGAGAGAGAGAGAGAGAGAGAGAGAGAGAGAGAGAGAGTAGAGAGAGAGAGAGAGAGAAAAAAGAAAAAAAATTATTCTTATTAAATTACATATTAATTTAATTTTTAAATTTAAATTTACTAATACAGTATTAATCAATATCATACTTAAATATTTAGTAAATTATTTTTTTGTATCATAAAAATGGTATTGAGTCATGAAAATATCATCAAAATACATTAATTAGTGAATATCCATTGTCGGAAAAATCCGCAAATATGCGAATTTCCAACAAATAATTGGTAGATATGGCCAAAAGAAAAATCAGCGAATATGCGAGTCCGCGAATCTTGAGAACGTGAATACGGGGATTGAACTTGCAATAACATTTGTGATAAAAATTAAATTTGAATTCGATATTCATTATCATTTCGGTAGTTAGTAACTTCTCTGAAAAATAATGCAGTCGTACAAACGATAATTGTTGTTTGAGATTGCCGACAAAGTGTAAACATAATAAAACCATTTTTACCTTATATATTATCGGTATACAGTATCTTCATAATAAAAAGGATATTCAAGGAATAATTCCTTGGGGAAAGCATTTTAAAAAATACAAAAGTACATTTTACAGTATGCATTGATTACTTTATTTTGCTGTGATTACATTAATATTACAGTATGGTACTGTAATCATTACAGCAAATAATTTTTTTACCATAAATGTATACTATTCATTCACGTGATATTAACATAAAAATACGTGTAAAGATGGCTGTGATGTCACCAAACCTAGTCTCGTTCGTATGTACATACTATTACACACAATGTAATAGTAGTTATACAGTTCTACAAACAACTACAGTGGTACCTCGACATACGAAAGGCTCAACTTACGAAAAACTCGAGATACGAAAGCAAATATGAAAAATTTTACAGCTCTACATACGAAAATTGCTCAAGTTACGAAAAGTTGTTGCTGAAAAGTCCCGAGATTAGCGCGGACCGCCGAGAACAATTTTAAAACTCCCGCGCCGCCAACTGAGTAAACTCGCCACCATCCTCCCGCTCTCCCATTGGTTCCTGATGCTAGTCACCCCATAAGATCCTGCTCTCCTATTGGTCAGCATCTACCCCTTGTGCTTTAAGTATTCTATTGGTAAAAGGATGCTGTAAATTGAAAAACTTATCCATGCAATACATTGAATAAAAAAAAAAACATTAGGTAAAGATAGAATAAAGAATATAAATGAATGGTTATTTATACTGTTTGGTAGTTTCAGTAGTTGAAGAGAGATAATGAAAATTTATGGCTACTGTGTACTAGGAAAAGTGATTGCTTGGCGATCGTTCGATTCTCGTAAGTGCTGGATGTAAACAGAAGTTTGGAAGCTTTTTTTTTGTTTGTTTATTATAGTTAATGGTTACTTTATATGTTTCATTATAGCTGTCAGTAACTCGCTATCTCCATTAGGTAAAGATAGAATAAAGTATAGAAATGAATGGTTATTATACTGTTAGGTAGTTTCATTAGTTGAAGAGAGATACTAATGAAAATTTATGGCTTACTGCGTCCTAGGAAAAGTGATTGCTTGGCGTTCGTTCGGTACTCGTAAGAGCTGAATGTAAACAATCGATTGGAAGGTTTTTTGTTTGTTTGTTTGTGTATTACAGTTAATGATTAATTAATAATTATTTGAAATGAGTACATACTGATTATTTATACATTTTATTGGCATATTCGAAGCTTTTAGCTTCTTAGGTTTAGATGTCAGAATCATAGACTAGGCTACAGTAGCAACCGCTAACATAGGTTAGGCTTATTGCTCAGGGACATATGCTAAAGTCCTAATATATGCAGTTAAAAAATGGGGTTTGAAACATTTTTTACATGCAGTTGAATATTACTCAAGTATGTACAGTATTTTGCCTTTTTGGAGTCATATTTCTTCCGTCGGATCGGCGTCGTAACCCTAGAACATGTGTTGTAGGCCTGGAAATATAATTTACTGGGGAGTTTTTGGAGGGCTTGGAACGGATTAGCCATTTTACATGTAAAATGTGGTCCAAGATACGAAAACCTCATGATACGAAGGGCGCCTCGGAACGGATTAATTTCGTATCTCGAGGTACTACTGTACCCACATCATAAAACAGCCATTAACCAAAACTCAGTGATTTATGGCGCCATAATGGGGCTTATGGCATGCCAAAAGAACCCTTATGGCACCGATAACCAGAACTCATCCCATTATGGGGCTAGACAAGCCCCATAAAACCAGATCGCTGATAATAGAGTCCACCAATAACCAGGGACTGCCTGTATTATTGTAAACAGCAAAATATCAATAAAATGTTAACTTAAAATCCCACAAAATCAAATCTGCTTACTATATATCTCTCTCTCTCTCAGTATACATATGTCACTTATTGAAATAAAACATTTAAAAGACTTATTTCACTTACAAGATAAACTACAATACATACTGATCTACTATTATCGTAATATATACAGTCAAACTTCAGTTTTCATACGGCTCTCTTTTTGTACGTTTTGGTTTTCATAGGGTTTTTTCAACACAATTTTGTCTCTGTTATTGTACGTTTCCTCGGTTTTCGTACACTCAGAAACACTCCATCTAGGGCCCAGCGTGTGACCCAGCCCCATATAAAGCGCCCAAACAAAGCATCCCGTCTTCTCTTGTGACCCACTCTGGCTTTGTTTCTTGCTGAACAAGCATCTCCGCACTCATAGTCCGCATCACCGCACCTGTTTGTTTTGTTTTGTGCTAATTTTGCCGTAAAAACTTATTGCAAAGTAGCCATCATGGGGCCAAAGAAAGCAGCAAGTGCCACCCCTTAAGAATAAAAGACCAGGAATAGAATTGAATTTAAGAAAGAACTTGTAATGAAGTATGAAAGTGGTGTATGTGTAGCTGATATCACTAGGATGTGCAGCAAGTCAGTGTTGACAATCAGCTCTATCATAGCTAAGTAACATGAAATCAAGGCAGCTGATGTTGCAAAACGGGCCACGTCATTATCGAAACAGAGATCGCGAGTAACTGGTGGAAGATTTAGAGAGGCTGTTGTTGGTGTGGATCAACTAAAAGCACTTTGTGGGGGATAGTGTGTCTGAAAAATCATTTGTGAGAAAGCTAGGATGTTGCATGCCTATTTAAGTAAGAAAATGCAAACAACTATACTCCGTTTTTTTTCATCTGTCCATCCGCCTGTGGTGTTTTTGTATGGCAACACTGCGGCCCGGGCTTTAGATAGTTACATTCAGTTTACATTCAACGATTATAATAATATCCTATTTCGAATATTAACGGTGTAATTCGCATACAGTAAATTATTAAAACACTTTTCAGTTGCAAACGTACACCCAGATATCCTTTTATTTACCTAAAACTTGCGTAACTATGTAAAGCCCGGGACGCAGTGTTACCATACAAAAATACCACAGGCGGATGGACAGATGAAAAAAAACAGAGTATAGTGATGCTCTTTGTGACTTCAAGGCCAGGCTGGTTTGATAAATTCAGAAAGCGTATGGGCATCCATAGTTTCATACGGCATGGGGAAGCTGCAAGCTCAGTTGAACATGCCACGAAAGGGTTAGTAGATGAATTCAGAGAGTATCTTGAGGCTGAAGGATTCCTCCCACAACAGGCCTTCAATTGTGATGAGACAGATCTGTTTTGGTATAAAAAAAAGCCAAAACAGACCTACATCACTCAGCAGGAAAGTTCATTGCCAGGGCACAAGCCTATGAAGGATAGGCTAACACTCTTGGTCTGTGGGAATTTCAAAGTGAAACCCTACTTCACAGACACGCGAATAAAAACGCAACATTTTTTAATCATAAATATACCCTGCAAAAGTGTTAGTTGAATTTTTCTTTATGTAATTTATAAGTTTTCAAGCTTTTATATGTAAATTTGAATCTGTACCGAGATGAGAGAATTTTTTATGAAGGATAGGCTAACACTCTTGGGTCTGTGGGAATGCCAGTGGAAATTTCAAAGTGAAACCTTATTTCAGAGCCACACGAATGCAAACGCAACATTTTTTAATCATAAATATACCCCGCAAAAGTGTTAGTTGAATTTTTCTTTAGGTAATTTATAAGCTTTCAAGCTTTTATATGTAAATTGAATCTTTTACTGAGATGAGAGAATTTTTATGGTACTTGTAGTATGTACTATGTTTGTTAATAGCATTTTCAAGAAATAACCTTTCCATTTCCATTTCTCTAACTATATCTCTCTTACTGAGATGAGAGAACTTTTATGGTATATCTACAAGAAGTTCATTATTATTTTCAAATAATAATAATATACAGCTAGTTGTCGACTTTTGACCGCAATTTGTTACGTAATTTGGCCTATGTTAATTTACCGTAAGAATATAATTCTAGCCTAGCCTACACTAGGGTAATCAGTACCATCTTTACATATAAGGTAGCCTAGCCTACCCTACACAGTATACTTTACACATATATGGCATAGTAATTATTAATTTCAGCTAATTCTCTATGTTCAATGCACATTGGCTTATGATAATTCAGTACAAAGAGAAACTGAATAACATTAACAAGTTAGCTTTGCATATGAAGATGATATCATGGAACATATATAGTATACATACAAATAGTGTAGCCTAGCCTACAGTTTACCACATATACGATATAATTTAGTAATCTATTAACCTTTAAACGCCTCTTGGACGTATTATACGTCAGCAAATTTCTTTCTTCTCGCAAAAAACGTCAGGCAACACATCTCGGAAATTCTTCGTTCGCTTTGTCGTTAATTTTTGTTTTCACTGTTTTATATTAGCTGTTACATAGAGTTTTATATATGAAAATATGCACAATTTCATGTAGAATACAATAATAAACAACCCATGGTTGTAGCTTTTATCAGTTTTGAAATATTTTCATATAAATCACAATAAGTGCCAAAATTTCAACCTTCGGTCAACTTTGACTCGCCGAAATGGTCGAAAAACGCAATTGTAAGCTAAAACTCTTACATTCCACTAATATCCAATCATTTACCTTCATTTTACAACAGCATGGAAGTCTTAGCACAATATTTTGATTTATGGTAAACTTTTGAAAAAAAAACTTTTTCCTGACGTCTGCGAGCAGTAACTGCCGAAAATCTCAGAAATTCTTTCGCCACTTTGTTGTAATTTTTGCACTGTTTTATATTAGCCATTAATAAAGCTTTATATATGAAAATGTGCTGTGCACAATTTCATGTAGAATACAACAAAAAATAACTCATGGTTGTAGCTTTTATCAGTTTTGAAATATTTTTATAAAAATCACCATGTGCTAAAATTTCAACCTTTGGTCAAATTTGACTCAACCGAAATGGTTGAAAAACGCAATTGTAAGCTAAAACTCTTACACTCTAGTAATATTTAATCATTTACCTTCATTTTGCAAAAAACATGGAAGTCTCTAGCACAATATTTCGATTTAAGGTGAATTTTTGAAAAACACTTTTTCCTTATGCCCACGCGCGGTAACTGCCGAAAATCTCAGAAATTCTTTCGTCAGTTTGTCGTAATGTTTGCACCATTTTATATTAGCCATTACATAAAATTTTATATATGAAAATGTGTGCAATTTCATGTAGAATGCAACAAAAAATAACTCATGGTTGTAGCTTTTATCAGTTTTGAAATATTTTCATATAAATCACGATAAATAGAAAAAAGTCGACGTTCAGTCAACTTTAACTCGATCGAAATGGTCAAAAAATGCAATTGAAAGCTAAAAACATTTACAGTCTAGTAATATTCAATGAATTACCTTCATTTTGCAACAAACAGGAAGTCTCTAGCACAATATTTTGATTTATGGTGAATTTTTGAACAAAACTTTTTTTTTTTACGTTCGTGCGTTACGAATTCATGCATCATTTTGTGATAATATTTTCTCTGTGTTGCTTTGATTATTTTAACATTTTTTATATACCAAAATCATCGCAATTTAGTGTACAATACAACAAAAAAAAATTAACTCATTAGCTTTAACCGTTTTGCTCACAGCACGATTTGTATACAATTATATATGAAATTTTTCCCCCCTGTTATATATTCCAATATTTAAATATGATGATATTTTAATAGTCAGTAGCAGCATGAAAAGTGAGCTGCGTGTGTGGAGAGGCAGTAGCTGGGAAAAAACTTTGTTGCCCAGTCATTTTAGTTGTGGGTGGTTGCAAGTCGATCAGTCGTGACTTGCATAGGTCGGAAGTCAACAACTATCTGTAACTGTAATGACAAAATAATGCATAAAGAATTCTTTCCCTCATCTTTCGTTTTAACTTTACCAGAAGCTCAAAGTCTGGGGCTGTCAAATATGTTAAGTAATGGGACAGGAGGGAGAGGGCTGCTGATCAGTGATCAATAATTTAACTCTCTCTCTCTCTCTCTCTCTCTCTCTCTCTCTCTCTCTCTCTCTCTCTCTCTCTCTCTCTCTCTCTCTCTCTCTCTCCATATGAATGTAATCTTCACATTCTCCTATGTATATTTTTACCAACCATTTATTTTTCTTAAGGGTAATGTATTAAGCTAACTTTTAAATGAAATTACAGTAACTTTAATTTCATTTAAAAGTTAGCTTAATACTTAAGTAAAGGCAATGCTCTCTCTCTCTCTCTCTCTCTCTCTCTCTCTCTCTCTCTCTCTCTCTCTCTCTCTCTCTCTCTCTCTCTCTCTCTCTCTCTCTCTCTCCATATGAATGTAATCTTCACATTCTCCTATGTATATTTTTACCAACCATTTATTTTTCTTAAGAGTAATGTATTAAGCTAACTTTTAAATGAAATTACTGTAACTTTAATTTCATTTAAAAAGTTAGCTTAATACTTAAGTAAAGGCAATGTTCTCTCTCTCTCTCTCTCTCTCTCTCTCTCTCCTCTCTCTCTCTCATAGTTAGCATAGTGGTAGATAATTTCTATCTATTTTTGCCTTTACCTTCTAAAACTATAAATGCACTATTCTAAAACAGACACATAACTAAGAGTTGTATTAGTCCACATAAAACGGACCATTTGCTCATGAAAAGGAATTTCAGAACTAAGAAAAAGAGACAATAAAGAATTTCTTAAAAATGGTTGAGAAGACTTTTAAAAATAGATTGTTGGTTGGAAGGGGGAAAGAAGAGAGAAATGCTCTACTATCTAATCTTCAGACACACCTATATTTTTACCAAACCATTTACTATTTATTTTTAAGGCTAATGTATTGAGCTAACTTTTAAATAAATTACAGTAGCTAACTTTTAAATAAATTACAGTAACTTTAATTTCATTTAATAGCTACTTTAATATCTAAGGGAACATGATTAAGGACTATTCAAGAAGTATGCATTTATTAGCATTTTTAGAGACCGTGCCAAACTTATATGAAAATTCCCTTTGTGCGTGATGGTCTGGAACCTAACCTTGTGTAAGTTTGGGGTATCACTGTACAGCAGAGACGATCTTTGAGTAGAGGTTACACCTTCTTAAGTGTCCCCATTGTATAAAGCCAGCCAACTCATGGGATCTATCCCTAATACCCTTGTCAATACAAGATAGAACCCCTAACCAGTCCGCAAAGAAGTTCTCAAATAAGAGAGAGCATATTCTACTGTTATGAGCCATGGCGCCAACTGACCAGTCTAAAAAGTTTATGACTAAAAAACTTTGAAGATACTCATCAAGAGGTGTGCCAATTCAGAGTCCAAAAACAAAATCTTATTGAAGGAAAAAGCTGAAAGTCTGGCTGAATCAACCAAACCAGAAAAGTCCCCTTGCAAAGAGGCACAGATCTCCAAGGAAAGGGGCTTCCCCAATAGCATAGGACAAATATCTCCATCTTGATATCCTAGAGGGAGGAAAACTAAAGGTGGTTCTGCCTTGTTCCCTCTTTCCCGCAAGCCATGCTTCTACTTAGTTGATGACAAAAGGACCATTTTCAGCAGGTTAGAGGAAGACAAAGATGGCATATCCATAATAAGATTATGAAATGTGACCAAAAGGAACCTCATCAAAGAAGCATTAGCACTTGAAGGAGCTTCTTGGTCTTCTATTTCTTCATCTTTGGATGACATTGGAGATAGAAACCATATTCACCGGGCTGATGCATGATGGGAGCCTTATTTAGCAGAGACAAATTACTGTCTAGTTTCAAATAAATGGGATCCACTTCAGAGACATCAGAGGAAATTAAAGGAGCTGATGACGCCTATGGGTGAAAATTGGCGTTTGTCTAGCTCCAAGCAAGTGGGCGCTACTGGTCACTTGTTGACTGCTGAGGTTTCAGGGGTCAACAAGGAACTTGGCTCCATCTGAAAGTGTAAGCGCTACTAAGTGCTAAAGGACTGCCGAAGGAGGCATTGATGCTTGGCGAGGAGCATACGAACAACGATGAGCCTTGGGCACTTGGGAAGTATCTGCTTCTGAGAGGCAATCAGAAGGAAAATGCTATGGACTGTCCCAATGACTGAAAGACAGGTGCTCTGGCTCTCTAAACCTCTGTAGCGCCCATTTTTAAGGGACGAGACTTACTCTAAGCGCCACTGAAAGATGTGGAGAGGAATCCTCTGAACTCAACAAACTATGCACATCCTCAGAGAGACTTTTCCAGTGGTTTTGTTGCAACCTGGGATGCATCAACAGGTTGAACTGAGGTGGCGACCTCCCTTGGGCTACCAGTTTGACTCCTACCAGGTTTTGGGGAGTACATGTATGCTAATGACCTTTGCCTAGGAGAGTCAATGGGGCGAACAGCTACCTCCTTTACTGTGACTGCACTATCACTTTTAGCTTTGTCCATAAGGACTTTCACTGACGAACCAAGCTGCTCCATCGTCTGCACTAATAAAGCAAGCTTTTCTTCATGGATGGCAATGGGGTTGGGATCGGAAGTGTGGAAGCCTGAAGCTGGAGATGGTGAAACAGCAAGAGAACTGGGAATGGGGGCTAGAGAAATGATAGGAACATTCGAATCTGATTTTAATTCAGAAGATCCCTGACTAGTTAATGATTTAGATTCTGCCCAAGCCAAAGCCATTCTTTTCCTGTCTCTAGCTAACTTTCTCAAGTGAGACTAATTATTTCCATGTTCTTTCATCTTAGTCAATACACTTCGAACATCTCAAGTCAACAAAACATACTTGTCTGAGGCAATCTGTACACAAAGTATGAGAATCATAAGATTCTTTGGTTAAACATCTATTACAACCTTTAGCACAATATTAAAAAGTTAGACAACCTTGAGTCCAACATCGTCACAGTCAGTCAAGTCGGTAACAAAAAGTCATAGTTATTATGAGTTCCCTAAAAAACAAGAACCTAACACTATCTGAATAACCCCAATTTGGCCAACAAATGAAATTACTCCACCAATTGTAATGAACAAACAATCAGAAAAGTCAAGAATTTCAGAATTAACCGCAGCCGACAACCAGTGTATAGCCATCACCTGGCAGAAACAAGCTGAGCTCTTTTGCTATGTTGTTCCTCTCTTTCACCAAAAGTGGGAGGGATACTGTTATCTAGCCAAAACAAAACAGAAAAATTAGCGTGACCCACAAATTTTGGAATTTTAAGTGCTGGGTGAGTGAAACTCTTAGCTATATGTTACTGGGTAAGTTACATGATTAAAGTTACCACCTTCCAGATCCTGAAATTTCTTAAAACCTCGTGGATCTGATGACATCAAATGATCCTGACGGTGATTCTTTCTTAATAGGGAAGCGTCTGGGACTACTTTTAGTACACACAAACAGTTCATCACATAATGGGTTTGTGCGAAAAATAATTTCTTGAAAAAAGACAATCACATGGACTAAGGCCAAAAATGCCATCAACTTGTGAGAAAGCTTCCACTAAACAGAGAGACCATCTGAAATAAAGAAAAAGAACAAAAAGAACTAAATATAGGCTAGCAACCTCATCCTAAAGTGAACAGTAATAAGTCACAATGTTACCATTTTCTCTTAACAAGATTTGTTTGACAAAGTCTGCACTCCTTTATTACCACTACCTTACTCTAAATCAGCTCCAACTAAAAACAAATAAGCTAAGTGAACGCAAAAAAAAAAAAAAAAAAAGACAAGATGATCTCCCTTCAAGCACACTTAAAACAAGATGGTCTACCTTTATACCAAGTTTGAATACATTAAAATCTGAAGAATTTCATTCATACCCATGCACACTGGTTTACTTACAAACTGAGCTTGACAGGAATATCTTCAAGTGTGTAACACGACTGTGTTGCACAGTAAGCATGACATAAAATGATGGACAATTTCCTTCATGCATATCTATCTATGCTTAATAACCTGCCATTGTATCAAACTTGAAACACTTCAACTGTGTAATTGTTACAGTGCCAAGGTAAGCATGTCAGATGGATGAATAGATACTCAAGACAGATGGGGGAAAAACAGTCCCCCTAATCTTTATGGTAGACCACAGACTTTAGTCATGAAAGGTTTAAAAAAAACCAAAGACACATCAATTAAATGAATTATGACTGAAAGGCTATGGGATTTGTTGTATACAGATGATCTGGTGATTAACTGCAAAGGTTAAGTGGGTGGCAGGAATTTCTGGAAAAGAATTATGGCTGAAAACTGATTTGCTGTGTTCAGATGATCTGGTGATTAGTTGCAACAGGTAAAGCAAGTTGCCGGAGCCTCTAAAATAGTGAGGTATGATGGTAATATTGGATAAAACTGAGGGCTACAGTGTTCAGCAAGTAGAAAGGGGACAAGTTATTTGCAGAGATAGAAGAGGCCTAAATTTAAAAACAGATTTAGCATTTCATATACTTAAGATCTGTTTTAAACCAGCAGGCAGGGTGTGAATCTGAAGTTGAAAGCACAATAAAAGCAGCTTTGAGGACATGGAAGGAGGTGGGTGGCAAGGGTATTTTGGGACAGAGAATGTCAAATAAATTTAAAATAAAGACCTTGTGTACCAAAATCAGCCCACTGATGATGATCACAAATAGGTGCTGTCTAAATAGGAAGGAGAAACAGTACCTGAAGCAAAAAGTAATGAAGATGCTGAGGTGGATTTTGAGTATCTCACTATGTGAGAGGCTGGAAAACAAAGAAATTAGTAGGTGTGGCTGGGTTGTAAAGATTACTGATAAGGTAAGAGTCAAGACTGAAATGGTATGGACATGTGGTAAACATGAATCAAGAGGAAGGCATGAAGCGGGCTTGGGTGGTACATGTTGAGAGTGGAAGGTAAAGAGGAAGTTGAAGGATTAGATGGTATGATAAAGTGAAGGTGGTTTTGAGAATGATTTAGGGGATGAAGATGCTTTTGACAAGAGTTGGAAAACACACATCAAGGCAACCAACCTCTAGTTCATGGCCAAGGGTGAGGATGAAGAAAATATACACTATACATATACTGTATACACTGACTAGAAATATATGCACAGCTTCTTAAGTAACCATAACTCTACTAGTGTTCCAGTTTTTCATTAAAAAGAATAGACTGGTACTAGTTTTTCATTAAAAAGAATAGACTGGTACTGAGAAGCACAAAGTTAGCCCTCAACAGATGAGAAACAATACTACGATGAACAAAAACTCAGTGAGAAGGCAGTACTCTGCTCCTCGCTCGACTCCGTTGGGTGAGTTGCCTGGTAGCACATTCCGCCTTGGGATGCATTAGTCTTATAGAGCTATTGAGTGTACGACAGATACCTTCGAACACATACATGTTAACTGAAACAAGAGGGAAAGAAAATCCCCTTGTTCTGTGATAATGCCAACCCTGTGATATTGTTGCCAAAACAATACTACTAGTTGTATCAAAATCAAAATCAGAAATGCTTGGGAGGCCTGAAAAGCTGTCCTGAGTTTCAGGAAATTGAGAGAAGGTACTATTTGTCTTGGTCACACACCAGAAGAATTAACTTACAGATATACGCCTGTACTCGAATGGTACAACTGATAACAGACATATGTCACGAGGAGAATGTGCAAGTACATATATTCATAGGTTCCTGTCGAAGAGAAAAAGAATATGGACTGGAAGCAGACTTCCTTCATTATCTAATGAAGAGAGCGAAGGTGAAGCTATGCAAAAGGAAAGCTTCTACTGTGATAACAGGACACCGAAGATGACTAGTTCATGCCGAACTGGTCGTTCTCAAAACGGTTACACTGGAGAGATCCGAAGATCAAACTAAGAACAGTCTCACATCCGAAATCTGGGGAGTGTAATCTGTCGAGTTCCTATATTCCTTCATTCCGCTCAATGTAACCCAGGAAGTAGAGGGGAAAAAAAACAAAGGATGACTGTTCTTGGCCACTCTTCTCGGAACTAGCGGGAACAGGAGATAACTCGCATGATTATCAACTTGCGGTGACCATAGGAAACCAAAGACTTAGGAAAACATATTCGCCTAAGCTAAATAGACACTTCCTGAAGGAAGAGCAGAGGTTTTCACCCACCAAACAAAGCATTCTCTAGCTACAACTGGTTTGATTGTGGGAATGCGAGTGTCAAGTAGAGATGACTGTGCCAAAAGATGGTGAAAACTTATCACTTCTTGCCACGCGTCTGTCTTAGTGATCGAAACTTCCTGTTCAAGTGGTTGCTAACGAAAGAGCCCCTAGTGTCAAAGATAAACGAGGAGACTGTGTCGTCGGGCATTCAACAGGCAGCGCCAGACTTCCAACAGTTGGTACCAGGTGAGGCTTGGAAAACACTGAGTGAGCTGAAGCAGGGGAGTGGAGGCCTCAGATGGTGCAGAGCGCCTGTACAGGAACTGACACTCGACAAAAAAATGCCCGATACGAGATTCGAGCGGCTAGGTGCTGATACCATGTGTTCATCGTGAGAATCAGTACTATACTGATGACAAAAGTATTTGAGAAGACTCAAAAATATAAACACAGAAGCAGAATTCTAATCTACTTCCTCTTCAGTGGACAACAAGTCGGTATCTCCACCTTTAAGAGCATTGTGAAGGCGAGTGAGTCGACACACCTGGCTACGAATGCCTGGGAGAGGACTGGCTATCAGAAGCAAAAGGTCGCTTACGATGCTTCCAACGTCTAGGCACTAGCACAGGGCATTCAATATACTAATTAAGCAAAATACAGCTACTTGTTGACTTACAACCTATGCAAGTTATGACTGATCGACTTTACAACCACCCAAAACTAAAACAACTGGGAAGCAACTAGAGTTAGAAAGAGTAGTGTCCAGCTGAACGTACAACAGTTTTTTCCCAGCTCCTGCCTCTCCACACATGCAGCTCACTTTTTGAGCTACTAATGACTATTATCGTGTGTCAGCAACAAGGATGTAACTCCAGTAAACATATGCCATCAAACACAACCGTAGATAAAACTGAGAAAAAATCATTTAAAAAAACAATTCAGGTCTTGAAAGAACACATTTTCATATTGTTTTCACACTGATAAAAGATAAGTAACATAACAGTAAAGTTCGTACTATGAAGAAATTAAGTGAAAATAGCGAACGGAATCACGTAATATTTGTACACAATGCAATCTGTTAACGAAAAAAATACTTTAGTTCACGAGCCGTATTAAATTCAAATTTCGACTTAAAAACATGTATAATGACAAATTACCTTGTCTCATGTAAATAAAGTATCTAGATATTTTACGCTAACTAGAAGCAAGGCAATTCACTCCAAATTGAGTTAAATACGGAGAAATTAACTCTTATTTGGCATCAACTGATTTCCAAACCAAAACATTGACCACTTTGTTAGTACTTAATGATACAATATGAGATTACATGCAATATTAATTGATACAATAATGTTTTAACTTTTTAAAGATTCACAGAAAAGATGCATATTCATTATGTTTTTATTTCAAAATATATGTAGCCGTCAGCAGCCTGACATCTCTCAATTAGGTATGCAGATGTCAGTCAGAATCTGATTCCCATTTCGTGTCCAATTTCTTTTTCTACGGATATATCATGTCAGAATGCATATGACCTCCAAAATTGGCTTATATTAATAAATTACTAAATTATATTGTATATATCATACATATAGTAGTATACAGTATACTGTAGGCTAGGCTACTGTATTCGTATAAGGCAGTCCCCAGGTTAAGACGGAGGTTCCGTTCTTGAGACACGTTGTAAGCTGAAAATCATTGTAAGCCGGAACTTCATTAAAAGTCCTAAGAAAACCTTACTTTTAATGCTTTGGGTGTACTGAAAACTAAGTAAACTGCATTCTTATTACATTTTTCATCAAAAAATCCTTCAAATATTGATTATTTTGCATTTTTGGTGTTATATTTCTTGTGCCAGATGAGCGTTGTAGGGGTCGTAACCCTGGAAATAATTTCTGATGAATATAACTGAAAAGCGCCTTAACCTCAGAACGTCATAACCCGAACCCGTTATAACCTGGGGACTGCCTGTATATATGATATATGTACCCTGATAACATCATCATCATATACGCGTGGCTAACGTGTTAAATGTTATTCAATTTCTGTTTGTACTGAATTATTATAAGCCAATGTGCATTGAACTTAGAGAATTAGTTGAAATTAATAATTACTATGCCATATATGCATAAAGTTAGCTGTATAGTGTAGGCTAGGCTACCCTATATGTAAAGATGGTACTGATTACCCTAGTGTATGCTAGGCTACTATAATATTCTTACGGTAAATTAACATGGGCCAACTTACGTCCAAATCAATCTACAACCGGTTGGTCGTAACCAATTGCAGTTGTAAGCCGACAACTACCTGTAACCTTCCTTTAATCTGATGTCTACTGAGCACCACTCACTAAACGCCTTCCCAACGGCAGTCAGTCGAAACATGTTTTTAATTGCTATACTGTATAGACATACTGTACACGCACACATAAAATGACAATAGCAGCTAACGGCAGTGTGTGCAGAGGAGGAGGGAGGGAGGAAGGGAGGGAGAGAGTTGGATGGTACCGTATTTCATACATGTTTCTCGATAATTTCATGCTTCATCTCCATCATCAAGCGTTTTTTCTTCTGACTCACTTTCTTAGGACCCATCACTTATTACAAAGAATGTTCACAAACACAGTGAAAATCATGTAAATAATGCAAACACAACACGGGAGATGCTTGGGAGATGTGTACAAAAGTCGACAACCACATGAACTGAACGAGTTAAGCAGGCTTAGAGCGCTCCCAAACGCTGGGCCATCTAGCGTTTGCATCTGTAAGCGTGCTTGTATCTCAATATTTTGCTTGTATCTAAATGCAAAATTTTGCTCGAAGGCAGGCTTGTATCTCAGAATGCTCGTATGTCGAGGTATTACTGTAACAAATAACGTGCCCTGCTAATTGATTTGAGTGGCCTGTGATCCAGTCTAAATAACTCGATTGGCCGGTGATCCAGTCTAAATGACCCGAGTGGCCTGTGATCCAGTCTAAATGACTCAAGTGGCCTGTGCTCCAGTCTGCCAAGTGAGCTGGAGACTATTGGCTAAGATGTGAAACGCTCAGAATTGCGTAACGCCAGGGAAATACCTCCATACACCGAGGCCATGTAAGCCTTCTCTCCCAAAGCCCCCGTAGCTAAACATTAACATTATTCTCTCCTTACTACTTTAAACCTCCACACTTTCAGTCTTTACAAAGGAAAGTGATGAGTGTCCCAAGCAAGGTAAACAAAAAAAAAATGTACTGGCCTAAAAGAATGTCTTAACATTCATAAATTATTTAAGGTAACTATATTCATTGGCAGCTTGTGACTATAATAGCCTATGGCTGGTAAACAAAATCCCGAAAGCAAGGCATAATCTAAGGGAATGATGCAACCTTCACAAATTACTTTTAAAAGTTTTTTTTTTTTTTTCATTGCATGGAACCATGGTTATTCAACAATGGGACCAACAGCTTTATGTGACTTCAGAACCACGTCGAGAGTGATCTTTTATCACCAGAAATACACATCTCTCACACCTCAATAGAAATGCCCGAGAATCAAACTCGCGGTCATTGAGGTGGTGCGCGCCAACACCATATCAACCACTCCACTGAGGTGCTATACCTTTAAAGGTAATTATTAACCAGCAACTTGCACATAGCCTAATCCCGGTAAGTAAATAATGAATGCGAAGGTTCTAAGATACAAGAATGGAACAACATTCGGGAATTATTTTACGGTGATTTTTTTACCAGTGTCATGCTATTGACCAATGGCGGGTAAACAAAATCTAAACATAAAAGCTTGGCCTAAAGGAATAATGTAAAATCATGATTACTTAAGGCAATTACTAACCAATGACTTGCGCATAGCATAAGCCCAGTAAGTAAAAACATATACAGTAGACCCTTGACTCACGAACACAATCCGTTCCTAGACCTTGGTCGTGTTCCAAATTGTTCGTGACTCGGAGCTAATTTCCCCATAAGGTTTAATGGGAATAATATTAATTGGTTCTCGACCCCTACGAACCAATATATATTATGTATATTTTGCCTTATTTTTACACAGATAATGTAAAAGTCAGTGTAAAAAACCTTAATATATCTAATAATATAATTTAAAATGGTAAACTAACACTATAAAAACGTTTGTAAAGTGAACACTTACTATGACTGGCGAGACTTCTGGCTTGACGGACAAGAGAAGAGGAGGGTGGTGGGTGGGGAGGAGGTTATTGTGCGGAAGGAGACCCTCCCCCATCCAGGTCGGGGAGATCTCGTTCCGGAGATTCAACTCTTCTAGGTTTTTTTTGGTGAACGTTTAATCACAAACTTATCCAATGTCTGTTGCCTTTTCCTTCCTTGCATAACTTTTCTGAAATGGCTCATTAAATTTTCATTGAGCATATTCACGATCCTGTTCGTAACAATTTTGTCCGGATGATACAATTCAAGGAAGCACTGGACATCATTCCACTTTTCCAATGCGGCTTTTATCACATCACTGCTGACATCTGTAACTTCCTCCCCAGCCTCCTCTTCGTCAGTTGATTGCTCCCGAGCAAGTTGCTCCTGCTGCTCTTTGCGGAGTTGAACAAGTTCGTCCGCAGTCAAATCTTCTGAATGTTCAGCGACCAATTCTTCAACATCTTCGTCGTTGACTTGTAGACCCATACTGTTGCCCATGGACACAATTTCTTGCACAATCTCTGCATCGAAGCCCTCAAAGTCACGGACAGTTACACACTGGGGCCAAAGTTTCCGCCACGCAGAATTTAATGTGCGGTACGTAACTTCAGTCCATGCGTTATCAATGAGGGTTATGCAGTGAAAAACATTAAAGTGCTTCTTCCAAAATTCTTTTAAGGTTAATTTTGTCTCTTCAGTTACACGGAAGCATCTGGAGAAGAGTGCCTTCGTATATAATTTCTTAAAATTGCTAATGACTTGTTGGTCCATGGGCTGGAGAACAGAGGTCGTGTTGGGTGGAAGGAACTTGAACTGAATGAAGTCATGTTCACTGCAGTCAGCCAAGTACGAAGGGTGTGCCGGGGCATTATCCATGATCAGAAGGCACCGCAGGGGTAGCTTGTTCTCTGTTAGGTACTGACTCACGGTCGGCGCAAACACTTCATCAATCCACTCCATAAACAAGTTCCGTGTCACCCATGCTTTTGTATTGGCCCTCCACATTACAGGCAGTCTGGCCTTATTTACGTTGTGCTGCTTAAAGGCACGCGGGTTATTTGAATGGTAGACAAGTAGCGGCTTTAGTTTCAAGTCGCCACTTGCGTTTGAGCATAACAAAAAGCGTAAGCCTATCCTTCATTGGCTTGTGGCCTGGGAGCGCCTTCTCTTCTTGGGTGATAAATGTCCTGTTGGGCATCTTCTTCCAGAAGAGGCCCGTTTCATCACAATTGAAAATCTGTTGAGCGACGTATCCTTCGGCCTCCACGAACTCGGCAAACTCAGTCACGAATGCCTCAGCAGCAGCCTTGTCTGCGCTAGCAGCCTCACCATGCCTAATTACAGAGTGAATTCCAGTTCTTTTCTTGAAGTTATCAACCACCCTTTACTAGCCTTAAATCATCTGGCGTGGCACTAGTAGAAGGAGTTTCCTTCAGCAAACTCTGATACACTTGCCGAGCTTTCTCGCAGATGATCGGCTCGTTTACACTATCACCTGCCATCTGTTTCTCATGTACCCACTTCAAAATTATTTTTTCTGCCTCTTCGAGGGTTTGCGATCTCATCTTGGTTAGTACTGTCACTCCCTTCGCAACATTTGCTTCTTTAATGGCATCCTTGTTTTTCCAAATTGTTCGAAATTGTCGACTTGGCCATCTTGTACTCACTTGCGATATCGGTCACGCGAACACCACGTTCAAACTTTTCTATAATTTCTTTCTTTATTTCAATGGTTATCTTCCTCTGCACCCTCTTCTCACCATCACTCTTCACTTTCTTACTTTCACCACCACTCTTCACTTTCTTAGGGCCCATTATGAAGAAAATCACAAGTTTTAGCGCAAAAAATGCTAAGCGAATTGACGAACGTCTTGTACACAATGAGATGAGACAAAGAGCGATGCGTGGGTGACGCCGTGCGTGGGCGGCTGGAGGATGGCTGTTCCCATGGCAACTCAAAACGCTCTCACGTGTGCTGGGCGATTTCGCGCATTTTTCAAATGTTTGTGTCTAAAAATTAGTTTGTGAAACAAAGTGAATTGTTATTTTCCAGAAATTTCCAGCATTTTTCAAATGTTCATGTCTCAAAATTAGTTCATGACCCAAACAGAATTTTTATTTTCCGCATTTTTTTTTTGTTCGTATCTCAAAGTTAGTTCGTAGGTCAAGGGTGAAATTTTACCTATAATTTTGGTCGGGGATCGAGTTGTACGTGGGTCAATGCGTTCGTGAGTCAAGGGTCTACTGTATCCCAAAGTATTAGACCTAATTGAATGGAGTTACATTCAAGAACTATTCTCTGAGAATACAAACAGAATGAACTGCTTTGTTAAGTTGATTCTCGTATTGCCGTTGGGGGATGGCACTGTATATATACACTTAATAATCAAAGCACTACCCATGAAATTTGAATTAGGCTGTCATGCCTTGGAAATACTATAGCTATATAATTGCTGGGTAAGTCTCATATACAAAATTCCATTTTACAAGCAGACAAACATGACAATTCTGAAGGGAGCTTAATCTAAAAACAATTATATTACAACTGTTTTCTAACTAACAAATACATTATATATTAGTAAACACTAATTTTATTTGATTATGCTATTTGAGCCATGAGGCCAAGCTCTGGAATCTGTCACTGAGCTTAATTTATCTAGAATTTGCTTAAGGAATTAAAGAGCTTTAGGAATTCTCTTTACCAAAGAAAAAATTCCAAAAATAGATAAACAAATGTTTCAATCTTTGTTTCAGTAACAGTCTTGGGAACTCACAAGGTTTATTATTTCATCTTATCTAAAGCATAATACAATTATGATAAACAATAACACTTACCTGATATGCTCGAATGATACCCTGAACAGCCAGGTGATCATCAATTGTTTTTTGACTCAGAGCAGCAGCTGGTGGTCCAGCACTTATAGGAGCTAGGGCTGATAATGGTACATGATGGGGAGTAGGTTCTGCTAGGGTAGGTGGTGAAGTGTATGCTTGTCCAGGCTGTGCACCTCTTGTAGCATTTCGGAAAAAGGTGTCCCAAGACTGTGGGGAAAAAAGGGGGAAAAATTTTTTGAAATTTAAATCTTAAATACAATATACGAGTACCAAAACTAAT
>NC_087200.1:138413025-138467939 GCF_015104395.2 Macrobrachium nipponense | reverse complement strand
ATTAGTTTTGGTACTCGTATATTGTATGTAAGATTTAAATTAAAAAATTTTTCCCCCACAGTCTTGGGACACCTTTTTCCGAAATGCTACAAGAGGTGCACAGCCTGGACAAGCATACACTTCACCACCTACCCTAGCAGAACCTACTCCCCATCATGTACCATTATCAGCCCTAGCTCCTATAAGTGCTGGACCACCAGCTGCTGCTCTGAGTCAAAAAACAATTGATGATCACCTGGCTGTTCAGGGTATCATTCGAGCATATCAGGTAAGTGTTATTGCTTATCATAATTGTATTATGCTTTAGATAAGATGAAATAATAAACCTTGTGAGTTCCCAAGACTGTTACTGAAACAAAGATTGAAACATTTGTTTATCTATTTTTGGAATTTTTTCTTTGGTAAAGAGAATTCCTAAAGCTCTTTAATTCCTTAAGCAAATTCTAGATAAATTAAGCTCAGTGACAGATTCCAGAGCTTGGCCTCATGGCTCAAATAGCATAATCAAATAAAATTAGTGTTTACTAATATATAATGTATTTGTTAGTTAGAAAACAGTTGTATTATAGTTGTTTTTAGATTAAGCTCCCTTCAGAATTGTCATGTTTGTCTGCTTGTAAAATGGAATTTTGTATATGAGACTTACCCAGCAATTATATAGCTATAGTATTTCCAAGGCATGACAGCCTAATTCAAATTTCATGGGTAGTGCTTTGATTATTAAGTGTATATATACAGTGCCATCCCCCAACGGCAATACGAGAATCAACTTAACAAAGCAGTTCATTCTGTTTGTATTCTCCGAGAATAGTTCTTGAATGTAACTCCATTCAATTAGGTCTAATACTTTGGGATATATGTTTTACTTACTGGGCTTATGCTATGCGCAAGTCATTGGTTAGTAATTGCCTTAAGTAATCATGATTTTACATTATTCCTTTAGGCCAAGCTTTTATGTTTAGATTTTGTTTACCCGCCATTGGTCAATAGCATGACACTGGTAAAAAAATCACCGTAAAATAATTCCCGAATGTTGTTCCATTCTTGTATCTTAGAACCTTCGCATTTATTATTTACTTACCGGGATTAGGCTATGTGCAAGTTGCTGGTTAATAATTACCTTTAAAGGTATAGCACCTCAGTGGAGTGGTTGATATGGTGTTGGCGCGCACCACCTCAATGGCCGCGAGTTTGATTCTCGGGCATTTCTATTGAGGTGTGAGAGATGTGTATTTCTGGTGATAAAAGATCACTCTCGACGTGGTTCTGAAGTCACATAAAGCTGTTGGTCCCATTGTTGAATAACCACTGGTTCCATGCAATGTAAAAAAAAAATTAAAAAAAAAAACTTTTAAAAGTAATTTGTGAAGGTTGCATCATTCCCTTAGATTATGCCTTGCTTTCGGGATTTTGTTTACCAGCCATAGGCTATTATAGTCACAAGCTGCCAATGAATATAGTGACCTTAATAATTTAATGAATGTTAAGACATTCTTTTAGGCCAGTCATTTTTTTTTTTTTTTTTTTCTTTTTTTTTGTTTTTTTTTTTTTTTTTTTACCTTGCTTGGGACACTCATCACTTCCCTTTTGTAAAGACTGAAAGTGTGGAGGTTTAAAGTAGTAAGGAGAGAATAATGTTAATGTTTAGCTACGGGGGCTTTGGGAGAGAAGGCTTACATGGCCTCGGTGTATGGAGGTATTTCCCTGGCGTTACGCAATTCTGAGCGTTTCACATCTTAGCCAATAGTCTCCAGCTCACTTGGCAGACTGGAGCACAGGCCACTTGAGTCATTTAGACTGGATCACAGGCCACTCGGGTCATTTAGACTGGATCACCGGCCAATCGAGTTATTTAGACTGGATCACAGGCCACTCAAATCAATTAGCAGGGCACGTTATTTGTTACAGTAATACCTCGACATACGAGCATTCTGAGATACAAGCCAGCCTTCGAGCAAAATTTTGCATTTAGATACAAGGAAAATATTGAGATACAAGCACGCTTACAGATGCTAACGCTAGATGGCCCAGCGTTTGGGAGCGTTCTAAGCCTGCTTAACTCGTTCAGTTCATGTGGTTGTCGACTTTTGTACACATCTCCCAAGCATCTCCCGTGTTGTGTTTGCGTTATTTACATGATTTTCACTGTGTTTGTGAACATTCTTTGTAATAAGTGATGGGTCCTAAGAAAGTTAGTCAGAAGAAAAAAGGCTTGATGATGGAGATGAAGCATGAAATTATCGAGAAACATGTATGAAATACGGTACCATCCAACTCTCTCCCTCCCTTCCTCCCTCCCTCCTCCCTGCTGCACACACTGCCGTTAGCTGCTATTGTCATTTTATGTGCATGTACAGTATGTTATACAGTATAGCAATTAAAAACATGTTTCGACTGACTGCCGCTGGGAAGGCGTTTAGTGAGTGGTGCTCAGTAGGCATCAGATTAAAGGAAGGTTACAGGTAGTTGTCGACTTACAACTGCAATTGGTTACAACCAACCGGTTGTAGATTGATTTGGACGTAAGTTGGCCCATGCTAATTTACCGTAAGAATATTATAGTAGCCTAGCATACACTAGGGTAATCAGTACCATCTTTACATATAGGGTAGCCTAGCCTACACTATACAGCTAACTTTATGCATATATGGCATAGTAATTATTAATTTCAACTAATTCTCTAAGTTCAATGCACATTGGCTTATAATAATTCAGTACAAACAGAAATTGAATAACATTTAACAAGTTAGCCTCGCGTATATGATGATGATGTTATCAGGGTACATAAATCATATATACAGGCAGCCCCCAGGTTATAACGGGTTCGGGTTATGACGTTCTGAGGTTAAGGCGCTTTTCAATTATATTCATCAGAAATTATTTCCAGGGTTACGACGCCTACAACGCTCATCTGGCACAAGAAATATAACACCAAAAATGCAAAATAATCAATTTTTGAAGGTTTTTTTGATGAAAAATGTAATAAGAATGCAGTTTACTTAGTTTTCAGTACACCCAAAGCATTAAAAGTAAGGTTTTCTTAGGACTTTTAATGAAGTTCCGGCTTACGATGATTTTCAGCCTACAACGTGTCTCAAGAACGGAACCTCCGTCTTAACCCGGGGACTGCCTGTATACGAATACAGTAGCCTAGCCTACAGTATACTGTATACTACTATATGTACGATATATACGATATAATTTAGTAATTTATTAATATAAGCCAATTTTGGAGGTCATATGCATTCTGACATGATATATCCGTAGAAAAAGAAATTGGACACGAAATGGGAATCAGATTCTGACTGACATCTGCATACCTAATTGAGAGATGTCAGGCTGCTGACGGCTACATATATTTTGAAATAAAAACATAATGAATATGCATCTTTTCTGTGAATCTTTAAAAAGTTAAAACATTATTGTATCAATTAATATTGTATGTAATCTCATATTGTATCATTAAGTACTAACAAAGTGGTCAATGTTTTGGTTTGGAAATCAGTTGATGCCAAATAAGAGTTAATTTCTCCGTATTTAACTCAATTTGGAGCGAATTGCCTTGCTTCTAGTTAGCGTAAAATGCCTTGATGTGTGTTTTCCAACTCTTGTCAAAAGCATCTTCATCCCCTAAACCATTCTCAAAACCACCTTCACTTTATCATGCCATCTAATCCTTCAACTTCCTCTTTACCTTCCACTCTCAACATGTACCACCCAAGCCCGCTTCATGCCTTCCTCTTGATTCATGTTTACCACATGTCCATACCATTTCAGTCTTGACTCTTACCTTATCAGTAATCTTTACAACCCAGCCACACCTACTAATTTCTTTGTTTTCCAGCCTCTCACATAGTGAGATACTCAAAATCCACCTCAGCATCTTCATTACTTTTTGCTTCTGGTACTGTTTCTCCTTCCTATTTAGACAGCACCTATTTGTGATCATCATCAGTGGGCTGATTTTGGTACACAAGGTCTTTATTTTAAATTTATTTGACATTCTTTGTCCCAAAATACCCTTGCCACCCACCTCCTTCCGTGTCCTCAAAGCTGCTTTTATTGTGCTTTCAACTTCAGATTCACACCCTGCCTGCTGGTTTAAAACAGATCTTAAGTATTTGAAATGCTAAATCTGTTTTTAAATTTAGGCCTCTTCTATCTCTGCAAATAACTTATCCCCTTTCTACTTGCTGAACACTGTAGCCCTCAGTTTTATCCAATATTACCATCATACCTCACTATTTTAGAGGCTCCGGTAACTTGCTTTACCTGTTGCAACTAATCACCAGATCATCTGAACACAGCAAATCAGTTTTCAGCCATAATTCTTTTCCAGAAATTCCTGCCACCCCTTAACCTTTGCAGTTAATCACCAGATCATCTGTATACAACAAATCCCATAGGCTTTCAGTCATAATTCATTTAATATTTGATGTGTCTGGTTTTTTTTAAACCTTTCATGACTAAAGTCTGTGGTCTACCATAAAGATTAGGGTGACTGTTTTTCCCCCATCTGTCTTGAGTATCTATTCATCCGTCTGACATGCTTACCTTGGCACTGTAACAATTACACAGTTGAAGTGTTTCAAGTTTGATACAATGGCAGGTTATTAAGCATAGATAGATATGCATGAAGGAAATTGTCCATCATTTTATTTCATGCTTACTGTGCAACACAGTCGTGTTACACACTTGAAGATATTCCTGTCAAGCTCGGTTTGTAAGTAAACCAGTGTGCATGGGTATGAATGAAATTCTTCAGATTTTAATGTATTCAAACTTGGTATAAAGGTAGACCATCTTGTTTTAAGTGTGCTTGAAGGGAGATCATCTTGTCTTTTTTTTTTTTTTTTTTTTTGCTTACTTAGCTTATTTGTTTTTAGTTGGAGCTGATTTAGAGTAAGGTAGTGGTAATAAAGGAGTGCAGACTTTGTCAAACAAATCTTGTTAAGAGAAAATGGTAACATTGTGACTTATTACTGCTCACTTTAGGATGAGATTGCTAGCCTATATTTAGTTCTTTTTGTTCTTTTTCTTTATTTCAGATGGTCTCTCTGTTTAGTGGAAGCTTTCTCACAAGTTAATGGCATTTTTGGCCTTAGTCCATGTGATTGTCTTTTTTCAAGAAATTATTTTTTGCACAAACCCATTATGTGATGAACTGTTTGTGTGTACTAAAAGTAGTCCCAGACGCTTCCCTATTTAAAGAAACACCGTCAGGATCATTTGATGTCATCAGATCCACGAGGTTTTAAGAAATTTCAGGATCTGGAAGGTGGTAACTTTAATCATGTAACTTACCCAGTAACATATAGCTAAGAGTTTCACTCACCCAGCACTTAAAATTACAAAATTTGTGGGTCACGCTAATTTTTCTGTTTGTTTTGGGCTAGATAACATTCCCTCCCCCAACTTTTGGTGAAAGAGAGGAACAACATAGCAAAGAGCTCAGCTTGTTTCTGCCAGGTGATGGCTATACACTGGTTGTCGGCTGCGGTTAATTCTGAAATTCTTGACTTTTCTGATTGTTTGTTCATTACAATTGGTGGAGTAATTTCATTTGTTGGCCAATTTGGGGTTATTCAGATAGTGTTAGGTTCTTGTTTTTTAGGGAACTCATAATAACTATGACTTTTTGTTACCGACTTGACTGACTGTGACGATGTTGGACTCAAGGTTGTCTAACTTTAATATTGTGCTAAAGGTTGTAATAGATGTTTAACCAAAGAATCTAATGATTCTCATACTTTGTGTACGGATTGCCACAGACAAGTATGTTTTGTTGACTTGAGATGTTCGAAGTGTATTGACTAAGATGAAAGAACATGGAAATAATTAGTCTCACTTGAGAAAGTTAGCTAGAGACAGGAAAAGAAAGGCTTTGGCTTGGGCAGAATCTAAATCATTAACTAGTCAGGGATCTTCTGAATTAAAATCA
The DNA here is from genome assembly GCF_015104395.2 of Macrobrachium nipponense. Lineage (NCBI taxonomy): Eukaryota > Metazoa > Arthropoda > Malacostraca > Decapoda > Palaemonidae > Macrobrachium > Macrobrachium nipponense. The sequence continues at coordinate 138,461,998 of NC_087200.1, read as the reverse complement.
GATTCGAATGTTTCCTATCATTTCTCTAGCCCCCATTCCCGCCCAGTTCTCTTGCTGTTTCACCATCTCCAGCTTCAGGCTTCCACACTTCCGATCCCAACCCCATTGCCATCCATGAAGAAAAGCTTGCTTTATTAGTGCAGACGATGGAGCAGCTTGGTTCGTCAGTGAAAGTCCTTATGGACAAAGCTAAAAGTGATAGTGCAGTCACAGTAAAGGAGGTAGCTGTTCGTCCCATTGACTCTCCTAGGCAAAGGTCATTAGCATACATGTACTCCCCAAAACCTGGTAGGAGTCAAACTGGTAGCCCAAGGGAGGTCGCCACCTCAGTTCAACCTGTTGATGCATCCCAGGTTGCAACAAAACCACTGGAAAAGTCTCTCTGAGGATGTGCATAGTTTGTTGAGTTCAGAGGATTCCTCTCCACATCTTTCAGTGGCGCTTAGAGTAAGTGTCGTCCCTTGAAAATGGGCGCTACAGAGGTTTAGAGAGCCAGAGCACCTGTCTTTCAGTCACTGGGACAGTCCATAGCATTTTCCTTCTGATTGCCTCTCAGAAGCAGATACTTCCCCAGTGCCCAAGGCTCATCGTTGTTCGTATGCTCCTCGCCAAGCATCAATGCCTCCTTCTGCAGTCCTTTAGCATCTAGTAGCGCTTACACTTTCAGATGGAGCCAAGCTCCTTGTTGACCCCTGAAACCTCAGCAGTCAACAAGTGACCAGTAGCGCCCACTTGCTTGGAGCTAGACAAACGCCAATTTTCACCCATAGGCGTCGTCAGCTCCTTTAATTTCCTCTGATGTCTCTGAAGTGGATCCCATTTATTTGAAACTAGACAGTAATTTGTCTCTGCTAAATAAGGCTCCCATGATGCATCAGCCGGTGAATATGGTTCTATCTCCAGTGTCATCTAAAGATGAAGAAATAGAAGACCAAGAAGCTCCTTCAAGTGCTAATGCTTCTTTGATGAGGTTCCTTTTGGTCACATTTCATAATCTTATTATGGATATGCCATCTTTGTCTTCCTCTAACCTGCTGAAAATGGTCCTTTTGTCATCAACTAAGTAGAAGCATGGCTTGCGGGAAAGAGGGAACAAGGCAGAACCACTTTTAGTTTTCCTCCCTCTAGGATATCAAGATGGAGATATTTGTCCTATGCTATTGGGGAAGCCCCTTTCCTTGGAGATCTGTGCCTCTTCGCAAGGGGACTTTTCTGGTTTGGTTGATTCAGCCAGACTTTCAGCTTTTTCCTTCAATAAGATTTTGTTTTTGGACTCTGAATTGGCACATCTCTTGAAGAGTATCTTCAAAGTTTTTTAGTCATAAACTTTTTAGACTGGTCAGTTGGCGCCATGGCTCATAACAGTAGAATATGCTCTCTCTTATTTGAGAACTTCTTTGCGGACTGGTTAGGGGTTCTATCTTGTATTGACAAGGGTATTAGGGATAGATCCCATGAGTTGGCTGGCTTTATACAATGGGGACACTTAAGAAGGTGTAACCTCTACTCAAAGATCGTCTCTGCTGTACAGTAATACCCCAAACTTACACAAGGTTAGGTTCCAGACCATCACGCACAAAGGGAATTATCATATAAGTTTGGCACAGTCTCTAAAAATGCTAATAAATGCATACTTCTTGAATAGTGCCCTTAATCATGTTCCCTTAGATATTAAACTAGCTATTAAATGAAATTAAAGTTACTGTAATTTATTTAAAAGTTAGCTACTGTAATTTATTTAAAAGTTAGCTCAATACATTAGTCTTAAAAAAAGAAATATGTAAATGGTTTGGTAAAAATATAGGTGTGTCTGAAGATTAGATAGTAGAGCATTTCTCTCTTCTTTCCCCCTTCCAACCAACAATCTATTTTTAAAAGTCTTCTCAACCATTTTTAAGAATTCTTTATTGTCTTTTTCTTAGTTCTGAAATTCCTTTTCATGAGCAAATGGTCCGTTTTATGTGGACTAATACAACTCTTAGTTATGTGTCTGTTTTAGAATAGTGCATTTACAGTTTTAGAAGGTAAAGGGAAAAATAGATAGAAATTATCTACCACTAAGTTAACTATGAGAGAGAGAGAGAGAGAGAGAGAGAGAGAGAGAGAGAGAGAGAGAGAGAGAGAGAGAGAGAGAGAGAGAGAGCATTGCCTTTACCATAGTATTAAGCTAACTTTTAAATGAAATTAAAGTTACTGTAATTTCATTTAAAAGTTAGCTTAATACATTACCCTTAAGAAAAATAAATGGTTGGTAAAAATATACATAGGAGAATGTGAAGATTACATTCATATGGAGAGAGAGAGAGAGAGATAGAGAGAGAGAGAGAGAGAGAATAGAGAGAGAGAGAGAGAGAGAGAGAGAGAGAGAGAGAGAGAGAGAGAGAAGAGAGAGAGAGTTAAATTATTGATCACTGATCAGCAGCCCTCTCCCTCCTGTCCCATTACTTAACATATTTGACAGCCCCAGACTTTGAGCTTCTGGTAGAGTTAAAACGAAAGATGAGGGAAAGAATTCTTTATGCATTATTTTGTCATTACAGTTACAGATAGTTTGTTGACTTTCCGACCTATGCAAGTCACGACTGATCGACTTGCAACCACCCACAACTAAAATGACTGGGCAACAAAGTTTTTTCCCAGCTACTGCCTCTCCACACACGCAGCTCACTTTTCATGCTGCTACTGACTATTAAAATATCATTATATTTAAATATTGGAATATATAACGGGGGAAAAATTTCATATATAATTGTATACAAATCGTGCTGTGAGCAAAACGGTTAAAGCTAATGAGTTAATTTTTTTTTCGTTGTATTGTACACTAAATTGCAATGATTTTGGTATATAAAAAATGTTAAAATAATCAAAGCAACACAGAGAAAATTTTATCGCAAAAGGATGCATGAATTCGTAACGTACGAACGTAAAAAAAAAAAAGTTTTGTTCAAAAATTCACCATAAATCAAAATATTGTGCTAGAGACTTCCTGTTTGTTGCAAAATGAAGGTAATTGATTGAATATTACTAGACTGTAAGTGTTTTTAGCTTTCAATTGCAGTTTTTTACCATTTCGGTCGAGTTAAAGTTGACTGAACGTCGACTTTTTTCTATTTATCGTGATTTATATGAAAATATTTCAAAACTGATAAAAGCTACAACCGAGTTATTTTTTGTTGCATTCTACATGAAACTTGCACACATTTTCATATATCCAAAATATGTAAGGCTAATATAAAATGGTGCAAACATTACGACAAACTGACGAAAGAATTTCTGAGATTTTCGGCAGTTACCGCGCGTTGGCATAAGGAAAAAGTGTTTTTCAAAAATTCACCTTAAATCGAAATATTGTGCTAGAGACTTCCATGTTTTTTGCAAAATGAAGGTAAATGATTAAATATTACTAGAGTATAAGAGTTTTAGCTTGCAATTGCGTTTTTATACCATTTCGGTCGAGTCAAATTTGACCGAAGGTTGAAATTTTAGCACATGGTGATTTTTATGAAAATATTTCAAAACTGATAAAAGCTACAACCATGAGTTATTTTTTGTTGTATTCTACATGAAATTGTGCACAGCACATTTTCACATATAAAGCTTTATTAATGGCTAATATAAAACAGTGCAAAAATTACAACAAAGTGGTGAAAGGATTTCTGAGATTTTCGGCAGTTACTGCTCGCAGACGTCAGGAAAAAGTTTTTTTTTCAAAAGTTTACCATAAATCAAAATATTGTGCTAAGACTTCCATGCTGTTGTAAAATGAAGGTAAATGATTGGATATTACTGGAATGTAAGAGTTTTAGCTTACAATTGCGTTTTTCGACCATTTCGGCGAGTCAAAGTTGACCGAAGGTTGAAATTTTGGCACTTATTGTGATTTATATGAAAATATTTCAAAACTGATAAAAGCTACAACCATGGGTTGTTTATTGTTGTATTCTACATGAAATTGCGCATATTTTCATATATAAAACTCTATGTAACAGCTAATATAAAACAGTGCAAAAATTACGACAAAGCGACGAAAGAATTTCCGAGATGTGTTGCTGACGTTGTTTTTTGCGAGAAGAAAGAAATTTGCTGACGTATAATACGTCCAAGAGGCGTTTAAGGGTTAATAGATTACTAAATTATATCGTATATGTGGTAAACTGTAGGCTAGGCTACACTATTTGTAGGTATACTATATATGTTCCATGGTATCATCTTCATATATGCAAAGCTAACTTGTTAATGTTATTCAGTTTCTCTTTGTACTGAATTATCATAAGCCAGTGTGCATTGAACATAGAGAATTAGCTGAAATTAATAATTACTATGCCATATATGTGTAAAGTATAGTGTAGGGTAGGCTAGGCTACCTTATATGTAAAGATGGTACTGATTACCCTAGTGTAGGCTAGGCTAGAAAAAAATTATATTCTCTTACGGTAAAATTAACATAGGCCAAATTACATAACAAATTGCGGTCAAAAGTCGACAACTAGCTGTATATTATTATTTGAAAATAATAATGAACTTGTAGTAGATATACCATAAAAGTTCTCTCATCTCAGTAAGAGAGATATAGTTAGAGAAATGGAAATGGAAAGGTTATTTCTTGAAAATGCTATTAACAAACATAGTACATACTACAAGTACCATAAAAATTCTCTCATCTCAGTAAAAGATTCAATTTACATATAAAAGCTTGAAAGCTTATAAATTACCTAAAGAAAAATTCAATTAACACTTTTGCGGGGTATATTTATGATTAAAAAATGTTGCGTTTGCATTCGTGTGGCTGTGAAATAAGGTTTCACTTTGAAATCTCCACTGGCATTCCCACAGACCAAGAGTGTTAGCCTATCCTTCATAAAAATTCTCTCATCTCAGTACAAGATTCAATTTACATATAAAAGCTTGAAAACTTATAAATTACATAAAGAAAAATTCAACTAACACTTTTGCAGGGTATATTTATGATTAAAAAATGTTGCGTTTTTATTCGCGTGTCTGTGAAGTAGGGTTTCACTTTGAAATTCCCACAGACCAAGAGTGTTAGCCTATCCTTCATAGGCTTGTGCCCTGGCAATGAACTTTCCTGCTGAGTGATGTAGGTCTGTTTTGGCATTTTTTTTTATACCAAAACAGATCTGTCTCATCACAATTGAAGGCCTGTTGTGGGAGGAATCCTTCAGCCTCAAGATACTCTCTGAATTCATCTACTAACCCTTTCGTGGCATGTTCAACTGAGCTTGCAGCCTCCCCATGCCGTATGAAACTATGGATGCCCATACGCTTTCTGAATTTATCAAACCAGCCTGGCCTTGAAGTCACAAAGAGCATCACTAGTTGTTTGCATTTTCTTACTTAAATCGGCATGCAACATCCTAGCTTTCTCACAAATGATTTTTCAGACACACTATCCCCCACTAAGTGCTTTTAGTTGATCCACACCAACAACAGCCTCTCTAAATCTTCCACCAGTTACTCGCGATCTCTGTTTCGATAATGACGTGGCCCCAGTTTTGCAAACATCAGTGCTTGATTTCATCGTTACTTAGCTATGATAGAGCTGATTGTCAACACTGACTTGCTGCACATCCTAGTGATATCAGCTACACATACACCACTTTCATACTTCATTACAAGTTCTTTCTTAAATTCAATTCTATTCCTGGTCTTTTATTCTTAAGGGGTGGCACTTGCTGCTTTCTTTGGCCCCATGATGGCTACTTTGCAATGAGTTTTTACGGCAAAATTAGCACAAAACAAAACAACAGGTGCAGTGATGCGGACTATGAGTGCGGAGATGCTTGTTCAGCAAGAAACAAAGCCAAAGTGGGTCACAAGAGAAGACAGGATGCTTTGTTTGGGCGCTTTATATGGGGCTGGGTCACACGCTGGGCCCTAGATGGAGTGTTTCTGAGTGTACGAAAACCGAGGAAACGTACAATAACCGAGACAAAATTGTGTTGAAAAAACCCTATGAAAACCAAAACGTACAAAAAGAGAGCCGTATGAAAACTGAAGTTTGACTGCATATATTACGATAATAGTTGATCAGTATGTATTGTAGTTTATCTTGTAAGTGAAATAAGTCTTTTAAATGTTTTATTTCAATAAGTGACATGTATACTGAGAGAGAGAGAGATATTGTAAGCAGATTTGATTTTGTGGGATTTTAAGTTAACATTTTATTGATATTTTGCTGTTTACAGTAATACAGGCAGTCCCTGGTTATTGGTGGACTCTATTATCGGCGATCTGGTTTTATGGGGCTGGTCTAGCCCCATAATGGGACGAGTTCTGGTTATCGGTGCCATAAGGGTTCTTTTGGCATGCCATAAGCCCCATTATGGCACCATAAATCACTGAGTTTTGGTTAATGGCTGTTTTATGATGAGCATATGTATATAAAATAAGTGGGGACAGTAGTACCTCGAGATACGAAATTAATCCGTTCCGAGGCGCCCTTCGTATCATGAGGTTTTCGTATCTTGGACCACATTTTACATGTAAAATGGCTAATCCGTTCCAAGCCCTCCAAAAACTCCCCAGTAAATTATATTTCCAGGCCTACAACACATGTTCTAGGGTTACGACGCCGATCCGACGGAAGAAATATGACTCCAAAAAGGCAAAATACTGTACATACTTGAGTAATATTCAACTGCATGTAATGTTCAACCCCATTTTTACTGCATATATTAGGACTTTAGCATATGTCCCATAGCAATAAGCCTAACCTATGTTAGCGGTTGCTACTGTAGCCTAGTCTATGATTCTATGATTCTGACATCTAAACCTAAGAAGCTAAAAGCTTCGAATATGCTAATAAAATGTATAAATAATCAGTATGTACTCATTTCAAATAATTATTAATTAATCATTAACTATAATACACAAACAAACAAACAAAAAACCTTCCAATCGATTGTTTACATTCAGCTCTTACGAGTACCGAACGAACGCCAAGCAATCACTTTTCCTAGGACGCAGTAAGCCATAAATTTTCATTAGTATCTCTCTTCAACTAATGAAACTACCTAACAGTATAATAACCATTCATTTCTATTCTTTATTCTATCTTTACCTAATGGAGATGCCGAGTTACTGACAGCTATAATGAAACATATAAAGTAACCATTAACTATAATAAACAAACAAAAAAAAAGCTTCCAAACTTCTGTTTACATCCAGCACTTACGAGAATCGAACGATCGCCAAGCAATCACTTTTCCTAGTACACAGTAAGCCATAAATTTTCATTATCTCTCTTCAACTACTGAAACTACCAAACAGTATAATAACCATTCATTTATATTCTTTATTCTATCTTTACCTAATGTTTTTTTTTTTATTCAATGTATTGCATGAATAAGTTTTTCAATTTACAGCATCCTTTTACCAATAGAATACTTAAAGCACAAGGGGTAGATGCTGACCAATAGGAGAGCAGGATCTTATGGGGTGACTAGCATCAGGAACCAATGGGAGAGCGGGAGGATGGTGGTGAGTTTACTCAGTTGGCGGCGCGGGAGTTTTAAAATTGTTCTCGGCGGTCCGCGCTAATCTCGGGACTTTTCAGCAACAACCTTTCGTAACTTTATCAATTTTCGTATGTAGAGCTGTAAAATTTTTCATATTTGCTTTCGTATCTCGAGTTTTTCGTAAGTTGAGCCTTTCGTATGTCGAGGTACCACTGTAGTTGTTTGTAGAACTGTATAACTACTATTACATTGTGTGTAATAGTATGTACATACGAACGAGACTAGGTTTGGTGACATCACAGCGATCTTTACACGTATTTTTGTTAATATCAAGTGAATGAATAGTATACATTTATGGTAAAAAAATTATTTGCTGTAATGATTACAGTACCATACTGTAATATTAATGTAATCACAGCAAAATAAAGTAATCAATGCATACTGTAAAATGTACTTTTGTATTTTTTAAAATGCTTTCCCCAAGGAATTATTCCTTGAATATCCTTTTTATTATGAAGATACTGTATACCGATAATATATAAGGTAAAAATGGTTTTATTATGTTTACACTTTGTCGCCAATCTCAAACAACAATTATCGTTTGTACGACTGCATTGTTCAGAGAAGTTACTAACTACCGAAATGATAATGAATATCGAATTCAAATTTAATTTTATCACAAATGTTATTGCAGTCAATCCCCGTATTCATGTTCTCAAGATTCGCGAACTCGCATATTCGCTGATTTTTCTTTTGGCCATATCTACCAATTATTTGTTGGAAATTCGCATATTTGCGGGTTTTTCCGACAATGGATATTCACTAATTAATGTATTTTGATGATATTTTCATGACTAAATACATTTTTATGATACAAAAATAATTTACTAATTTTCAAGTATTGATATTGATTAATACTGTATTAGTAAGTTTAATAAAATTAAATTATATGTAATTAATAAGAATAATTTTCTCTCTCTCTCTCTCTCTCTCTTCTCTCCTCTCCTTTTTTTTCCCTCTCCCCCTTCCCCTCTTCTACTCCTCTCTCTCTCTCTCTCTCAGAGAAGTATGTTTTGTGTATGATAATTAAATTAGTATTTACTAATTTTCGAATAATATTAATGTAAAAAGCAATAATATCAATTCATTAAAGAAAATATTAGTAAGATTTTAGTTTATAAATAAAAAAAATGATGTAAGAATGAGGGAAAATCCATTTTACCCCACATCTTTCTTTTTATATCCAGATACTAAGCTGAGGTCCTGAGTTGTCAAATATGTCAAGTAATGTGACGGGGGGTGGGGGCAGCGAGATGTTGAGTAGCTGACTAATGTTCATATAATTCTCTCTCTCTCTCTCTCTCTCTCTCTCTCTTTCTCTCTCTCATCTTCTCTCTCTCTCTCTCTCCACAAGATACATATGTCATATTGGTAACACTCTCTGTTTTGGCTTGAAGTGTTAGAAGTGTATGTACTATGTATCTTTAAGGGTACTGTACTAAATTTTTAATGAAAAATAAAATAAATAATTAATTGAATGTTATTAGTAAGGAGTTATCTGCATCCCTTCAGGGTCTTGATTGTTTATGCATTTCAGAATATTGCTGAAGTGATCGCCCCACATACTTGTGACAGCCTCGTCGCCGACTGTTTCACCTACTCTCTTTTTAGTTTTGGGATTTAGGGATTGGATGTCTTTCCCAAGACAAGGATAATCACCCGGCTCTAAATTTCTAGACATTGCAATGGCTCTTAGTTGCTTTTCATTTAATCTGCAGTGCTCAAGAGCAAGTTTGAAGTGTGATCTCACCTGTCTCATTAGCAATGCAAAGTGTCCTTCCCTCAGGCTACCACTTTGCCTCCACAATAAAAACATTTCTCATGAATGTGTATACAGACCTTCAACCAAGTCATTCCAGCCAGGTATATTACGATTACCTGGATGAAACGTAAAGGTAGCCCTGCTGGAGGCAACCATAGCAGAAATTATGTTTGAATAGAATTCTTTCATACCTCTTTGCTGGTCCTTTTTACATTTTGTGTTAGTACAAAGTTAGGTGTCTGCCAGTTGAACTATTGACTGCAACCTGGTTTCTGTGGTCATCCTAAAGATCTGGTTTTCTGTTGGTTTTTAAAATCCCAGTTTACAGTTGGTGGGCTACCTACCTACTGAAATGTCATTTACGAGAGAGACAAGGAAGGGGTTACGGTTTTTTTTCACGGTGTATTTGTGCATATGGGAAAAAAGGTAGATAATTGCATTTTTGCATAAAGTTTTGGGCTTAAAGTGTGATGGTTGTTTTTTCTAAACATACTGAGTGTTTACAGTAGGGCAAGTGTGAATCATCATACATTCAATCAGATTTGCCAAACTTGTGGCTTGTGTAAGAATTCATTACTACAGTCAAACCTCAGTTTTAATACATCTCTCTTTTTGTACATTTTGTTTTTTTTAGACTTTTTCTATGAAGTTTTGTCTCTGTTATCGTACGTTTCCTTGGTTTTTACACACTTGGAAACACTCCATTCGCGGCCCAGCATTTGACCAGGCCCCGTACGGAGCACCAAAGCAAAGCATCCCGTCTTCTTTCGTGACCCATTCTGCCTTTTGTGCTTGTTATTTTTGTGCTTTTTTATTTGAGTGCAACTATTAAATAAGCTGTCATGGGGCCACAGAATATTCCAAGTGCTAGCCCTTCTGTAAAAAAGGTGAGAAACTATAGAATTTAAGAAAATTCTTAGCAAAGTGTTAGAGGAAGTTGGTTGCCAATCTCAGTGAGAAAGTGCTTACAACAAGCACTGCTGTTAGTGAATTTAAGGCCAGCAGAGGCTGGTTTGAAAAATTAAGACAAAGAATGGGCATACATAATGTGCCTACATCAGGGATTAAGTGGAATGATGTGAAAAATGTTGTGGAAAATGTCATCCCAACAAAGAAGTTGTAATCCGTGTCTCCAACATGTTTAATGACAGTGTCATGTTTAACTTTAGGCAAATCTTAAAGAAATGCCAGAAACAAATGTCTCTGGACAGTTTTGTTGTACAGTAAGTTCCAAAACTGAAGCGACAAATTTCAGAGAATTTCGTTCGAAATTCACTAACTGGCAACTACAACTCATAGCTGAAAATTTTTTTTTTTTCTATAGTGAAAGCTCTATCAAGCAAAATAAAGCTAACATATGATGCACAAATATCAAATCTATGATATTTATAACAATCATAAGAAAAAATTTGGGTAATAGTAATTATTTTAAAGTATAACAATTACTTCAAACTATAGAAACGAAACTATTTGAAATTTTCGTTCAACACGGGATTACCAACATTACCAATGTATATTTCGAGCAATGTGGAAACAAATATTTAATATTATAGTGTATTATCAATTATTTTAGCGAAGATGCATAAAACCATGCAAGTATCAATAGAATGTGAAGGGAAAATCTCCGCGACATTAAACATAATCAACCATGAATGCACCTAGATTCAATGGAGAAGTTGGGGGTGGTTGGTAGTTCTGATTCTAGCTTCTAGGACCGAGCATAAAACACCATCTTCGAGAAAGGCTCTAACCTCTGCTGCTACCTTCAGGTGACTAGGCCTAGTTTCGGGCATTGTAAGGCTCACAATGCAGGGCCACTGTCTGTTATTTAGGCAAAGATAGAACCTTCACCGACACCAGGACCTGTCCTTGCATCTGGGAAACAGACTCGCTATATAAAAAATAAGAAAGTCGGTCGCAAGCAACCAGAACACCCGTAAAATCACCATCTGGTTAAGTAGGGAGAAGACAGACCCCAACCACCCCTTCGCCCCTCTACCTCTACCTCTACCTCTACCCACAATACTAACTCCACCTTTTCCACTTCAACCTATTACCTCAAATCTTCGAATCATCCCAACCGTGAAATTTAAGACTGAATTTGCGTAAGTGGGCGTATCATAAGGGAGTGATATCACCCAAATTCATATTTCCACTGACAACCAGTAATCAGTTCGATCCAGTCAAGTATCATTGCATAACAGAAATTTATGAGTTTTTTGAGGATATATATATACAGGCAGTCCCCGGGTTACGACGGGGGTTCCGTTCTTGAGGCGTCGTAAGCCGAAAATCGTCCGTAAGCCGGAACGACACTTGGAAATATGCCTTAAACTAAGAAAAAGTTAGAGAGACCTTACCTGTGTGACATGCAAGTATTGCATGATGTGTAGTGTGGTTATTTCAATGTCAAAGGATGGTTCTTGAAGGTATAATTCTTTATTAAACTCTTGTGACACTATAAAACACAATCTTGAAGTACTATTACCAAGTCCTTAGTTGACTTTAATGTACGTACGTACACTAATATGTAGTACTACACTTAATCCTTAGGTTAGATTATACACTAAACACTATTACACTGTATATAGTAGTACACTAATCCTTTGGTAGATCCTGGAGTACACTAAAATCCCAGTCTGGTAGCTCTGGAAGGTAAAAGTATAACACAGTTAGTACAAAATACTACACAAAGTCCTGAATGCAATATGTAAATTATAGATATCAAGAGTAAAAGAGTTAATGTATGTTAATTAATTCCTTACTTTTAGTTTATAATTCCTTACTTTGAGTTATATCAAGAGTAAAAAGTTATGTATGTGAATTAATTCCTTACTTTTAGTTTGAAATTTGTGTCGTTCAACGTAACCCTGGATGCACAAAGTCTTATGTGGCCCATAGCCTACATCATTCAGGGGGTTCTGGAATGTACAAAAATAATTAATATGTCAGTAAGTACTCTATGCATAGTAAGTTACATACCAGTAATATGCACCATACAGTGGTTTAATATCACATATAACATGTATAAAACTTAGTTAATGTATGTTAATTAATTCCTTACTTTTAGTTTAAAGTTGTCGTGCTATGTAACCCTGGATGGACAAAGTCTTATGTGGCCCATAGCCTACATCATTCAGGGGGTTCTGGAATGTACAAAAAATAATTTTGTCAGTAAGTACTCTATGCATAGTAAGTTAACATACAGTAATATGCACCATACGGGGTGGTTTAATATCAACTGGTACGTATGCATGTTGTAAATGATTGGTCTACACGCCCCTGTTCAGCAGGGAGTGTACAGTATGTACACTCCCTGAGGGACCTTGATCACTTATCCCATGTGAGAGATCTTGGTCACTTTTTTTTAGTATAAAACTTACTTAATGTATGTTTACTACTATGTATAATTCCTTACCTTTAGTACAGTAGTAGTTTACAGTTGTCGTGCTATGTTATGTAGTAACCCTGGACAAAGTTTTATGTGGCCCCATAGCCTGCATCATGGAGGGGGTCCTAGTTTTCTGGAATGTACCAAAAAGTATCAAAGTTAAGTCATGTATGTATGTTTAGTAAGTACATACAGTAACCATACGTACAGTGGTTTATAACATGTATGTACATAATCAAACTTGGTTGGAAATTCCTGTAAAAAAAAGTTATGTACGTATGTAATACTACTGTATGTAAAAACCTTACTGTTCATACTTTGTTACACTACATGTTACATTTGATACGTATACTTTCCTGAAGGGTTTTTTTCCATCCAAAAATGGTGCTTCTACTTGTAGTTATCCTTGATGACACTTGTAGTAATTTGTTAGTAACAACCTGGAGTTGTGTGAAAAATGTTGGTTCTGGAAGGAAAAAGTAACAAAATTAGTGTACAAAAATATACACTACAGAAGTTGTGAATGCAATATGTTAATTACTGTAGATATATCAAGAGTACTAAAAGAGTTAATGTATGTTAATTAATTCCTTACTTTTAGTTTAAAGTTGTCGTTCAATGTAACCCTGGATGGACAAAGTCTTATGTGGCCCCATAGCCTACATCAGTTCAGGGGTGACTCTGGAATGTACAAAATAATTTTGTCAGTAAGTCCTATGCAGAGTAAGTTTAACTATACAGTAATATGCACCATACAGTGGGGTTTAATATCACATATAACATGTGTATAAAAAACTTAATTTAGAAATTCCTTACATAACTTACCAACTTTTAGTGAGTCTCAAAGCTGTTACCTAGGTTTGTGGGAGATGGAGGTGGAGGTGTAGAGCATTCATGATAAGGATGCATTCCAAACCTAACTTCAGTGTGCTTTATCACAGATAACAGGCTAGGATGATGGGCAGTCTGGAATGAAGAATTAATATTAAAGGACAGTATGTAACCACTTAGGTGTACAAAAAAATTTATTGTACGTATGCAAAACATTAAACACAACTGAGAATTCCTTACCGTTCATCAAAAATGAAGACATGTAGGCTATGTAGAGGTCTGGTTTATGTAAGTCACAGGTGCATGCCAGTCTGGAATGATAATGTAATACATATGATTATAGTATGTATGTTACATACATAACATGGTTATTACATATGTAATAATAAAACATAAATAAAAAAAATGTCCTTACCAAATTCTAGTGGTTGGCTTGCTTACTGGGATGGGCATATGGTAGATGAGTGGGTGCTGGGCTATGGAGTAGGATGGGCAGGTGCTTGGGAGTCTGGAATGATAAAAAAATATATAAAATGATAGAGTTACTACTGTAACTACTGCACATGTTATTACTGTTTGACATATGTAGTGTGTAATACGTATGTACAATATAAAAAATGAAGAATTCTTTTACCTGAAGGAATGGGAGAGGTGATACTACTCGTATCAACTGATTTGGGCTCTGGAGAGGTGATACTCTCATATCAACTGATGAGGAACTCTAGATCTGGAAAGAATGATAGGGTACATAAATATATAAGGTGGATGTAATTGTAGCATATGTACACTTGTAATAAAATTTCTATTAGCAATTTATAAAACATTTTATACAAATTTGTTAAGGATTCCTTACCTGATGAATAGGGCGAGGCATCAAAACCATGGAAAGGGTCAGGGTCATCTGGGTCGCTGTCACTATCAAAGGGGTCTGAAATGAAAAAAAAAATAATAAGGTTATGCAACATCACATTGTACCACTATGTAAGTTAGTGTACGTATGTATGTAGGGTGTAAACAATTTCCAACATGAAAATGAGAAAAACGAAATTGCTTACCTGATTGTACACTACAGGTGGACGGGCTGCTACGGAGGGTCCAGGTACAGGGGGATCTGGAACTGTCACAGGTAGTACAGGGAGATCTGGAACTGTCACAGGTAGTACAGGGAGATCTGGAACTGTCACAGGTAGTACAGGGGGATCTGGAACTGTCACCACTTCTGCAATAAAATTACAAATGATGAAAATTAATGAAGTTACAATTTACTCTTACATTTAGTTGTTACATTAAAAAATTAACACATTTTAATATGTACACTATGTTAAACACAAAATAAATTAGTAAAAACAGTTCAGAATTCCTTACCAGGACTAGGAGTGGGAGGTGGTGGTACTGGAGACTTGTGAAAGAAAGTGTCAAGCCTGGACTGCACACTTCTCTTCGTCTGCTTCTCTCCTTCAGGGTCTCCTTGTAGAAAGTTACTAAGTCTAACATTCCACGTTTTATTTTGTCAAACCTGGCAACGTTAGGGTCTTCTGCCTCAAAAGAAGCCAAGGCCTCTCAGATGAGTAAAACCTCTGACAAGCCTTTCACAGTTAATGACCTGGGTTTTGGCTCTGGTGCCGCCTCCTCTTCCTCAATCATTTGCTGTTCAAGTTCAAGTAAGTCCTCTGCAGACAATTCCTCTCCATGGGAAGCCAGCAGCTCTGTTACATCATCAGGTTTCAAGATCTAGTTTCAGCCTCTTGCTTAGCCCTACGATCTTCCTCGTCACAGTCTCGACGTCTTCTGCCTGGTCAAAGCCTTCAAAACTGTGCACAAAAACTGTGGACACAGTTTCTTCCAGGCCCCATTTAAAGTGGTCGTCTCACCTCGTCCCCAAGCACTTGCAATATTTTTCACTGCATCAGCAATGTTGTAGCCCTTCCAGAATTGCTTCAGTGTCAACTCCTTGTTAGCTTCTATGGCCCTCAAAGCAAAATCGTATGGTCCTTCTAAGGTAGTAAGCCTTGAAATTAGCTATTACTCCCTGGTCCATTGGCTGTATCAGCGATGTGGTATTGGGTGGGAGGTACACCACCTTCACATTAGGGTGCATGTCGCTCAAATTTGAAGGGTGACCAGGGGCATTGTCCAGGACTAAGAGGGCCTTAAAAGGCAGACCCTTCGAAGTCAAATACTGTTCCACTGCTGGCACGAAATGGTCATTGAACCAATCTTCGAAGACCATCAAGGTAACCCAAGCCTTCTTGTTTGATTTCCAAATCACAGGGAGTTGACTCTTGAAAATGCCCTTGAATGCCCTGGGATTCTCGGCCAAATACACCAGCAAGGGCTTCAGTTTTCAAATCGCCACTTGCATTGGCCCCAAACAGCAAAGTCAGTCGCTCCTTTCCAGCTTTATGGCCAGGTGCTGACTTCTCCTCCTTGGAAAGGTACGTTCGATTTGGCATTCTTTTCCAAAATAATCCAGTCTCATCCACATTAAAGACTTGGTCAGCCGTGTAACCACCATCCTTAATTATCTCAGCCAAACCACCTGGAAAACTTTCTGCTGCTTCGCTATCAGCACTAGCAGCTTCACCTTGCAGCTTCACATTATGCAAATTTGCACGAGCCTTAAAACGGTTAAACCAACCTCTACTCGCGGAAAATTCACCACCAGCACTGCCTTCGCCAAACTTTTCACTACTGCCTCATGCAGCGCTCTAGCCTTCTCCTGGATCACACTTAAGCTCCACCGAACACGTCGCTGGTTTCTGGTCCTCCAGCCAGATCATGAGCATTCTCCATTTCAACAATGCTCTGGCTACGTTGCTTCTCGTTTATCACAGTTGACTTCATCGGTGCGCATCCTTAACGTGCTTCAGAATACGTTCCTTGTCCTTCACAATGGTTGCCACCGTGGTCCTGCTCAAGCCTAAAGAACGGCCTATTTCGGTTTTAGTTTTCTCCCTTCTCCGAACGCTTCACCACGTCATATTTTACCTCCATCGTGATGACCTTCCTCTTCTTGGATGAACTATCATCGGAGGAAGTACTTTGGCGTTTAGGAGCCATTGTAAATTTGCGAAAATGGCAAGGAATTTCAGCAACGTCTTAGCACACAACCCGACTGAACTTCAGGCAGACACGCGATTGAAGTCGCGTCCTTTCGTATTGTTACGCTTAGCGTCCTCGACCGTCCGAGGTCCGTTGTTCCGGTCAATTTACCATACGTTTAATAGCGTTAATTAATTTATGCACCTCCGCTCAAAACTAGTTCTGCATATGAGGTATCGTTAAAAAGCATAACAAAACGTCGTAACCTTGGAATTTGCGTTGTAATCTAACCAGAAACTTAGTTTTTTTAATTATGTACTGGAAACAAGCAATGATTTTTTCATTATTTGCGCTTTTGGACTGTTTTAAACTGCGCATCCTAAGCTAGTGTATTCATTCGCCGCAAACTAGTTCCGCATATGCGGTGTCCTAAAAAAAATTAAAAAAATTCAAAAAATACGAAAAAAAAAAGTGTCGAAAATCATCATAACTCAAAATTTTTGTTGTAATGTAACCAAAAACATATTTTTATTATATACTGTGCTAAACTATAAAGGATTTTTATCATAGCATGCGTTTTTTAAAAGTGTCGTTAACTCGGGAGCGTCGGAAGCGTCAGCATCGTAACCTCGGAACAAGCGTCGTAACCCAGGACGGATTTTCCATTGAATATTTAAGAAAAAGCGTCGTAACCTTGGAACGTCATAAGCCGGGGACCGCCTGTATATATATATATATATATAATATATATATATATATATATATATATATATATATATATATATATATATAATATATTATATATATATATATATCATATAAAGAAGCACCCGAGATGGACCAATAGGCCTAGTGCTCGATTCTTAAAACCAGACCTCTGGTTATTCCTGATAGATAAAAACTTCCTGAGAGGGTGAGAGAGAGAGAGAGAGAGAGAGATAGAGAGAGAGAGAGAGAGAGAGCGAGAGAGAGAGCATAACAGGGGGTACTTGAATTGAAATAATGCTCACCAGGCATATTCACACTCCGGATCGTATGGACAAGAATAGTCTCACTTATGCACTGGGAAAAAAAAAAAAAGGTGGAAACCTACGAAAATACTTGTTTGGTGCGACCCTGAACGCAATTCCGCATGCAAAAATTTGCACAATCGAGAAATTCCATGAAATTATTACCTAACAAGCTGGAAAATATATTTCCTTGATTCTTGAAATAGGCCTAACCATGTAACCAATGCTAAACGCGCACATAACTTGGATTTTTTTTTTTTTTTTTTTTTTTTTTTTTTTTTTTTTTTTTTTTTTTTTTTTTTTTTTTTTACACCAACTTGTCTTATTTATATTTCATTTAATCAGATGCTAAAATTCTCTGTGCTTTATCAAAAGAAATCATAATAACTTTTGATATAACGCTATAAAAGTAGAAAGTTAATTTACAAATATTAGGCCAATGCTTATGCACACGGTTCCTGCTGCCACTCTATGGTGAATACTTCATATCACACTTTGGAAGCCGCAGATGTTTCTTTGGGGAAATTCTTTTTTTTCTATTAATAAACAATTACTGAACTAACATTGATCTTTCACTGGGGAAATACTTTGTGCGCATATACAGTTAATCACTGATACGTTTGATCTGATAAATAGGATGACAATAATTGGAATAAAATATACTAACTGGCAACTCCACAAGTTTCTAAAGAAGTACGATCAATTCTGAGATTTGTCGCTTCACTTCTGGAACTTACTGTACAACAGGGGTTCAGTAACTGTCAAGGTGGTCCTAGTGCCAGTAAAAAATGAAGAGAAGTAACCACAGATAGGTCCTTGATACCTGAAGTCCATCTGGAGGTAGATTCCCCTTCCAAACAATAACCTCACCCCCTCCCTCTCCCCTCCTCTTTGTCTTCCATATGCTATCAAGTGTTTTCCATAAAGGTAAGAGTGATGTTAAATGCTCATTTATTCATTTCATTAGTTCTTTATATTTATTTCTCATTATTTTCTGTGTAAAACTGTGTTTATTGCCCATAAGATGCATTTAAAAAAAATATTTTTGGGGGTCTGGAATGCATTAGTTGTATTTACATTATTCCTTATGGGAATTATTGTTACGGTTTTCATATGGTTCGGATTTTGTGGGAGGTTCCAGAACGGATTGTATGTATGAAAACTGAGGTTCCACTGTATTCCTTACAAAAGATCGACAAGGGCATATACTGCTAAATTTAAGCTACTAATTGTAGCTGAAGCTGAGGAAAGAATGTTCATCAGCTAATGACTATTAACTGCATTGGCTACTTGGAAACTTAGGCGTAGCACCCTCAAAGACAACCATAAAAAAATTTGAGAGAAATGTGTTTTAATCAAAACTATTTGGCATGAAAGAACACATTTTACTGTGTTCACTCCGATAAAAGATAAATATGTAAAGTTTGTAGTATTCTGATGAAATCAAGTTAAAATATCGAACGCAATCTTGATTTTTTTACGTAATAAACATTCCCTCAGCGCCATCTACTAACGAAAAAATAAATAAGTGTCGTCATTAGATTCAGCCAGCCTAAATGTCGTTCACAACAATACATATTCAAGTGATATTTTCACTTGAAATTCACTTCGTTAACGTAAACTAATCTTGTCCCCTATCAATAGAATATCTTGAAATTCATTTATGCTCAAATTGCTCAGATTTCAGTTTAATACAGCAAGATAAACTTACCTCACAATCATCCACAGCTGATGTCCAAATCAAAACATTGATTTATATATTTGTATTTTATAATACAAATAGTGATATGAAAATTTATACTATTATTGGAAGCAGTGAAATAAAGCATAACTTTTTAAAATTTAAAAGATCCATGGAAAAGATGCATATTCATTATGTTTGCATTTCATCATATGTCATTGTTATGTGAATGTTACATACACTAATTTTATATCTCATGTGATATGCAACCAACCCCCCTTAAAATTAGCTCCAAAATTAGGTTTTAAAAGTTGCATGATATGAGAGTATATACGGTAAATTTTGTTTGGCACTTTGAACCATCTCAGCCTTCCAAATCTCGCAAATAAGTGAACCATCTCAGCCTTCCAAATCTCGCAAATAAGCGAACCCCCTCCCCCTTAAAATACTTGAAAAGACAATAGATTTGATGCGTTTTGTGTCGCATGACTCGCAGACTTTGAATGGCTTCACAGATATAGAAAATCTATTTTTGAGAACTAGCGACCATTTAAAAGGGAAATTGCACAATCCGATCACGCATATTTTAGATGGCCTGAGTGGGTATTGATTGAAACATCGACTGTATCTGGCCTTTATTACAATCGGTCGCTGAAAAAATGAACATAATATAAATATTCACAGTAGTGGCAATTCTGCCATTTTAGTTAAAGGATAACTCCTTAACACTAAGACAGGTAAATCCCTTAACTTACATTAAATTCAATTTCTCAGTCATTACCACAATAATTAAAATAACTATAACTGCATATAGAATCTTTAAGAAATATGCATTAAGCATTACCATGCACTTATGGAATTAAAATGTCGTGAGCGAATTCTATCCAACAGTTATCCCGGCCCGTAGTACGTTTCACCCTGGTCTAACCACTTATGACCTCTTGTGCATTAATTCGTTATTAAATTATAACGATCTCTTAACAAAAATAATACCTTTTTACTAAGCAAATTGTTTGCTTCCCTTGTGGTTTGCTGACTACATTCCTGAAGGGTGAACGCCATCATAAATTTATGCACCTGACCCCTAATGATACTCGTTGAACGAGTGTATTTTCATCATATTAACTGCTCTATTGAGCTGTTAATTGTTATTCATCAGCAACAACCCTCTCTTAGCTCTTAGTCTATAAAATCTCAGTACACTGCAATACTTACCTCCTAAATCACTTAATTTCTTCCAAGGTCACTCACGTCTGTTCCCAGGTCTACACTCAAAAGGGCAGACTTTCCTTCCTCCCACACAATTGACCAGGCGGCGGGGAAATGTTTACATTCGTGCAGAGAAAAATGCTCAAACTTTTGGGGTCGCGGTGACTATTTTTTTTTTCGGGACCATACTGTATAAAAATGTTTACTGCCGTTTTCTTGAGTTTGAACTAACAAAATAGGCAGTTTTAAGCATTTTTATATTAGTTTCAACTATTCGAGGATTCTAGCTACACTCAGGTTTGATACGCATCTGCTGCAAATATGGGGGAACACTGTACACTTAATCCCCCACTATTGTTTGTTCGGCTGTAGGGTTTTGCGGCTATCACATAGGCTTAAAAAGCTCCTCCAACTTGCTTATTGCGCACCAAATCAGCAGCTATCATGCGCCTTGAAGTTACGACTGCCGGCCATTTTTATGATGTCACAGTGGCAGCGCCGCCCTGATTGGTGGAAGGTTTGTTTACAAGTCACTAGTACTGTACATGTTACCACACTGTGCGTAGCGTATGTGTGTGTGTCGCATGATAGCAGCAATATTTTTTTGTGAAAGTGTCACACAATGGCCAGTAACCCTCCAACCCACACCCTATGATTGGTGAGCGTAATAAAACAGCACTGAAAGAGAGAAGTGAAGAAGCACAAGAACCTGACCTATGCTCAGAAACTGGAAATAGTTAAAGTTGATTGATGCTGGTGAGACCAAGCACAGCGTGGGGAGGAAATTTGAAATTAACGAGTCCACAGTAAGAGGCATTTACCGGAAGCGTGAGCATATCAAGAGTCATATGATGCTGTCAGCCTCTGAAGGAGCCAGCAATGCCTTGCGTAGCCATAATTTGGTGCTACTGAAGACTGAGTGGTCTCGGAACCCCCATCTAACCCAGCTAAGCCCCTCATCATCCTCAAAAAGGTAAATGAAATGACTTAATTTTAATTTTATAGCCTTGATATGTTTTTATTTTACAACACTGATTTTTTATAAAAGGTAAAAATGGTGAAGATGAAAGGAGAATATTGGTGGCTTATGAGGAAAATTTGTGGTCGGGGAACCAATTAGAATTTTTCCCATTCCCATAAGTTCTTCAGTTCCGCTATAGCGTTTTCCACTATAGCGCATCGATAGCGGCACCAATTAGACGCGATAGCTGGGGGTTAAGTGTATACCTATTTGTCAATTTCCAATAAATCTGTGTTGTTATTGCTGTAACATTTGAACTTCCCTTGGAATCTGAAGATGAGTATTTACAGTTATTTTCATCTAAATTCACTAGGTCTTCATAATTATCACTACTAGACTACGGTTTTTGGTTGTGGAGGTTAGTGAGACTACAAAAATAAGAATGTAATTTTCCAACTTCGTGAGACATTTGACACTTGAAGCTCTACCTTTCAGTTAAAGAAAACACACTGCCATTTATTGAGGAAAATGCACAGTAAACACTGCCTAATGAGAGAAAAGGATAGGGAATAGGAATGCATCAGAGAAAGAATAAAATTGTTGTAACTTCAGATAACCATGAAATAAAATAGTGTTTGTACTCAGTAGAAGAGTAGGATTCATGATTCACCTAGGTACTTACTTCAACAGTGGGTTGATCTGCTTTTCAAGTCCTTGAAGGTCCCAGAGAGAAGGAAAGTTAAGAGAGAGTAGTGGTGACCCTTCCCTCGCTAAACATTTGAACAGTGTCCTGCTGTGACTATAGTACATACCTAAAGACAAAATCAATTTCATCTCCCCCCCCCTTTTTTTTTTTTTTTTTTTTTCTCTCCAAGGCTTCATCTTGTAAGGCTCTTTTATCCTTTGTGGGTTCACTGTCAGGTTCTTCTGCTAGTGTTACATCATCCCGAAAATAGATGATCTTGAGAGGAGATGAACTTGTCTTATGCTTGGTGGAAATTGTAGGAACAATTCCCTGTGTTCAAGTCCGCTGAGGTGGAAGTGGTGGGGTGGATTAAACTCTTGCACTGGTAAAATGGAAGGAAGTCTTTTTGTAATATGATCCTGTGTGTACCCTGTGACTCATTCATTTCCTGGGATAGGAAACTGGACTCTGATCTTTTCTTGGCGGGGGAGATGAGGGGCCCTTGCCTGAGACCCTAGGGGATGGGAAATCACTAGAGGAGCTGGAGGCAGTAATGACCAGAGGTTGTTGGCATAGCTATGAAGCCTGGCCTGCCACTAGGGAATTTGTGGCAGTCATGGTCGAACTGCTGGAGTTGTATCCATCTGAGGATTCACACCTGCAGGTCTTTTTCTTAACTGGGGAAGCAGTCTCTTGGGCCAACTCTACATTGTATGGCCTATCCCTGTTGCCTGCCTGGGAGCACTGTCATGGTGCGGGCCTTTGGAGTGGCCCGTATGTGGGATGTAGTGCTCAAAAGCCAAGTTGAATCCCATATGCAGGGGGACAGTGGGGTGTCACTACCTTGGGAGAGCTTAGGAACCTGAAATACTTGTCTGTTTTCTATCCAGAAAGTTAATTGAGTTCTGGGAGCTTAGGCACCTTATCCTTCAGTAGTGGCAGAGGCATAGCTCTTGTAGTTACTTTTCCCAACAAAACCTAGTAATTTATCACAGGAGAGGAAGATTGTAACCTGCTTCCAGCTGAGAGTCCAAAGAAGTCAGCAGGAATCTTTGAGACAGCCTGTTTATGCTGTTTTGTGCAAGCTTAAGCCACTTGTTCATGTCATAGTCCATTTAGAATGAACAAGTTTTCTGTGGTGAATACTTGTTTTTGGCAAGCACTAAAGGTGGGAGTCTTTGTTCTGGAAGACATGAAAGAAATGCATGCCTTACCTGTAGCAAGGCAAATTAGAACCAGGTTAGAACAACAGCAGTCTCAGGGCAAAAGTTTACCAACCCTAATCAGCTCTCACTGGACACAAGCTTCAATATCATCTTCATTCCAGCAAAGGAACAAGATAGACAAGTGCTACTGTCAAAAAATCTTAAATGAATATTTAACAATTTCCCGTTAATAAGTAAATAAAGACATGAATTTTAGTAAGAGTAAAAAGAGATAAAAATAAGATAAAAATTGTTTCTGAGCTAAAGCTTCTCTTGTAAGTAAGCAAAGAACAGATTATATACTAATGGTAAGTAAGAGTTAATAGTGTGACATAAATCTTACAATGAGTGTCAAATGGAAGTTAGATCTTCCAACACACATGTGTACATGCTCAGTTAATGAAGGTACTACAGATGCCAGATAAAAATAAAGAGCAAAGGTGAGGGAAAAACTTACAGGAGAGGAAGATTGCACAAAGGCTACAAATACTCCAGGATATGTAGTGCTGCAGAGATGCTGACATTACAGTGTAGTTGCAGAGATAGGAGGCCTGTCAGATGGAGCAGATTTTTGTTGATAATAATGTAAATGGGATTAGTTCTGTAGATCTGCAAAGGAGAAAGCATTTTAATATAAGGTTTGTAGAAAACAAACTTTTTTTTTTTTTTTTTTTTTGTTTTTTTTTTTTTTTTTTTTTTTTTTAAGATTATTGATACATTTTGTGAATTTTTCACAATTAACTAACTATGAGAGATGCAAATAAGTTGTGTTATACACTATTTTTTGCAATTTTTTTAACAGGATATCAACTTTTGTTGTTTAAAGTGTAATGTCCTGTGTGATTGGTAACAGATTTTATTATTTCAGCTGAAGGTACCAGAATATTATTTTTAAAAAATCAAGCATTTTGTAAATTTTTAACTTCTTTACATGACATTTTGTAATTTATATAATGGTTTTTTTGGCTATACAATTAAGAGGACCTTCCTCTTGAAATAAGGATTTATTTCCCCTAAGTGGCTTCAAAATTTTGAAATGAAAAATGAAAAAACCTATAACAGATAGTCTTGTTCATTTGTAATCCAGAATGCTGAAATACGTAGTTTTCTTTTTGATGTACAAGTTTTGGTTATAGTTGCTGGTGCAGATAGACATCTAGGGGCTGTTTTACAATATTTGTGAAGTGTTTCTCTGTGCTCTTATAGTTTTGCTCGAGCAACAATTCTCATTTTACAGTAAACCCCCGTATTTGCAGATTTCTCTCTGGAACATTTACCCCCATTATTTGTGGAAAATTCACCTTTTCGCAGTATTTTTCTATGAGATTTGTCCACAAATTCCTGGTTTTTTATCATTTTTCATCATAAATTTCCCTTTGTGATAAAACTATTTAAAAAACCAGATATAAACATTTTTAGTGGGTTTTTCTTGAGTTTTTACTAACAAAATAGGCAGTTTCAAGAGTTTTTTTAGGGGTTTCAACTATTTGCTGGTTCTAGCTATTTGCAGGGGAGGGGGGTGGGGTGTCTGGTACCCATCCCCCACAAATACGGGGGGAACACTGTATTTCCTTTGTGCTCTGACTTCCACAGTCATTAGCTTTTTTTTTTTTTACCAACAATCGGGCACTTCCATCATTTTAGAAATATAATTAGAAATTTCTTCAGATTTAAAAATAGAACTCCTTTTGTGTAGGGAATAATTAAATTTACAGATTATACATATTGTGATTTCATCAGGAAGTTGTTTATGCAAATACTGTAGTGTAATTTATTTTCAGAAACAATTAGCTTAGTGCATACGTTGAATTTAAAAATATATCTGTGAAAAAGTTTCTGCAATTAAGAATTATATTGCAGTACATACTCTGTTATATTGAAGGGAAGATAAACGAAAGGCCTGTGAACTACAATACCTTATGAAGAATTTAATTAGGTGCTTGGTAAAATATTATGTGGTATGTAGTTCAAAGAATGAAGTACTGTACATACGTTACAATAAGCACAGTACTTCATGAAAGTAGTCAGATTCATTTTTTTTTTTTTTTTTTTTTTTTTTTTTTTACATCAAGGAATACCTTCTAAGAGTATGATGTGGATCTAATTTTTATGCTTGTAAACATTAGTAGTACGTATTAGTATTTGCATTAAAAAGGTAACCAATTTATCTTGGCAAAGAAAAAATTATTTCATATTTTTTGTGATTTGAATAGACCTCATTTCCTTTTTTTTTCTGATTAGGGATTTTATTTGTCAGTTTTTGTTTTGCTTTTGATAATTCAGTTAGGATGTGTGTGATAGTCATTTAGTCAAGATGCTTCAGTGCATGATAAAAGTTTTAATTGTTTAGTAATGGATTACGTGTACTGTAGGCCATTTATTTTTTCTTAACCGTATTGTTTTGTGTTAATATTTGCATGTTAATTGTTGTTTTAGTTAGAACCAGATGTGTAGCATTTTAGTTGTACACATGATACAGTGTAAGCTATAACTATATTTTGATAATTATTTTTAGTAATGAGATGAGAATTTAAAGTAAGGTACTTGTTTACAGTCTTTGTAATTTATTGTGTAATGTGTGAACACGTAACAGGCTCGTGGACACTTGATTGCCGCTCTGGATCCACTTGGTATCGATCGTGAGGGTGTAGCAGAACGGCCAGCAACAACGATGCCAGCAAGAACTGTCGTGAGGCAGTATGCCGATGCAATTGGTATGGCTTTGAAAATGTAATAAGCCTTCTTGTATCTTTCAGGAATTCTGTAAATTTGACTCCTTGTTTTCTAGGTTATTGTTCTCTTGCTGACATGTAACAAATGCTTTGCTGTGTATTTTGAATACATAATCTTGGTGTTGGGGTTTTTGTTGAGGCTGTTTCTTGATACAGGTGATGATTCTGTTGTTTTGTTGTGAGGCAACATTATTGTACAGTATGTGTATTTGCAGTACATTGTTACTGTTTTTCACAGCACACCCTCCTTTGTTTTATTACATTTGTGATTGATCTTCATGTTTTATACTGTACCTTTTGTTTACTATCACACGATGTACACTTTGAGTACCCATAATGTACATTAATAGACATTACATTACAGTAGTTTATGCCAATCAGGAGTATTAACTTTGATTTACCGTACTTTATGCCATTCTAGAGTATTAGGTCCAGTTAATTTCATCTTAATATATTTTTTTCTTATTACTTTTTTATTTTAGTAGCCAGGGAATAATTTTTTAGTCCTGAAAAGTATATTTTATGATGTTTCTGTTTTTGCTATGCCATGTGATTTACAGTTGCATTGGAAATGAGGTTTTAATAATATAAAAGTCAGCTATGACCAGTTTCTTACTGTTATGAGTAAGGTCAGTTCACTGAGATTCCTTTTACAATGACTGATTTTGAAGACATTTAATACTAAGTGAGTTTGC
This sequence comes from Macrobrachium nipponense, assembly GCF_015104395.2. Classification (NCBI taxonomy): domain Eukaryota; kingdom Metazoa; phylum Arthropoda; class Malacostraca; order Decapoda; family Palaemonidae; genus Macrobrachium; species Macrobrachium nipponense. Next base: position 138,435,256 of record NC_087200.1, on the reverse strand, counting down.
TGCCAAGACAGATATTTTATGATTTTCTAGGGACTGGTGTTGAAACTACTCTCTTTTGAGGTCTTTTGTTGAAGGATATTGTCTTTAAATTACTAACACTTAAATTTCTAACATTTAAACATTAAATGTTAGTAGCCTTTTATTCCGAATAAGATCATGAAATGATATGCCTTAGTATAAATTTTCATGGTTTCCTTTGTAGCTTGCTTTGTGGATATGAGGCACTTGGAATCTTTGTGTTTGTCTTGTGTTACTTTTGATACAGTTTTGAGATAAAAGTTTAAAAAAAGATATTGAAGGTTTTGTAATTGTTTTGTTCTATCATAGAGTTGACTTGTTGTTTTGCTCTTCTTTGTCTGAGGTTAACGTACTAGTTGTAGGAAGTTTATTATTGTCAGAAATTTGATTTTCACCTGTTAACGTGGTGTAATGAAGCATGAAGATCCATATTTATTACTGCACAGAAATAGCTTGGCTAGAATTTCTTGCTTTTGCTTACCAGATTCAAAATTAGTAACTTTTTTGCATGTCACTCATATGCAGTTTGGTGTGAAGTTCAGTTCATGAGCATTTTTGTTTGACATTTCACATTGCTGCATTTTTTGCACCTAATTGTGTTGACTTGGAAAAGTTAAAACCAACATGAGTGAAACTGTTGACTTGAGAAAACTTTAAATGGTCACCTTGTATTCAAGTGATGAACCATTTACAAAAATAATTCTCTCAGGGTATTTTTACTTCCCCATATCATTATGTTAATGTACATAGGCATTCATACTGTTTTGAGATAATCAGACTGATGTTTAAAACACTTTTGCGTTTGTTCGATGACGTGAATATTTTGTTTCCTAGGCTACTTAAAAAAGTATCGCTTAGACAGCAGACAGTTTAGGTTTTAGTTTCTGGAGGCAGTTGATAACAGATTGGGCATGAGTCTTTGACTTTCTACCCTTTTATGTAGGAAATCAGACCCAAAAGCTTGATAAAGATCTGTATTTTTGAAAATTTTAGATTTCATGAATTTACAAAGTTCAGTATTTTTGCAAATTAAATATAGTACCTATTGTACTAGAATTTAACATGGCTTGTGTAAAAAACAAAGCTCTTAGTTTACCTAGAATGTTGCTCACTGCAGAACAGGTTGCTCAGGAGTAGTATAGTACTTTGCAGCTTCCCTATTTAGTATCTCAGAGCCAAGTGGAAGCCCTTCTTGTAAATATTGTGAAATGTTATCGCAATTCTTGTCTCACAGCAGATTCCATGGCAGTAATGATGCTCTCCAACTTTTGTTTTTTCCTCATCGTTCATTATACTAAGTTAGTACAGTGTATAGTCACCAGTTAGTCTAGAGCTAACAAGTCACATAATAAGAGAGAAATGGAAATGAAAAAGTAATACTACTAGAAAAAATGGCAGAAAATAAGGGAAATGATTGGAGTTGCCACCACAGGAATATTTGCTTATTTGCAGTGTAAATGCTGCTTGTATACTTAGTTTATGAATTAAAATATACAATTATTTAAAAATTATAAAGTGTCCATAATGAAACGGAAATGATAGAAAATTTGCAGAAACAAAAAAGGATTGTACTCACACCAAATTGTCAATTACACTAGAGCATTTTTATACATATCATTTGCAACAAGTACACAATTATTTAAGCAAATCATAAAGATAAAGCACATTAATATGAGGGAAATGAAATAGAAAGAAAAAATCAACAAAATCAAATGATTCAACACTCCAGGTGGTTGTGATACTTGTCTGGTATATTTTATGGGTGAGATCATCATGAAGTCTTTTGGCTAGGTCACTGTTTGCATCTGGCTGATGTTGGGCTTTTGGTGGTTTCCATGCTGTGGGTTTTGACTGTTCTCTTTATGTACATACATCTTTAAGGGGGAACTAACTTGAGGGTTTAAATCTTTTTTTTATTGACCTATGTGAACTGGTTTTAGCTTAATAACAATTCTGTAACCCTTTTGTTTTTGCCACTAAAAAAAAACCTATTCCCTTATATAGATTGCTATGCATGAATGAATTTGTCTTACAAAGGCCCTATAATGTTTTTTGAACAAATACGTGACTTCTGAAAAAATAAACATTGGTTTTACAAAATTAGATCCTGTCTGATGTAAAAATACACAATTTGGACAGGGTTAGGCCTATTGTGTGTGAATGATTGTAATTTAGATATATTGCATTGACCCAGTGCAAATCACATAGTAAACTTAGTTTGTTAGAGTGGTTGTGAGAAATCCCCCATAACTACAAAATTACTGAGAGTTTTGATAGGTACTTCATATTCACGTTGCCATACATATAATGACTAAAGGAAGAACTTCAAAATTTTTTGGTTTTTCTGGTTATGTTGTTGGGCAGCTTCCTTAAAGTGACTAGGGGCAAGTAGAAATTAGAAATTTTCTGTGCAACATTGATTCTCTACAATCCTATTAACCCTTAAACGCAGAGCCGGTATTTCTGAAAGTGTCTCCCGTATGTCGGCAGCGTTTGCGAGTGAGCGCCGAAGCAGAAAAAAAGTTTTTTAAAAAAATCACAGCACGCTCAATTTTCAAGATTAAGAGTTCATTTTTGGCTCCTTTTTTTGTCATTGCCTGAAGTTTAGTATGCAACTATCAGAAATGAAAAAAATATCATCATATATAAATATTGGAATACTATATGACAGCGTGAAAAAATTTCATATATAATTTTGTACAAATCACGCTGTGAGCAAAACGGTTAAAGCTAATGAGTTAATTATTTTTTCGTTGTATTGTACTCTAAATTGCGATGATTTTGGTATATAACAAATTGTAAAACTATCAAAGCAACATAGAAGAAATATTATCACAATATGATTTATGAATTCGTAACGCGTGGACGTAAAAAAAAGTTATTTTCAAAAATTCACCATAAATCGAAATATTGTGCTACAGGCTTCCTGTTTGTTGCAAAATGAAGGTAATTAATTGAATATTACTAGACTGTAAGTGTTGTGCTTACAATTGCAGTTTTTTAGCATTTCAGTCGAGTTAAAGTTGACCGAAGGTCGAATTTTTTCTATTGTTATTTATATGAAAATATTTAAAAATCGATAAAAGCTACATTCATGGGTTATTTTTTGTTGTATTCTACATGAAATTGTGCACATTTTTATATGTAAAACTTTATGTAACGGCTAATATAAAACGGTGCAAACATTACGACAAACTGATGAAAATATTTCTGATTTTTTCGGAAGAGTTACCACTCGGACGTAAGGAAAAAGTTTTTTCATAAATTCACCATAAATCAAAATATTGTGCTAGAGATTTCCAATTTGTTGCAAAATAAATGTAAATAATTGAATATTACTAGAATGTAAGAGTTTTAGCTTACAATTGCGTCTTTTTACCATTTCGGTCGAGTCAAAGTTGACCGAAGGTTGCAATTATGGCACTTATCGTTATTTATATGAAAATATTTCAAAACTGATAAAAGCTATAACCATGAGTTGTTTATTGTGGTATTCTACATGAAATTGCTCACATTTTCATATATAAAACTTCATGTAACGGCTATTATAAAACGGTGCAAACATTACGACAGTCGGATGAAAAAATTTATGATTTTTTTTTTTTGGAAGAGTTACTACGCAGACGTAAGGAAAAAGTTTTTTCATAAATTCACCATATATCAAAATTTTGTGCTAGAGACTTCCAATTTGTTGCAAAATAAAGGTAAATGATTGAATATTACTAGAATGTAATACTTTTAACTTACAATTGCGTTTTCAACCATTTTGGTCGAGTCAAAGTTGACCAAAGGTTGAAACTTTGGCACTTGTCGTTATTTATATGAAAATATTTCAAAATCGATAAAAGCTACAACCATGGGTTGTTTTTTGTTGTATTCTACATGAAATTGTGCACATTTTTTATAAAACTTTATGTAACGGCTAATATAAAACGGTGCAAACATTACGACAATTGGATGAAAAATTTCTGATTTTTTTCGGAAGAGTTACTGTGCGGACGTAAGGAAAAAGTTTTTTTTTCATAAATTCACCATAAATCTAAATATTGTGCTAGAGACTTCCACTTTGTTGCAAAATGAAGGTAAATGATTGAGTATTACTAGTGTAAGAGTTTTAGCTTACAATTGCATTTTTCGACCATTTCATTCGTGTCAAAGTTGATCGAAGGTTGATATTTTGGCACTTATAGTTATTTATATAAAAATATTTCAAAATTGATAAAAGCTACAGCCATGGGTTGTTTTTTGTTGTATTCTACATGAAATTGTGCACATTTTCATATATAAAACTTTATGTAACGCCTAATATAAAATGGTGCAAAGATTACGACAATCTGACTAAAATATTTGTTTTTTTTTGGCAGTTATTGTGCCGATGTAGGAAAAGGTTTTTTTTAAAAATTCACCATAAATCAAAATATTGTGCTAGAGACTTTCAATTTGTTGCTAAATAAAGGTAATTGATGGAGTATTACTAGAATGTAATAGTTTCAACTTACAATTGCGTTTTCAACCATTTCGGTCGAGTCAAAGTTGACCAAAGGTTGAAATTTTGGTACTTATCGTTATTTATATGAAAATATTTCAAAACTGATAAAAGCTATAACCATGAGTTGTTTATTGTTGTATTCTACATGAAATTGCGCACATTTGCTTATATAAAACTTTATCTAATGGCTATTGTAAAACGGTGCAAACATTACGACAATCGGATGAAAAAATTTATGATTTTTTCGGAAGAGTTACCGCACGGATGTAAGGAAAAAGGTTTTTTCATAAATTCACCATAAATCGAAATATTGTGCTAGAGACTTTCAATTTGTTGCAAAATGAAGGTAAATGATTGAATATTACTAGAATGTAAGAGTTTTAGCTTGCAATTGCGTTTTTCGACCATTTAGGTCGAGTCAAATTTTGACTGAAGGGTGATATTTTGGCACTCATTGTTATTTATATGAAAATATTTCAAAACTGATGAAAGCTACAACCATGGGTTGTTTCTAGTTGTATTTTACATGAAATTGTGCACATTTCCTATATAAATCTCTATGTAACCTCTAATATAAAATGGTGCAAACATTACGACAATCGGACGAAAAAATTTCTGATTTTTTCAGAAGAGTTACTGCGCAGACATAAGGAAAAAGTTTTTTTTTTTCATAAATTCACCATAAATCAAAATATTGTGCTAGAGACTTCCAATTTGTTGTAAAATGAAGGTAAATGATTGAATATTTATAGAATATAAGTGTTTTAGCTTACAATTGCGTTTTTCGACCATTTCGGTCGAGTCAAAATTGACTGAAGTTTGAAATTTTGGCACTTATTGTGATTTTTATGAAAATATTTCAAAATTGATGAAAGCTACTACCATGGGTTGATTTTTGTTGTATTCTACATGAAATTGCACACATTTTCATATATAAAACTCTATGTAACGGCTAATATAAAATGGAGCAAAAATTATATCAAAGGGACGAGATGTGTCGCTTATGCTTTTTAGTGCGAGAAGAAAGAAATTCGCGCTTGCACGCCTGGGTAACGATTGTAAACAAAACAACAGCTTGATCCGTGAACTCTCGGCATCCCTCATGGTGCGTGATTCAAAAGTGTTAGCCAAGTAGGCCTATAACTATTTTCCCGCGAATTTTTAAAATACTTTTACGTCGATGTTTCATATGTCAATTTGGCACCCAACAGAGAATTTTTGTCTTTGTTAAATACGTCCAATAGGCGTTTAAGGGTTAATGTCTCATCTATTGTCCTCAACTAAATTCTTGATTCAGCCGAACCTTGATTTTTCACCTAGGATTTTATTCAAGTTCGAGTGGAATTTGTTTGATGTGAGTAAAATGATGGTGGTGACGATGATGATTATAATGAAAATAATCAGTGCAGTCATACATATGTATACTAGAAATAAATCTGTAACCGACTTTGGTATTAAACCCAGAATAAAAAAAAAAGCTATTGCAATACCAACTGGCTTACACAAGTCATAAAAAAGGTTATAACCTGAGTGCTAATGTACCCAAGGCATTACTTGGACAGGTTACACAACTTGCATATCAGTGAGTTTTAACCAGCCTTATTGGTGGGTCAAGAAGTTGGGTAAAATTCACAGGTATGCAGGTTCTTCTATGGCTTATGTTGGTCAGTTGATAGTGCTCTTGCTTTTCATTCAAGAACCTAGGGTTGATCCTGATATGAGTTAGAACTTCAATAAGATAATAAGAGTGTTATAATAATAATAATAATGATTTATTATTATTAATAATATTATTATTAATTGTGCAAGAACAGTTCAAAGAGTATGTGTGGCAAAGCTCTACTTTCGAAGAAGAAAAAATGGCAGAGGAATGCAAAATGTAAAGAACTGCATCAGTGTCAAGAAACGAATGTTTGAGCAGTACCTTGAGCACAGTGAAAAGGAGTTATTGACAGATAGGTTGGTATGAAAAATCCTTGTTTCAAAGGAGAGCCTAACTAGTAGAAGGAAAGGATGATGAATCAAGGAAAAGAGAAATTTAAAACAAACAGATGCATGTCTAGCACCACAGGCAGACTGAGGGTGGGGCTGAAGACTGTGAAGGCTTATTGATGGCAGTCCAAGACTAAGCATACATATGGGTACAAATAAAATAATGGCCAAATATCGACATCATTCAAGTATGACAAATGTGAACTGAATACGCACAGGGACTATCAATCACGATGTGAGTTGATGCCTGGCGTAACCTCAGAATGAATATAAGAGAAGGCATGATGACATGAAGATCTGCAAGGGAAATGGCTTAGTATGTAGAGAGAAGTGGTACAACTGCCCTCCCCCCCAAAAAAAAGAAAAAAAAAATGCTGGGAATTGAAAAAACAGGATTTTCTGGAGTTGTGATTTAAGGACTGACCATGTGATGTAGGTTTGAATACCTGAACTTGTCCTCTAAATAAAGAAACACAGAAATTATCTTTGATAAATGTAAGCATACCCTGAGGCACAAGTTATGGGCAAAAGCAGAGAAAACATAAAAATTTACCAATTTCTAAGGATGGAATTACATAGATTGTGGCTAGGTGTAGTAGTATTCCCTATCATCCTGGTAGCACTGGTTATAATCCCAGAGTACCTCAGATGGAACCTGGAGAGGATGTGATTCACAGACCATGACTCGGATTTACTCCAGAAAATTGCAATGCTGGGCTGCAGAAAATTGCAATGCTGGGCTGGCCCCACCAGGATAATTTGGAGTGTTGGAATCATAAGAAAACAGGGTGATTAAGTCAGATCCCAGGAGGCAGGTCGTAGCTTGAATCCAGACTCAGAAACACCAACCTAGAAAGGTTGTGAGAAGGAACATAATAATAACAATCATATACAGTACATAAACAGAAATATCTCCAAGCTTGAGAAGACTACTACTGTACGATGTGATTAAGATGTGAAACAAATTAAGAAATTGTGTAAGTGGTTTAAAAGGTGATAAATTGTTTTTTTGGTTAATTGGTTACCAAGAGTTGCCTACCTTCACATTGCCAGGCATTGTCCCTTTTGATAAGGTAACTTAATTCTCTGTGGGCTAGTATTATGATGTACATGTTTTTGGATATTAATGTGTTGTAATATCTGTAGGGTGCTGAATGGCCCCCATAGCCCCAGTTCTTGACCTTACCATCAAAATTTTGTGCATTCATTCATAAGGTACTGTGTGTGATTGCCTTAATCCTAACTTTGTAGTTAGCATCACAGGGAAGTTTGTGAAACCTCATCTCTCTCAACTAAGTCAAAAGAGGCCTACACTTGGAGAAAAAGGAAACATTCTGTTGACAGATTCTGTTGTATGTTGTACCTTTTCCAGACATGGCTCTCTTAGCAAATTTATCACCTGAAGGCTATAAATTCCTTGTAAGTTTAGAGTATCAGGAATATGGTGTATGGAAGATATCCTCCTGTGCATTTGTGGTTGGGACTTTCTAATTGTCAAGTCTGGTCTTGAACATTTATACCTTATACTTGACAAATTGATTTTTCTCATTTTGCACATCTTGGTGACACGTACACACAATTTCTAGATTTTCCCCCAAGAAAGTTTAGCTGGAAAAATCTAGGTTTTCAGTCAAAATTGTCTCTAACCCACATTATCTAAGGTATCCAAACAATTTTGGAACTTGAGTGCATTGATATTCACTCTTCATGTACTCTCACTTGTAAGAACGCTGAAAAAGTATTTTCTGTTCCTGAACCTTCCGATATGGTAAAATGAGAGTGATTCCAAATTGCTGAGCTAGTGACGTTTCATTCACTGTTGTCATAATTTTTAGATACTGAATGTGCACAACTGAATATTATCCAGTCACCTCCGCACAAAAAAGATTTTCATACAGTGTGACAAGACAAATTGAAGTAATGGACCATTTATAATAGAAAGTTCGAAACTTTCTGCAATGGTACAGGGAGAGAGAAAACTTTTCAGTGCTGTGAACTTCAATAATTATGAAATTTTTCTCATTGTTGGAAGAAATAAAGAATCTATGCAAATCTTGTGGGCCAACGATATGCGAGTCAAGTATAACTCATTGGCCTGGGTAAATTACCTCAAGATAATACAAATGTATAGGTAATAAGGAAGATGGTGGCAGTATTAGTCATGAAAGGTTGCAGATTGGTGTCATGAGAAGAATAAATGTCATTCTTCTCAAAGATATGATAGATTTGAGATTGTCAGTTAACCACTTAAGTGGAATTTAATCTCTCAAGGTGAGAGATCTTATGGCAGAACTGTATGAACCTTCAAAACAGGCCTACTTTAAAGAACCTTTCCCTTAAAACATGCTAGTGCTGACATAGGTCATTCTTTTCAAACACCTAAGAGAGATCTGAGGTTGTCAGTTTCGAATTTACATCTAGCCTTTGGTTGATTCAGAATCTGAAACTAAGGAATTAGATGGCATAGCCTCCTCCCTCGCAAGAAGAGTATTAGGACCCGAGAGACGGGTGTTACATTCAACATGACATCATCCTGTTCAACTCCTGATACTTCCAACGACAAATCGATGGAAGAAAAGAAAGGCGACAGGTACAAATGCAGCAGGGAGAGCTTTCCCAGGAAAGGGAGAAGCCGTATTGTCCAGTCGAAGGACAAGTAGAAGCTCTGTGATGTTCCCTCTTCTTGTAAAACATCCTTCAATGTGACTTAGGCCAGGAATGACATTCCAGGCAGTGATTAGTAATGATACAATAATTAGCTTGGCACCTACTGCAAGTTGTATGAGGATCTGTGATCGTAGAAGCCAAAAATCTGGAGCACGTGAATCCCTGAACACCCAGGCACGTGTTGATGAGGCCGTGAAGACTCGGAGGGCTTCATTACAAAACCCAAATACGCACACAACAAACACACTGAAAAAGAAAGGAAACACTGGCACAAATCAACCGGCTTGGAAGGAGAGTAAAAGCATAAGCATCTACTCTCCAAGGCGGTTGAAGAAAGACTGACATGTCACAGAGTGAGGTGCGTGGTTGCTGACCAGTTCCCACCTTTTAACTGGTTTCCAGTGGGTGCACTGAGATTTATCCTTTTTGTTAAGACTCAGGTTTGTTTGTTATGAAAAATACAAACTGATTAAAAATTTGTCATTTTTGTGGTATCGGTGAGCCATATGGATTTTATCTGAAGTACTGTGATTGTAAGAGGATAAATTTCAGTATGACTTCAGTACTCCAAGTTCCATGGCTAAGAATCAGATGGATAGACCAGAGGATACCACAGCACAATTTGCATTTCCATCTTTGTGTTGCAGTTGAGCAGACAACCCAAAGAATGTCCTTCAGTCAATATCCTTAGAGAATGGGATTATACCTTTTACAGGTAATAAAGTCCATTTAGTTTAGTTCAGTTACTTTATCCTTATCAAGATTTTTATTTACCACAATTAGCAGGGAAAGCAAGGAAGTTTGGTGGGTATTGAAGGAACCATAAAGAAACTTGTTAAGGGGATCGGCCGGTTTCCGACTTTTTTAACAACAGGTTGTTGATATATAGGGGCTTTGGTAAAGGATATTGTGTGGAACTTCTGGGGAAAAAATTTTTGTTCAGTGACCTTAGGTTTTGTGACACCAGAGCATTTTTCGGCCAAAAATGGCCATTTTCAAAATGCATCTCCTCCTTTGCTTTTTGGTTTTAAGGGATGAGATTTGAACCACGTATAAAACGCACATGGACCTTCAATATAAAGCTGGGGATTTTTTATTTTTCAATTATTTTTCGAGATATGAATTTTTTTTTTTTTTGTATGAAATTTTCCCAGAAAAATTACCGGAAAAAAATTGCCAAAAATCAGAAACTCAAAATATTAAAAATCCCCGGCTTTTTTTTAATCTACCATGTTTCCCCATAGTATATATGAAATTTCATTTAGATTGGTCCAATACTAAGGGAGGAGATACATTTTGAAGGTGAAAAACCTATGTTTTGAGAAACGGGCCTTCAAAGTTTTAGGTACATAAAAAAAGGTAAAAGACTGTGTTACCATTAATTTTATGGTTTTAGTTTTTATTTTTGAGAATTAATGCAAAATTATTATGAATAGGAATATTAATTAATTGATTATCTTTGTGCTCCAGCAAACTTAGCCTTGTGTGCTCTGTTCCAAATTTTTTCATGAAAACTTTCATTCGCGTTTTGTGTAAGACCGCGAACGCAGCATTCAAGCAATTCTTTCTCAGACAGTGCTTCATACACAGCCTTTATTTTCCTTTCACTCTCAGCATCTAAATTGATAACTTGAAGATCTCTTGAACTCTATTTTCTCTCTTTCTTTACCCATTGCTATGCTGCGCTGAAAATAGCACCAAGAATCTTCCCCTTTTGGACAAAGTCCATGACGTTGATTTTCTTTGGAACTGAATATATGGTTGAATGATGCCATTATATCCTTCTTCATATCAATCCATGATTTACCAATATTACGGTAGATTGCCCTGGCATAATAATTAGTCATTATGCTAATGTTTGTATCCGACAATTTATTCTTTCCACTTAGAGCACTAAATTTTCTTCTTTTTCCAGTTCTTGTTACTCTCTTCTTTTTCATCTTCTCTTAGTCTCTTCATTCTGTTAGTCATTATTTTCTTTACATGGTTGATGCATTTTACTTTCGCCACTTTTAAATTTTCATACGGTCCATTTCCACCGTTCATTGCTAAAACACTATTACAAGCGCTGGAATCTCCGTCTCTAACAAAGGTGGTGTAGTGGAATCCCAAATCTTGCGACCTTGAAAACATCCTTATGGCGCCTTCTGTTTCCATCCCTCCTGATGTACCTTCATAGTTTATATTACAATCTTCATCATGAAGGGTTCTCCACACGTTGAAATCATCTTCTGTTATTTTCATTTCTTTTAGTTCAGTCGTTTTAGCGGCACATGCTTTGCAAACTTTGTTCATCACTTCACAGTCTATCACATATCCTGTGCACACTTCTATTATGGCTCCCACACGTACATTAGAAACATGGCCTCTTTTCATCCATGTCCCATCATAGGATACATAAATATTGAGTATTCCATTTTCATCAGGCACAATTCCAATATATTTCCTGTAGTATGTTCTTATATTTTCAAAGATTTTCTCTTGTTTCATCTGAAAATATGTATCCATTTTATCATAAAGATATCTAAGATGTCGTGAGTACTTGCTATTTCCCATTGGTTTTATACCAAGCGTTCCTTGTAATCTCTTCAGTCTTGCGAATCCATAATCTTCCAACAAAGAATGATAGATTACTGCCACATTGGTTTTGTAAATTGGAGCCTTCCTTCCTTCTGTAGAAATCGGTGGGCATTTTGCAGGTTCTGAAATAATTTTCCCTCTGCATTTAGGACATATCTTTTTTACTAGTGTCTCAAATCCATCCCTTACCAAATGGATCCTCGGAATTACTTTGCATCCACAATTCGGTATTCATGATTCAAGTAATTTTTCAAGTCTTGCTTCACTTATTATCATTTTATTTTCACTATCGTTGATAATATCAGCCTCCGATCTACTGCTTTCTTCTTCTAAAATATCTTTGCCCTTTAGCAGTGATGAACGAATAAAGAGACGATTAGGGGTGGATGTGGTTGGTCTCTGGTCAGCAGAGATCATAGCGTGCGCCATTTGCTGCGCGGCCTCTCTCTCTCTCGTCGTTGCTTCATTCCCCTCTATGGCACTAGTTTCTTGGATTCTCTGTTCTATCCAATTGGCTTTTCCGCATTGTAGAGGCATGAAGTGAAGTCCTGGACCTTTTAAGCATGGTGAAAAACTAAAAACACCGCAGAAAACACAGAGTTCAGTCAAGGCTAGCAAGAGTGAAAAAATGCGACCTTATAACGTGCAAGTTTTATAGGCAACTGTTGGCCAGTGGCCACGCGCTGAGCCTCATGACTCATGATGCGTGCTTTGTCTTGTCTAGGAATAACTAAGAAGGTACCAATTAGGCTATTATTGACATTATATATTTCATTTCAAAGGAAGTTTTCGTAACATATATCACAAAAACTATACCAGACTAAATCATTTGCGCTACTGGTGTTTTGTGGGTATAAAGTTATTGTTACATTTCAGGCCATAACTAGAAAAGTAAAACGAATTTTAGCATAATACTTCGTGGACACATTCTTGAATGCTCTACAAAGCCATAGAATTTTTTTCAGCAAATCGAATATGTTTCATATTTTTGGGGTTTTTTAGGCAGCCGATCCCCTTAAAGGTAACACTTGCCAGTTTGACTTCATGCTGGGAAATTCACCATAGGTTATCTATTTACTGAGGCAGTTGCAGAAGCATTATCAAAACAAACATTGAAATGTTCATTTTATAGGAAGTGGGTATAGACCATTGAACACATGTGGATACTATAGCATATTACAAGATTTATGATGAAGATAGTAGGAGGCATGTCAAAATCTAATGTATCGTAATTATGTAATTTTTAGTGACTATTCAGCTCTGAGCCCCTTTCAGTTAATCATGAAACAGATAAAGTTTCCATTATGGAGTACAGAAAAGAAGATCCCTTGGAACTATTGTCTGTAGGTGACCTGTTGCTGAAAAGAGCATCAAAAGAAATAATCTTAGAAATATCCAAAATAAGGAAACTTGTAATTGTGAAACAAAGATTAACAAAATATTGTAAACAAAATCTGGGTTAAGGTGACTGAAGGATAAGGTGTCATCTGACAAGAAGGAATTCAGAAACTTGTGGGGATAATATAGGACTGAATGCAATGTTACAATACTGGATGTGACAGATGGCCTTATGTGAGATCCTATTGATTGAAAAAATTAAATGCACTAATTAGCTTTTATGTTAATCAGATTTCCTTGATTGAAAAAATTAAATGTACTAATTAGTTTTTATGTTAATCATGCATGAAAAGTGTTAGTGAAGAGATGGAGGAAGAAAATTATGATAGGTGGGAGACCATAGTGAAGGTAAAGCGTTTGATGTAGTGGCTTATCAGACCAGAACTGACAGGGTAGCAATAGTTTTAATTAAAGTTAGAGTTTAACCAAACAAAAACTTTCAGTTTTCTTCTGAAGATGGAAAAAGAAACCCACGAGATTACTGATTATAACTTCTTTACTTGTAAGTATTTACATAGTGATTTATATAACACTCAAGCACTTTCATACCATATCTGTGGCCCTTTCTCAAGAGATGTGTAGGTGGTCAGACTGGGTTAAGGCCCAGAAGTCTTCTGGAACTAATTCTAGTTGAGTTGTCATTTAGGTGATGACTGTCCTGGTTTCCTTTCTCTTGAGAGTTGTTAATCCCCTCTTGTCGTTTTGATGTCTTGAGCTGATGGTCAATGGGGTTAACCCTTGTGGTGAGTGAGTGGTTACCATAGGTCTGTTGGGCAGAAAACCTAATCTTCAGGTCAGAAGAGTCAATCTTAGCTTCCTTTAATATTAAAGCTCGATCCCCCCTACAATATCTACATTACTGTCTTCATCTTCCAATTTATTTTTACATACTTTGTTTTTTACGTTGTTATCAAAGGTATACACACAGATTTATATGCACTTTCTTTCATTTTTGGAATAATTTGTTTCATTTTAGACATAAAAGGGAGGGCAAATATTTTCTTGTTTTCTTTATTGCCTTGTACCGCGTTCAATTTCCTTCTCTGTAAAAACCTCCTAGCTTTGTTGAGTGCCCTTTTACTGAACCATTCTGGGTATGTTAATGCATCAAAGCTTTTATCAATGTAATTGATTCTTTATCTATCATACAAGGGGGACATGTTCTCATTGCCCTAAGAAATAAACATCTAGAACTCCTATTTTCATATCATGACTGTGAAAAGAGATGAAATGAATATTTGAGTTTGTGTATGTGGGCTTTTTGTATGTGCTGATTTCATATCCTGTTTCTTTCCTTTCTATCTGTATGTCTAAAAATGGCAGTTGGTTGTTGTTACTTTTCTCTAAAGTGAATTGGATATTTTTATGAATAACTTCAACCAGAATGTGAAAAAATAATATATATTATATATATATATAATATATATATATATATATATGTATATGTATTTATATGTGTGTGTGTGTGTGTGTGTGTGTGTGTGTGTGTGTGTGTGTGTGTATATATCAATATCGTCCACAGGAGAAAAGAGAATAAAAGACTCTAGTAGCTCGATAATTTCGCCTTCCACCAGGCCTCTTCAAGAACTTTATTTTAACTAAACAGAATGAGCATTACAAGAATTCATAAACTTTCCCACTGGGAAAAAAAAATAAAATTATCATAATTGTCAAAGTAAAAATTAGGTTGTTTAAATCATAAGCAAATTGACAAACCAGCAATTCAAACAGGTTTGAATTCAACGATTTGGTGATAGTCATTTAAAACTTTCCTCTGAATTTGTACTGTTGGGAAACAATATGAAGGAATAAAGGGTCCAATTTATATATGCCCTGACTTATATTAAAGTTATTTTGTTTGCTAAAACATATGCAAGCTGCTTCTAACAAATTTCTTGCAATCATATCTTTTTCTTTGAATAATGTCTCTGTTTTGTTCCAAAGGATAGGACAGCCACAATTTTGTACATGTAAGTTCACAGCACTGTTTGGAGAATTTGTTCTTACACAATATCGATGCTGGGAAATTCTCTTATCGATATCTTATCCTGTTTGTCCCAGGTAGAATTTGCCACATTCACAAGGTATTTTGTAAACCACGCCTTCTTCTTGTTTGGGGCTGTTGCAAATAACTACTGTGCTGGAGTAAGAAAATACTACTTTAAAGTTTAATAATCTGATAAACAATATCACTGAATGAAGGGTGGAATGGGAGAACCAAAGTACTACTCCTATCGTATTCCTTTTTGGTGGTGGTTCTATAATAAGTTTGTTTAGCTAAGAATAAACATTCCTCTATTTCCCTGATCGAAAAGTTGTTTTTCATGCCAATTCTCGTGATAATACTAATCTCCTCGTCTAAATATTCAGGGCTAACTAGTCTAAGTGCTCTTAAAAAGTGACATCTCAAAGCCATGTACTTCACGTTGCGTGTATGGGTCGATTTTGCATTGATCATTAGGTTGTTGTTTGTAGCTTTTCTGTGAATTTTGAATTTAAGGCCATTATCTGTTCTTATTATTTTAGTATCTAAAAAATTAATAGAGTTATTTGCTTCTTTTTCCATGGTGAATTTTATTGATGGTACTAAGGAATTAAGATCAGAGAGAAATTCATCAGTGTCGTGGTTTACATTCCAAACAGTAAAAGTGTCATCCACGTATCTAACCCAATAAACATCATCTGGTAATATGCTGTTGGCAATACGAGTTTCATAGAATTCCATGTATATGTTAGACAACACAGGAGACAAACAGTTGCCCATTTGCATTCCAAATTTCTGCTTATAATAGCTATTATTAAAAACAAAACATGTATCTATTACACAAAGTCTAATTAATTTCAAAATGTCTGAAACAGGTATAGTAAAAACATATTTATTTAGTTCCATATTTAAAAATTCAAGCAGATCTAAAACTGGTACACAGGTTAATAAACTTTGTACATCAAAACTAATCATGTGACAATTTTGGTTAATTTGTACATTTTGAACACTACATTAACAAATTCAACAGAATTAGAAATATGGGAGTTAGATATAGTTCCTACAATTGGTTTTAACAAATTTACGAGAAACTTATAAAGAAGGTATTGTACACTTCCTATTGTGCTGATGATGGGTCGCATGGGGTAACCATCTTTGTGGGTCTTTACTGTTCCGTATAAGTAAGGTAGTTTAGCATTGGAATGCTTGAACTTGCTGATGAGGTGTTGGTTATTTCCAAGAATATTCCTGAGGTTCCTGTGAAAATATGCGTTGACTCTTTCTACGGGATTGGTAGTTAGTTTTTCGTAGGTGTCTTGGTCGTTCAATAGGTTGTTCATTTTCTCCACATAAGTATGCTTGTCTAAGATGACTATGGTGTTCGCCTTATCTGCTCTGGTAATATGCAGTTCGTTATCTCCTTTGACATTTTTCAGTGCTGTATTCAACCGTTTTGGAAAAAAGCAGCAATCAACATGTTTCATATAAGCACTATACACTATTCCCTTGGCTAAAATTAGTCTGTCGTTGTTTTCGTGTTGGTGATTATGCTTTTCCTTTTCTTCAAAGGTCTTCAGTATTTTAAGTATGTCTGGTTTCTTTGAAGGATTATTAAATTTCATTCCTAATTCGAGTGCTGTTTTCTCATTGTTGGAGAGGGTTTTAGATGAAAGATTAAGTACATTATTGCTTTGTCCGTAATTATTCCATGGGGAACATGAAATAAGGTTTGATAATTTTCTGGTGTGGAGATTTCTTACCTTCTGTATTTCCCTCCTTAGGTGATTATATGCCCAAGTAAAAATATTATGTACAAAGTTTTGTGGTACGCTTCTTAGCAATTCAGTTTTAATGCGATTGGTTTTTCTGAAACATTGCCTGGTTTCTATTTTAGCGTTATCAATGTGTAATTTCAGTATTTCATTTTCCAAATTTCCAAAACTGTTTCCATTTAAATTTCGGTGGCACTTTGTAACTAGAGAATTCAGGACAACGCATTCTTCGCGGCAACTTCTTAAAAACTTGAACTGCATTTTCTTCCTGTGAGCACATAGTAAAGATTTCTTGTAGTTAAGCACTAACTGACGTAATTCAGGGTGAAGATTAAGGAAGCTTTGGAAGACTGAAAGTACGCGTGGACATCTTCTATAGATATAATCTTCATAACACGAAGATGAGATATGTCAATATCGTCCACAGGAGAAAAGAGAATAAAAGACTCTAGTAGCTCGATAATTTCGCCTTCCACCAGGCCTCTTCAAGAGCTTTATTTTAACTAAACAGAATGAGCATTACAAGAATTCATAAACACTTTCCCACTGGGAAAAAAAATAAAATTATCATAATTGTCAAAGTAAAAATTAGGTTGTTTAAATCATAAGCAAATTGTCAAACCAGCAATTCAAACAGGTTAAAAGAGAGAACTATTCAACGATTTGGTGAATGGTCATTTAAACTTTCCTCTGAATTTGTACTGTTGGGAAACAATATGAAGGAATAAAGGGTCCAATTTATATATGCCCTGACTTATATTAAAGTTATTTTGTTTGATAAAACATATGCAAGCTGCTTCTAACAAATTTCTTGCAATCATATCTTTTTCTTTGAATAATGGCTCTGTTTTGTTCCAAAGGATAGGACAGCCACAATTTTGTACATGTAAGTTCACAGCACTGTTTGGAGAATTTGTTCTTACACAATATCGATACTGGGAAATTCTCTTATCGATATCTTTTCCTGTTTGTCCCAGGTAGAATTTGCCACATTCACAAGGTATTTTGTAAACCACGCCTTCTTCTTGTTTGGGGCTGTTGCAAATAACTACTGTGTTGGAGTAGGAAAATACTACTTTAAAGTTTAATAATCTCAAAGGATAAACAATATCACTGAATGAAGGGTGGAATGGGAGAACCAAAGTACTACTCCTATCGTATTCCTTTTTGGTGGTTGTTCTATAATAAGTTTGTTTAGCTAAGAATAAATATTCCTCTATTTCCCTGATCGAAAATTTGTTTTTCATGCCAATTCTCGTGATAATACTAATCTCCTCGTCTAAATATTCAGGGCTAACTAGTCTAAGTGCTCTTAAAAAGCGACATCTCAAAGCCATGTACTTCACGTTGCATGTATGGGTCGATTTTGCATTAATAGAGTTATTTGCTTCTTTTTCCATGGTGAATTTTATTGATGGTACTAAGGAATTAAGATCAGAGAGAAATTCATCAGCATATTACCAGATGATGTTTATTGGGTTAGATACGTGGATGACACTTTTACTGTTTGGAATGTAAACCACGACACTGATGAATTTCTCTCTGATCTTAATTCCTTAGTACCATCAATAAAATTCACCATGGAAAAAGAAGCAAATAACTATTAATTTTTTAGATACTAAAATAATAAGAACAGATAATGGCCTTAAATTCAAAATTCACAGAAAAGCTACAAACAACAACCTAATGATCAATGCAAAATCGACCCATACACGCAACGTGAAGTACATGGCTTTGAGATGTCACTTTTTAAGAGCACTTAGACTAGTTAGCCCTGAATATTTAGACGAGGAGATTAGTATTATCACGAGAATTGGCATGAAAAACAACTTTTCGATCAGGGAAATAGAGGAATGTTTATTCTTAGCTAAACAAACTTATTATAGAAACAACCACCAAAAGGAATACGATATGGAGTAAAAATTACTTTGGTTCCCCCATTCCACCCTTCATTCAGTGATATTGTTTATCCTTTGAGATTATTAAACTTTAAAGTAGTATTTTCTTACTCCCAGTAGTTATTTGCAACAGCCCCAAACAAGAAGAAGGCGTGGTTTACAAAATACCTTGTGAATGTGGCAAATTCTACCTGGGACAAACAGGATAAGATATCGATAAGAGAATTTCCCAGCATCGATATTGTGTAAGAACAAATTCTCCAAACAGTGCTGTGAACTTACATGTACAAAATTGTGGCTGTCCTATCCTTTGGAACAAAACAGAGACATTATTCAAAGAAAAAGAAAAAGATATGATTGCAAAAAGAAATTTGTTAGAAGCAGCTTGCATATGTTTTATCAAACAAAATAACTTTAATATAAGTCAGGGCATATATAATTGGACCCTTTATTCCTTCATATTGTTCCCCAACAGTACAAATTCAGAGGAAAGTTTAAATGACCATTCACCAAATCGTTGAATAGTTCTCTCTTTTAACCTGTTTGAATTGCTGGTTTGACAATTTGCTTATGATTTAAACAACCTAATTTTTACTTTGACAATTATGATAATTTTATTTTTTTTTCCCAGTGGGAAAGTGTTTATGAATTCTTGTAATGCTCATTCTGTTTAGTTAAAATAAAGCTCTTGAAGAGGCCTGGTGGAAGGCGAAATTATCGAGCTACTAGAGTCTTTTATTCTCTTTTCTCCTGTGGACGATATTGACATATATATATATATATCTATATATGTATATATATATATATATATATATATATATATATATATATATATAATATATAATATATATTATATAGATATAGATCTAAGATATAGATTATAGGATGATTGATATAGATATAGATATAGATTAAGATATAATATATAGATATAGATATAGGAATATGATATAATTAGAATAGATATAATTATATATATAATATTATATATATCTATATATATAGTATATATATATAATATATATTATATATATATTATAATATATATATATATACACACACACACAGACACAAACACACATATATATATATATACACACACACACACACACACACACACACACTATATATATATATATACTATATATATATATTCACATTCTGGTTTTAAGAAGTTTATTCATAAAAATATCCAATTCACTTTAGAGAAAAGTAACAATAACCAACTGCCATTTTTAGACATACAGATAGAAAGGAAAGAAACAGGATATATATATATCTATATATATATATATATATATATAAATATATATATATGATATAGATATATATATATATATATATATCTATATCATATATATATATATATATCTATAATATATATATGATATATATATAATATATTTTTAGAGATATATATTTTGGTATATATATATCTATATATATATATATATAGATATCTATATATATATATTTTTATATATTGTATATATATTTATATATATACTATATTTTCTATATATATCTCTATATATATATATATAAATATAATATATATATATATATATATATATATATATAATATATATATATATATATATGGCAACCCCAAAATACACAAGGGTGGCTGGCCACTACGCCCTATTGTTTCTAGTGGGAAATTACCTTACGAAAACTTAGCTGTGTTTAGCTGGAGAACTAGGAATGTACTTAGGTATATTTTTAGAATCACATTTTAAACATTCTGTAGATTTCATAGAGAAAGTTAAAAACAAGAATATAAAGGGACACGGTTAGTTTTGATGTAGTAACTTTTTTCACCAATGTCCCCTAGATAAAGTATTAGAATTTCTTCAGACTAAACATAATGAGGGAATTTTCAAAACAAACATAGAAATAGGTGTCTTATTTCACGTTTTAGGGGCCCTCGTTATCACTAATACTCGCTAACATCCTTATGGAATATTTCAAGACCAACCTAGTTCCTAATATTAATGTGCCTAACATAAAATTCAAAGGTGGGTGGAGATATGTACGTATATGATATGTTTGCCTTTCTGCAAGGTGATGAAAGTGAAATAAAAACTAGACCAGCTCAATAGGTTTGATAGCATCCAATTCACTTTAGAGAAAAGTAACAGTAATAAACTGGCCTTTTGAAACATACAGATAGAAAGGAACAAAACAGGATATGAATTCAACACATAGAAAACCCACATACACAAACACATACATTCATTTCTTCTCTTTTCACAGTCATGATATAAAAATAGGTCTTCTAGCAGGTTTATTTCTTAGGGCAATGAGAATGTGTGACCCTTCTAAGATAGATAAAGATAAATTTCATAGATAAAAGCTTTGATGCATTAGCATACACAGAATGGTTCAGAAAAAGGGCACTCAACAGACCTAGCATGATTTTTTACAGCAGAAATGTAGGGTACACAGAAGAAAACAAGAAAATAGTTACCCTCCCTGTTATGCCTAAAATGAAACAAATAACTTAAAAAATGAAAGAAAGTAGATATAAATCTGTGTATACCTTTGGTAATGCTGAAAAAATAAACTGGAAATAGATGATGTAAAGGGGGGATTGATAATTAATTGCAGCAATTGTGGAGACAAATATGTGGGTGAAACAGGTAAGAGGAATAAGGACTAGAATCCATGAACGTGGAAGGGCAGTACAGCTGAACTCGCAGTGGAGTGCCATAACTAGGCATTGCTCATGCATTGTTGGGAAAAGGACCATAGGATGGATTTTAAAAACAGTAGGCTTATATACAAAAGCAATTACGTCAGTAATAGAAGGGACTAGGAAGGGGCACTCGCCAGAGAGATTAATGGGATAGAAGGAAATAAAGGTTTCACCTCAGAAGATCCCATAAGCTGAGCTTTAATATTAAAAGAAGCTAAGATTGACCCTTCTGACCTGGCGATTAGGTTTCTGCCCAACAGACTGATGGTGACAACTTACTCACCTCAAGGGTTAATCCCATTGACCATCAGCTCAGGATATCAGAATGACGAGAAGGGATCAACAACTCTCAAGAGATTGGAAACCAGGACAGCCATCACATAATGACTGGGCCACAGATAGGGCATGAAAGTACTCGAGTGTTACGTAAATTTACTAAGTAAATACTTACAATAAACTAATTAAAAGTTTGTTAGATTAGCAGACTCCTGACCCCAACCTCTTTTATTTTTTTTTTTATTTTTTTTTTTATTTTATTCTGGGCTGGTGATCCAATATGTTTCAAAGGTATCAAATGCTTATCCTCCACAAAGGTGTTCTCCCTTCACAAAAATCTCCCTCTGTCTCTTAAATAAGAATAGCTCTACAGTTAGCAGGGCAAGAAGTTACTATGAATATGTAAGACCATTACCTCTGTATACATTGGAGACATGAATGTTTAGAAATCTGAAATAA